>NC_085936.1:21619285-21943142 GCF_963556715.1 Cydia fagiglandana | reverse complement strand
GAATCTCTCAAAAATCGATAAAAAGACAAACTTTCAAATTTTTATTACTGCTTTCAATTCATTTCAATCCAGGTATAACGCTTGTTAAATGCCCGCAAACCCTATTTCTGCGGCCCAGTCCAGGTCCTGACAAATCGCCGGCATCCCTAATCACGCAGCTAATTTGGTGCTAAATTCGTGCGGTTTTGGCGCAATCCAGCGCTAAATTCGCGTGGTTTCGGCAATTTGGCGCTGGACGGCGATAAATTTGGGTAAAAATCACGATAATTACCCGCAATCAGTGCACAAATAATGGCATTAGGAAGTATACTGCTTTGGATTTGGGCGACTGATACGCGGCTAAAAATACATTACGATTGCACTATGTTCTTTGACGTGAATTATTGTATAAAATAAATACTGTAGGCGTAATAATAAAATCTTTAGAGCTTCAAATTGAAAAACTTTTTTTATCCGCAATGAAAGGGTAGTTTTAAGAGTTGAGACAATCGGCTCGATTCGGGAAATGAATTAGAGACTCACTAGATATGAAATAGTAAAGATATGTGACGTTCCACTGCAAAAGGTACCTTATGGCGGCCGGCGCTTACGACGCATAGCGCCGCAATATTATTGCAGCGGCGTTAATAATAGCGTAAGCGCCAACCGTCATAAGGTACCTTTACTCGTGCGACGTCACATATCTTTACTATATCGTATCTAGTTAATCTCTAATTCATTTCCCGAATCGCGCCGAATATTGGGCCTGACTATAACAGTAAAAAGTCTCACGTTAGCTTAAGCAATCACTGCGACTTGTAACTCACGATATTATCAATTTTATTTCGTGCATAATTGCTGTTTAATTACTTAGATGACATCTAAAGAAATGAACATCAAACGGTTACGTTGGCGAAAGCTCCGTCGATTAATTTGACTCGTGACCTAAAACTTGGAATTGCTACATTCTTGATATCAATATAGGAATGCAGTGTAATTCACGGACAACAAGTTTATTTGATTCGTGTGTGATTCTGATTCATTACCGTAGTGTAAAAGTGTGCCTAGTTTGCTCTAGAAGTATAAAATTATTAAATTATATTGTGGTATGTTGATATGTATTAATGGCGATTTAAAGTAGACCATCACTAATACCATGTTGTACCTAACACTCAAATGAGGTTATTAACAATTTTATTAACCAGTGTGTACACGTACAGGTACCATGAGAATACTGATGTCAGAAACTCATATTATTCAAAGAACATACATAATTGGATTTACAAGACTTGCATTATCACGTTTAATGTTAGATAGTTTAGGATCTTGCACACATTGTGATTGGCATTACTAGGTCTTGCTTGAGCAACTTTCACTTCGAGCAAACTTCAATCAAACTGGCTATTGCGTTATCATAAGCCACTTCTTATCACACATTCTCAGGATTCCGACGATTTGGAGGCGGTGCGGCGAGGTGGGTCAAATAGTGTCTCGTTCCGCGGGCTCCGCGGCGCAAGCGCATCCAATTGATTGGTTTTGTTGCTGCGAAGCCGTCAATTGCTATTCATGCTTTGTGTGTTTCTTGTGATAATTGGTCTGTAGGTGTACCTACTTATTAACAATACAAATATTTTTTATTGTTCACTAAAACATCAAATAATAATTTTACTTGTTTTTTAATTCTCATTTTCTCCATAACCTGTGTTAAAATACTGGCTGTCTGGAAAGCTTATGACAATCGAGTTGTAGGTGCGCTACTACTATTGTACAGTCAGCAGCAAAAGTTGCTAAGCGGACCAGGTATTCAAAATGATCTTGACGCGACTTTATTGTTAAGAGAATAAGAGCGTGTCTAGGTAATTTTGAACACCTCGGCCGCTTAGCAACTTCTGCTGCTGACTGTACTATTGGGTAGTCAATCTTGCGCGAGATGGAAGCGCAGAAAGCTTTTTGTTAGCCCGTTCCATTCGCGAATTGCATCGGTATGTGACTTTCGTTTCGTGTCGTTGCGCGTGACCTTGCGCGGTGTGGGGGGAGGGGGCATTCCGAACGAAGCTTGTAAAGCACATTTAGATTTTCAAAATACGACATTGATCTCAGTCCGTCTCTCTAATTCTATTGGGTCCACGAAATAACTTTTTATTGCAGATTCATTGATTAATATTTTATATTACTTAATTTTATATTAATCCTTTAATAGGACAGAGCATCAATTTTCTGCGAATAAGGAACTGGGTTCGATATATAAGTACATAGGTAAGTTTGGCATCTAGATTCATAAAAAAATATGTGAAAAGTGGAGGGGGTAAGTGGAATAGGGTAGTAATAATATCCCCTTGTAAAGAAAATACGCCCTTAAATAATGTTTTTTTTTATTTAACTTTATTACATTATTATGGTTCCTTTTCTTTTCTTTTCTTTTCTTTTCTTTTCTTTGGTGTTTGTTCAAATAGTATTACAATTCAAATGTGTATCGAAAACAGTAGGTACACAGGCGAAGGGATCTTTGCCAAAATGCATACAATCTACTTGTAAGAGTTAATTTTAAGCCATGCTTAAGCTAAAACCTTTAAAGGACGTTAAGGACGTAAGTGTTTGTAAAATTCACGAACCCTGACGCAACAAAAATAACAAAGTTTCATAAGAAACTTGCAGCTTGCAACAATAATACAACTACAAAAATACCATCAAATATCAAAGGTCACATTATATCATTTGTATATTCGCCAAGTTCATCGAACTTATAAATTAAAAAAATAGCAATACACAGGTGCTCGTGTTACCATTGTGCGCGAGCGCAAGCATGAAGGCTTCGGAACGAGTTTGCTGTCGCCTTGCTCAGTTTGCTTCCAACCGTCGGAGCGGACAGACGTGTCGTTAGTACGCACGCGCGACGCCAGAGTGCCAGTTACATAGGTGGTGTTTTGTTCAGTGATAAATGTAAAAGTGCTACCATGTTTACTTACCGTGGGAGCTAGCTCTGGTATGCGGCCTTTTGTGTGAGTGGGAATATGCTAACCCCTTTAATAATTTATAATTTATTAATGGTTTTATCATTTTCGGTTTGCGTGTTTTTGCTTTGTCCATTCATGAATATATGGAATTTGATAAACGAGTTCGGATTGGAATGCTTTTTGAGAATTCCGATGTTTTTTCTCCTATCCTCATTTTATTTGGTCATATACTACTACAGTTCTACAGTTTTAAAATAATCTACAGCCTTCAATATACAACTGTGGTTGGTATGTCTAAGGCCGATTCGGTCAGAAATAAAACCTTGCATTTATACTATCCTGCTAGAATGGCAAGAGCAGGAGACAGCATATGCTAGAATGAAAGAGTTACCCATAAAAAGTATTGCCATCGCAATCTGATAGATAGCTGTTTCCCGCTCCTGCAAGTCTATGAACATGTACTAGGTTTTAGACCACAGCCGACAGAATGTTGAATGCATTCTTAGAATGCTTTGAGTTGCATTGCAACAACTGGTCAAGTGGCAAAAACGTTGCTTATGCCACATCGAGAACTATTGTGAATTTATGTTGTATATTAATATTAAAGAGAGATTATTGAGTAATTATCCTAGTCAATACAACTTTGTTTTGTAATAGAAGTTTTTGCCATAATTCACTTATATCTTACATAAGTAAGAAATCAACCATAGAAATATAACTATAAGCAAAAACAACACAATCAGCATAAATTCAAACTAGCGGCAGTACGTCGAGATTCACAAAAAAAGGTTTCCCACAAAATAGATAAAATTTTGAATATTATGATCTACTACCTACCACTCCAAACCTGCAGAAGTTTGAAGCCCCTTTTTAACATAAATCAATGTCTCATTAGACCAATCGTTCACTGGTAGAACTTGAAGACTAAAATTATTATAGTTATAGTTAATTTATTTATAAAATAATAATTTTACACGTCACATCATAAAAATATATCACAATTATTAATAGTAAATCACACACATATAAAACAATAATTTTGTGGTACCTACATCTACATATATCACATGCTTATTTTTGTCGAGTATGAATGTAGACAGTTAGTGGTTCGACTTTATACTTTTTTTTTTAGTAACTAGGTAGGTACATACTTTTTACTTACTTAAGAAATCACGCAACGAATAAAACGCAGTAGAGGCTAAGTAAGATTTCAGTTTTGATATGAACAAGTTATTGTTTCTAGCGGTCTTTATGTCATCGGGGACTTGATTATAGATTTTAGGACCGATGTAGTTGAGACACTTTTTTGCCTTGGCCAACCGCGTTCGAGGAGCGCGGAGCTCCTGGCCGCGCCTGAGGTGATACTTGGGTTCATCAGCGTTTGATTGGAACTGTTCTAGGTTACATATCACCAGCTTTGCTACCTCGAGGATGTAAAGGGAAGGTAGTGTTAGGATTTTTTGACCTATGAACAGCTCTTTGGCTGGATGATCCCATTTGACGCCGGCTACTACACGGATTGCGCCCTATTGTGCTATCTCAAATGATGTTATTAACATAAAGCCCATACCTACTCTATAAAAGAAAGGAAAGAAAGAAAATATTTTATTTGCGAACATACATAAACAATGAATACTTATAATGAATTAACTGAGTGTGTCAGCAAAACGGCTCAAGCTCAGCATTATACTACTAAAGCTCGGAATCTTCATCAACCAAGATCTGAAACTTTCCATACTTTCTTTTCAACTTTAAAAACAAAGTACTTGCGCAAAACCGCACGGAGCTTTCAGAAAGGAAATAATTACAATACGTGACAAGCGTGACCCCCTTCTCCGTATATGGTTAATTTGTACATGACCTATGCCACGAAACTGCATTGAAAAATCCCCCCTATTGCATTTTCTGTAAGGACCATCTACTGTCATGTGTGGGAATTAGATACAGGGGGGACATATGTGTTTATTAGAATTGCATTTGTTTTGTTAATTCGTCGTCAACTTTTTAAACAGGATCTGGAAAGAAGAAACATATTATAAGAGGTTAAAAAATTATTGCCATTTCTGTGTTGGCTAGTTGAAAGGCTATAAAAAAGGGATAAGTTCGGGTGGTCGAATCTACCTGATCCCACTGTTCCTTTTAATTACGGCTCACCCGACCACTGCCTTTGGCTTTTGTTTACTTTCGGCACAACTTTCATGTTATTTGGCTTTTTTATGAGCTGACAATTCCGTGTATTGTTAATTTAATGGTTGGAGTATTGGCAAAGTAAGCTGGATCAGATTTAGAAAGTACATTAATATTTAAATGTACTTATTTGAAACATTAAAAGGCTCTCGCATATTGACCACCATCCTTGTGGAAAAATACTTGAATTAATTCTTCAAAAAAAACTAAGACAGCATGTTTTGAATAATATAGAAATAAAATAAATCACTACAGTAACACATTAAATAAATAATAATAATAAAAATAATTATATACATACACACACAACATGTATGCATTTATAAAATATCAATTAATTATAATAAAAGAAAATACATATTATTTTATGCCAATGTAAAATAATATTTGTGCTTTCTACGTTCTAATAAAATTTAATTATATGAATATGATCACAAGTTACATAAAAGTTAACAATTATTAGCGTTATTAATATGTTGCCTGCGCATGTCTTATAACATCGAAATTTCTATAACAAAATAAATCACTATAAAATAAATAACAAACAGTGTATATGATAAAACATTAAAAAAAAAATAATTAAAATAAAATTTAAATAAATTATATTTAAAAGGAAAAAAAAAGAAAATTAAAATAAAATATACTTATACAAAAAAAAAAAGCTTAAATTACTTAACTAATAATATCAGCTACGCATTATACACCTTAAACAAAACTAATATTTATACCTAAAAATTGTTATGTATTATTGTGTATAGTGAGCGTACTTGGATGTAGGACATCACGGTTTACTTTATATCCGTGTATTGTTGCTGTTTCCAAGTGCGCTCGCGCACCGCGCTTGCGCCAAGTACTTAGCATGTTCGGATCTACCCGCGTTGTGTATAATTGTATAGCGGCACAAAATGTAAATGTAATGTTTTGTTTTAGCGCTCACTTTGTAAATATTGTAAATATTTAGTTTTAAGTTATGTAAGTTTCTCATATGAGTGAATTGTAAAAATTCTTTTGAGAAATAAAGATCTTTGAACCGAAAAATGTTTTAATTTTTTCTAACTTAGAGTCCTGACATTTCTTCACAATAAATTATGGAAGAAAAAAAGTTACTAATTTTAAAATAAAATATTATGTTTTTATTATTTATTAATTAGAATACTTACGTATTATTTTTCTCGCTGTTTAATTCGAGGAATTGGACATTCGAATCATCTGCTGTAATATATTACTAAACAGTAAACACTATATTTTGCTTATTCACCATTATATCCTTCTTAGTTAATTAAAAGGCACATCATCCCTTTCAAAACAGCGCGTGGCATCTCTAAAGACGTACACCACCGTCATCCCCTAGCTGGTCCCTTGGTACAAAACCTATTGTCTCAAAACAATGAGGTCTGTCTGTCTGTCTCGTGGTCAGATGGACATTTCATTCATACCCTTTGTTTGAGGCTTTCGCGATATTGCTGTTCATTGACAGGGATTGAAACAATGACTTGTTTTGTTGATTATTTTGTGTTCATTGACATAGCACATTCACGTTTATTTTTCTATAGCTAATTATATCTTCCTTGTATATTCTATACTGATGTAGAATTAAAAAAATACATTGATGATAATGTTACGAGATTTCTGACAAGACATTTTGACAAGAGAGACAAGACAAAAGAGGGAAGTCCACTGTTAGGGGAAGGGACCACTTTAGTTGCAATCAATACTTAGATAGTAATCACAAACGGTGCATGATAAATAAATAAAGAGTGGTGGTGAGAGAGTGGTACCGAGTAATATACAATGAGAATGATACAGGAGGAAAACAAGGCCACCATCAGAATAAGATAATAGCTTATAACTGTAGTCAATGTCCTAAACCATAAACAATATCGAATAGAAGCAGCGGAGGCATGCAAACAAGCATTGAGTTCTCTTGGGAACTGTACCATTATAGGTACCTACACGAGAAGCTATCAAACTGTTTCTAGTTGCACGTAGAGACAAAATAGCTATAGGCTACATTTCAGGGATTTGACGTTTCTTTGATGAAATCAGTGACGTCGATTTTTGACCGTGATTATATAATATAATAATTATAAACCGTGATTATGCCATATAAACCAACTTTTTAGCGATAACGATGGGTACTCGAATATTCGTACCAGACTTCGGCAAAAAAATATTAAACGGAGGAGGGAAGGTTTATACAGTCAACGGGCGTGTAGTACATGCTTGGTACACATCTCGTGACGTCGCTGGTTTTAAGACATTTGCAAACTGAGAAGCAGGACTCTTGATATTGAATAGAATCATCATTCTCTTGCCCTTGTCCCATTCACTTGGGGTCGGCGCAGCATGTCTTTCTCTTCCACACCTCTCTGTCGCCCGTCATTTCATCATTCACTTGCATTCGTTTCATATCATCTCTCACACAGTCCATCCACCTTTTCCTCGGTTTTCCTTTCCTCGTACTTCCCTCCACATTCATTCGTAATACCTTTCTCGTCACATGACTTTCATCCCTCCGCATCACATGCCCGTACCACGCTAGGCGATTTGCCCTTACTTTTTCTGTTATGGGTGCAACTTTCAGGCTTCCTCTTATATACTCATTCCTTATCCTATCCATTCTCGTCACGCCACACATCCATCTCAACATTCTCATCTCCGCTACATGCAATCTCTTTTCATCCGTCACCTTTAGGGCCCAACACTCTGATCCATACATGACGACAGGTCTTATGACTGATTTATAAATTTTACCCTTCAACCGAAGAGGCATTCGGGCGTCGCAAATGGTTCCCGTGACCTGTCGCCATTTCATCCATCCTGTGCTAATCCGGTTTTTCACGTCACGGTCAATATCGCCATCGCACTGTACGAGCGAACCGAGGTACTTAAAGTCGGAGCAGACCGGCAGTGTAACGCCGTCGAGTTCTATGGCAGCAAAACTGGAGAGACCGCCAAAATCGCAGAACATGTGTTCCGTTTTAGATCTGCTGATCTTTAGGCCAACATTCTCCAATTTTTGCCGCCATTTCTCAAGTCTGCTCCGCACCTCAAGTTCGTTTTCACCAACAAGCACAATGTCATCGGCAAACAGCATACACCAGGGTGCCTCCTCCTGTATGTCTGACGACAGAGCGTCCATAACAAGCAGGAAGAGGTAAGGGCTTAAAGCCGATCCCTGGTGCAAGCCTACCGTGACACTGAACTTGTCGGTGGTGCCAGCAGCTGACCGGACGCGTGTACAACATCGGTTGTACATTGACCGGATTAGCTCTATATACTTCCCAGGCACGCATTTCTCTTTCAGAGCCCACCACAAAACCTCTCGGGGTACTCGGTCGTATGCTTTTTCGAGGTCAACAAACACCATATGCAGGTTCTTTTTGGCATGTCTGTATTTTTCGCACAGATGGCGAAGTACAAAAATGGCGTCTGTTGTACCTCTCCCCGGCATAAACCCGAACTGGTTTTGTGTTATATCACTCTCATCTCTCAGGCGTCTCTCTATCACTTTTTCCCATACTTTCATGCTATGTGACATGAGCTTTATTCCTCTATAGTTGTTGCATTCTTGTACATCCCCTTTGTTTTTAAAAATGGGCACCAGCAAACTGTCGCACCATTCGTCGGGAATGGTTTCTTCATGCAACAACTTATTGAAGAACAAAGTCAGCCACTTACATCCATCCTCACGCAGTAACTTCCATACCTCTCCTGGTATATCGTCTGGTCCTACAGATTTCCCATTTTTCATACTTCTCACAGCCGTTCTTACTTCGTCCATACATATTTCTTTCACTACACCCATATTTATCATCCTGTGCTGTAGCACCCTGTTCCATTCATTTTCCTCATTCATCAACCTTTCGAAGTAGGCTTTCCAACGTTCTTTTATCGCTTCATCTTTCGTAATCACCTTACCTGCATCATCTTTCACACATTTTATATGAGACATATCCCGGGAACTTCTTTCTCTCGCTTTGGCTAGGCGGTAAAGCTGCTTTTCGCCTTTAGGACTATCTAAAGACTCGTACAAATGGTCCTGTGCTGCTGTTCTGGCTATAGCAACTGCACGCTTTGCTTTCTTCTTACATTCTTTATATTCTGTCCTCTTTATTTCCTTCTCAATTTCCTGCCCAGTTTTAACACTTTGCCATTCTTTAAATGCCTGCTTCTTTTTCTTTAATACTTCCTGCACCTCCTCATTCCACCACCACGTTTCCTTATCTATCACACCTTTCCCTTTCGACTCTCCCAACACATCTTTTGCTACTCTCCGTATACAATTTGCCATCTCGTTCCAACATTCGTTTGCATTCAATCCTTCCATTCCTTTCATTTCTATCATTTTATCTATTACACGTTCTTTAAATTTTATAGCACATTCATTCTTCTCTAGCATATGCCATCTTATCTTTGCAGGGGGCCGTTCGGTTCTCATACGAGACTGGACTTTAATGTTCACATCGATTACAAGCAGCCTGTGCTGTGAAGTAAGGTGTTCTCCTGGTATTATTTTTGTGTCTTTGATGCAGTTGATCTTATTTCGCTTCACAAGGAAATAATCAATCTGCGTGGTGTGATTGCCACTTTTGTAGGTTATCAGGTGTTCATCCTTTTTTTGGAACCAGGTATTGGCGATTGCCATGTCCAAGGCAGTAGCTGCTTGTAGTAATGCTTCACCCTGCGTATTACGTATTCCGAAACCGAAACCCCCATGCACTCTTTCATACCCCACATTCATTCTTCCAACATGTCCATTAAAATCACCTCCCACATATATCTCCTCATTTGCTGGTATAGTCATGGTCACTGCGTCAAAATCCTCCCAAAACTTCTCTTTCGCTAAATCGTCACATCCACTCTGGGGGGCATACACACTTATTAAATTGAGTGTGACGTTTTCTAACATCACTTTCATAGCGATGATTCTATCGCTCTTCCTGTCAACGTTTGTGACATTCTGTTTCAAATGGCGATCGAGTGCTATACCAACACCATTTCGTCTGCCGTCACTCCCACAGTAGTAAAACTTATATCCCTCTCCAATCTCTCTAGCCCTCGCACCCTTCCACTTTGTTTCCTGCAGAAAAGCTACATTTATCCTTCGTCTTTTCATTACATCTGCAAGTTCTCTCCCCTTTCCAGTCATCGTCCCTATATTCCAGCTGGCATACCTCAATCTCACATACTTAGGTTCCCGGGCTCGCTTCTTACGTCGCCCCCGCCCGGGCTGGTGCGATGGTGGTGGTGATATTGAATAGAATAAGAAAGAGAATACCTTTATGATCACAAGCAAAATATCCTGGAGTAAAACATTCAGCATTCATAATAATTCTGAGCTTTGTTCAATTAAGTTCAGGCAGCCAAGCCGAGATAGTTCGTAGCTTTTTAAGATACAGTTTACTGGTCTCGTTACCACATTAAATTACAATTACATACAACAAAAACAATCAGTTAAATCGACACTCGATATTGTTTACGATAAGGAAAGGGAATAAAATTTTAGGAGTTTCCTGACTCTTTACCGCTTTTTTCTTCCTAATGGCAAAATTTATTAGCAGTAAAATGGTCCCTCTAATCTTAAAAGCTCTTCGGCCGATACATTTCCTTTGATTTATTCGCAACAAACAGCCATGAAAATGGTACTAAAACAAGTACCAATTACTTAGAGGACTATTATTGTAGTATTGATGGTTTAATTTCTGGGTCAGCTGTAAAACACTAGTAACGTCCTTCAGACTGACAAATCTGGCTGGTTATTGTTAAGCAATTTAGATATTTCGTTAATTTGGTTGTTAATAAACACTATGGAATATCCAATACACATGCTGACCATAAGTGGCTTAACAATTACACTGATTATATTTACTTTAACCACAGTTTACAATTTTGTCGGAGGGGTGCTGATCAGCAGCAAGTAAATATACGGCACACGTTCCTTTCAATTCCCTGTCGGCTCCTCTTAAAATCATTCCCTCCTTCCTTTCCTTTGGCTACCGCAAACATTATCATCATCATCATCATCATCTCAGCCATAAGACGTCCACTGCTGAACATAGGCCTCCCCCTTGGACCTCCATACGTGCCGGCTGCAAACATAATTTTTTAATATTATCGCTGCGTAAAGTTTCATCTGCGATGTTGTATAAAGATCTGGTTAGGACACTAAAATCGCCGTTGCAGTAAAATTACAGCTAATTACTCTGTTATGTTACACCGAAATGTGATAATCACTGCGATCGAGCTGGCCCGTTCCCCGAACACAATCTCAGGCAATTAATGTGGAAAAAGTTATTCCGAATATGCGTCGGTAAAAGTTGGCGCGATTGTATCGGTTCTTACTCCAGTCGATGGAGGCGACAGTGCCCAAGACAAAAATAAAAAAGGAAATGTCAGATATCGTATTGTATTTTTTGATTAAAATTTGTGAATGTTAAACATGGAAAATGATGACAGATGAAGCTTCACCTCATCCTGATCCTCGTTCTCATGAGCTCATGAGATACTTGTGTATCCTCTTGGTTTCTTGTTGTGTGGGTGTTGATGTATCTACATAGTTATACATGTAAATGGGGATGTATAATTTTATGGGGGCATCTTATGAAATGCGAGCATTGTTTGACAAAATAAAAATTGTATACTGTTTTATTTGGAGTAGTATTTCATTGTCTATTCTACTAGTCAGGTAGTTCATCACCGCTACTAGTCCTATTAATTCTAGCTTTTATTCGCTTCACTGATGTAGGTACAACACGGGCGTGCTATGGCAACAGCAAGATAAACATCCACTCGCTGTACTCCTTTCATGTTGAATTACACTGTAGTACCTACACTATATTGTTTCATATATTAAGAGATAAACAATGAATTCAATACACTGTGTTTTGTAAACAACACTTTCGCGCACCGTAACATCGTCCACACTGTTAACTGACAATTCATAATATTGTATCCGGTTAGTAAGAAGCGTTACTCTTGATATAAATTGCGCTTTCAGCTGTTGCATTCCTCCTTTCCTGGAGTATGCAAAGTTTCGGGCAGTCAGAGCTGAGCGGTATTTTCGGCGATCGGTATTCGTTGGAATGAATTAGCGGATTTTCGCAATCGTAAATAACACCCCGACTTAAAGTCTTCGAGGCCAAGTGGATTACAAAATGGAAATAAATTTCAGTCAGATCCATGTTGGGATTTAAAAGTTAAATTTAAAAGGACACAAGTATCAGTCATAACTTTCAAATCAGCATGTTGTTTCTCTTTAGAAATAGCTAAAAACCTTTAGTAAATGTTTCCCATGGACAATGTTTTTTCACATTTCTAATGTTTTTTCACATTTCTAATGTTTTTTCACATTTCTAATGTTTTTTCCCTACAGCTTTTTAAAAGTAGGTTTGATTTTTTATTACTCACTGCGTCGTGCAAAATCAGCGAAAAAGGCAGTCACCGTTTAGTCGCTAGCGTCCACATCGCTTGATAAAAAAAAATTATAATAAATATCATTATTATCCCAAAGAGTGTGTTTACAACGAATCACCCTTGAAAATTTGAAATCTTTTACAATATAATAAATACACTCATGCAAAGTTGTACCTAAAACGTGATGAACGAGTGTCAGCGTTTAGTAAAATTTGTATAAAAAAATCGATGCTCATGCTACAAAATCGAGTGATTTCGAAAGCCAGATGACTGTATAGATGAATTCCCCAAAATTTTTTTTCTCCAGTATTTTTAGTTCCATTCGCGTTTTTCCCCATTTTCTTAATTTTCTATACGTTATTTCTGCCAACAGATAATTTCGTCACACGCATTTTTTTCTACTCGTAATTTTTGCTACTCGCGTCTTTACCAATGCAATTTTTCACCAATCTGTTTTATTCACATGCGTATGCTTTACCCGTATAATATATCTCCACTGGTTTATTTTTGTCACACGTTTTAATATCTAATCTTTTTTTTCGCTAGACGCATCGTTACCATGTTTTAGCATGAATACTAAGCGGGCGGGGTTTGAGCAAAAGCTATCGATTGAAACCCCTACCCTACCTATGTATTATCGACCCCTTTGCCTACGTATGTATTATGATTGTTATGATTTTTAATACTAAGTTATATTAAAAGGTGATACATTATATTAGTTGTAATTGATCCCACCAAAAACATTTTCATGTAAAGTATTGCAAAAACGAGACCATTATTAGGCTATGTCAAAAAGTTATCAAATATTATGTAAAAGGTAAGCTTCTAAATGTATATAGGTACCTACGCCCTAACACTAAAAGCCCTAATCCTACACTTTAATGAACTAACGTGTCCCGTCTCGCTACCGTCACTTTTCTAATACGAGTATACAGTAGCAAGGACTGTATAAAGGTAATGTTCCTTGGCAGTAGTAACGAAACGACCGACCAGGCTCTATTATTCACCTAGATATTTTCAATTATTTATCCGTAGAAAGGAAAAGACAAACAGTTAGTTTTATATTTATTATTAAAACGCGGCTAATCATGTATACTTAGGACGAAATAAAATAAAAGCTGTACTTTAGCTTTAGGAACTTAAACATGCTATCAGATATAATAATGCAGTTTTTCAACTGCTGGTCTAACTTCGTTCTTATCATATCATAATACAAAAATAAAAATTATAATAATATTTTCTAAATGTTAATGTGTGTGTTATAAGTTTTACTTATATTTGAGTACTGATAATAGCCTTACACATTTTTCTATGTTCGTGGATCCCATGAGGTAATTATTTACAATTCCCTCTATTTTTCTGTCCATCGAAATATACATTCTATTTCGTTTTCGGAAAACATCAGTTCGCATTTCATTTTGCATGTTAACAAAATTAACTTCGACTGCTTCTTCTTTTAATTGCGATATAAAAAACGATAGGCTGGAGTTGTTATGAATCCGATTATTCATCTTTCTGTGCCAGCTTTCAACTACATTATTTGTCCTGTGGCGGTGGCCATAACAAGACACCATGTGGATCATATCAACTTTTACCCATTGTTTTAACATATAGTCATTAAAACTTAGGATCTCGTCTTTTCGGGGTGACATTTCCAGAATCGACATCCACGCTTCGTGAATTTTCATTGCTGGCAGGTGTGCTATCGCGGCACATTTTGCGACATGACTGCAGCCTTCACGTGTACTGGTTGCTCCAAGTGAATCAGCATTGGTGTACACGGCCTGCTTATAATGAAAGAAACAACCACTTATTTTAGCTGTCGGGTATACACATTTAATCGCATTAGCAGCTGCTATTTCAAAATCAATTTTTATATGATCAGGTTCAAAACTAGGTATATTTTCTTTTATGAGTTGAAACATTCGTTCGTACGTGGTTTGCCGCTTGTTAGGTAGCAACGCATATACGCAGGGAACTACCTTCGTGCAATTTTCGTCGGAGCCTAAGTCGCCATGTATCGTGTACAACTGAATGAACGGCTCAGGCACTATTTTAAAAGTTCCATCTATAAAAAAGGTTTTTAACCCAGCCATCCACTGCTTGCACTCATCTGTTATAAAAATTATAATGTCACAGTCGTGAACGCACACAAAGTTTTCAGAGAGATGTACAGGTATGGCCACATCTTCGAATGTCTCGAACTTCGACGTTCTTGCCAATTTCTGGCGTGCTTTGTACAAAGCATCCCTAACAGTATGAAACGGTGGTAATTTGTCAGCATATTCCTCACGCATAAATTGTTTCATATGCTGTTTATACAGCGCAGGGATGGGCTTGTAATCAGTAGTAACTTTTTTTTTTAACTCTATAATTTCTTTTTCAATATCGATAGACTCGTAATCCGGCACACAAGAATCATTGTTATCTCGCAAAATGCTCGTTTCTGTTGCATTTATAACTACAAACCCCTTGCATGAATTCTTGTTATGGCAATTCCACACGGAGGAACCTGACAATTTATTGGTTCTTTTAAAATAATGGCGATATCCACCTCGTATTAATATACGCCCTCCATGAGTACTTTCCAAAAAAGTAAATGCACATGGTCCTGACGATCGCCCATGGGTTTCATCACTCGGATCCATCATATTTCTCTTGTCTATTTAATACCAATACTCATAAAACAATTTATTACCAATATTAATTAAAACCTGAAACACGAAACACATTGACATTGACGTTGTCCAGATAATGACGGTGAGGTAATAGAACTCGTCACCTATCTAAAGAGGTTTATTTCTAGTGCTTATTAATGTTATTATCATCACCCATACTTATACCTAGAGTCTGTTCAGACAGAGAAAAGTCGTGGAATGTATTGGGCCCCATACAATCCACGACTCTTCTCTTTCCGTACAGACTAATAGTTCTTGTAGTTCTAACGATGCTGCCGGCTTAGTATTCATGCTAAAACATGGTAAAGATGCGTCTAGCGAAAAAAAAGATTAGATATTAAAACGTGTGACAAAAATAAACCAGTGGAGATATATTATACGGGTAAAGCATACGCATGTGAATAAAACAGATTGGTGAAAAATTGCATTGGTAAAGACGCGAGTAGCAAAAATTACGAGTAGAAAAAAATGCGTGTGACGAAATTATCTGTTGGCAGAAATAACGTATAGAAAATTAAGAAAATGGGGAAAAACGCGAATGGAACTAAAAATACTGGAGAAAAAAAATTTTGGGGAATTCATCTATACAGTCAGCCAGATAACTAGACTACAACGAATCAGGCTTTTCCTATTTTTCCTCTTAAAGGCTACAGAGAAATTCAATCGTAAACGTAAACTTTCGTAAAATTTCCATACATCCGCCATATCTGTCAAATTCTCCTTCTCCTCAGATGCCCGCTGTGGGCCGTTGGAAGCGGACGCGTACATGTTTTTTCCAAATTGACAGTTCAATTTGGCATATATATTGACAGAAATTCATGTCCGTATACGAATGATGATACCAGTGAAAAACTGTGTTCAAAATAAATAGGGTAAATGAATAATGTCACACGGAGATCCAGAGTCATTAAAATTTTGATTTGTTTTTATTCATAAGTCATAATACTTTAAAAATATAACAAATTATTTAAAATATATACAAACACAACCAAATCAGCGTAATTAGTTTCTTCCTAATTCACTAAAAATTAAAAAAGTTTGAAGATTTGTTTATCTTATTGGAATAAATTTTCCTTGTGCTGGCATTCATATTACGTCATTTTAAAAACATATATGACATAATGTCAATATACTAGATAGACAATTTATCAACAAATTTCTTCACATTTTAACGTAAACAATATAAATTATTAAAATTTTATTTATGAAGACGAAGCAATGTTGTTCACATAATATCAGCAATAAAATTTTTAGTTTCAACCAGTTTTGTTGCTATTCTGAGAGCTATCACGTGCTTTGAAAGTTAATTCAATGATATATCATCAAGAAATTGAAACCAAGACTCGACCTGCAGTCTCAGCGAGTTTTTGTGGCTATATTATCAGTTGAAAGAACGATATTTCCATCGCAGTGGTATGGTTTACGAGTACCTATATTGGTTTCATGTGACGATGTTTATATAAATGTATCTATCAAATAACAACGTGCTTTTATTTCATTGATATTCGGTGCAAAACGATAACTCAGTAACGAAAAATAATTACTTATCAGAAATGCCTTAAAGTTTTTTCAGTGAACGTTTATTTATAGGTATTTATGAGGTCTTATGTCTTATCAGCGTGGCTTTGGCCTTTGGACATTTTTGTAATGCTTTGTAATAAGGTAGGTGAGGTATCTATATCCCTCATTTAATAACCTTTTTTTGAATGAATTACAATTTAATTATTTAAATAAATAAGTGGTCTACAAACATACATATCCGCTCGGTCCGCTAAAATAATTTAAGTGCCCTACATAATAGGTATATTTAAGATTAACAATCAGTAAACATCATTAATTACGCTCAAATGCTTGTTTCAGTACAAATTGGCTGAAATACTTCCGACATAAAACCTAAAGGTATAAAAGTACAATTTGCTAAGTAAACTGTCAATCTACATTAATTATAATAGATAGACTCTTAGAAGTCAGCTTACTGAAGATTATGAACAACATATAAGTACTTTCTAAATAAAATACAATTTGTTTTTCCATGACTCATGTAGGCCGTATTTTACTATAGACCATTTTAAATTGAAGATGAAATTAATTCATGATAAAAGCTAATAAGGCCCGGTAATATTTTCTGTTATTCTTGAACTTCTGTTCAAGTCAGTGTTCAACTGTCAGTGCAAGTAACAAGGCCCGGTTCCGAACCAACATGGTATGGTTTTTAGGGTTCCGTACCCAAAGGGTAAAACGGGACCCTATTACTAAGACTTCGCTGTCCGTCCGTCCGTCCGTCCGTCTGTCTGTCACCAGGCTGTATCTCACGAACCGTGATAGCTAGTGACAGTTGAAATTTTCACAGATGATATATTTCTGTTGCCGCTATAACAACAAATACTAAAAACAGAATAAAATAAAGATTTAAATGGGGCTCCCATACAACAAACGTGATTTTAGACCAAAGTTATGCAACGTCGGGAGTGGTCAGTACTTGGATGGGTGACCGTTTTTTTTTTTTGCTTTTTTTTTGTTTTTTTTTTTGCATTATGGTACGGAACCCTTCGTGCGCGAGTCCGACTCGCATTTGCCCGGTTTTTTTTATAAAACGTGTATTTTTCAAAAGCGCTGGAATATTTATATAACTATTTTGGTATATGAAGAAACATGAACAAATGAGAAATCTATATTGAATTGATTTGTTAATAATATCCTGATTATTAATAGAACTATTTCAGTTAAAATAAAGGTGGGCCTTATATGCTTCACCTGACCTTATTCGTCCACATTTAGATCCTATAGCTATATTTGGTCACTTTGGCCGTCACTATCTATTTGATGCCGATTGTACTAACAATTAAAAGTACAGCTCATATGTACTTTTACCTGTACTGAAATTTAAGCATTTGAGCGTAATTAAAGATGTTCACTGATTATTAACATTACGTGTTAAAGAACCGTGTCCCGATGGTGCGTCCATTAATGAATCGCATACTAACGGATAGAGGTTTACGAGTACATTCACGGAAAAATGATTACAGGCAACCCAATACTAGTGGCTTAGTTGCCGTTTATAAATCGTTTGTGTCGAGCAAAATCAGCGGAAAAGGCAGTCACCGTTTAGTCGCTAGCGTTCACATCTCTTGATAAAAAAAATTATAATAAATGTCATTATTATCCCAAAGAGTGTGTTTACAACGAATCACCCTTGAAAATCTGAAATCTTTTACAATATAATAAATACACTTATGCAAAGTTGTACCTAAAATGAGATGAACGAGTGTCAGCGTTTAGTAAAATTTATATAAAAAAATCGATGCTCAAGCTATAAAACCGAGTGATTTTGAAAGCCAGATAACTAGACTACAACGAATCAGGCTTTTCCTATTTTTCCTCTTAAACGCAACAGAGAAATTTAAGGTTAAAGTTAGGTGAGGAATATAAGGCCCGACGGGTAACAAGGCCCAGCATTCAATAATAGTAGTTAAAATAACAATTAAATAGCTGTAAGCAGTACTGTAAAATACTGATAAGTGTTTGAGGCCTCCTCACTGAGGAGATTTTGTAATTTCATGACCGAACTGGACCAAACGTTGGAATGTTATGATAAGTCTTGTCATTCATGATAGTGTCGGGCCCGTATAAAGTAGTATGAACGACAGCCTTACTGCCATCCCAACTCTGTAGGTTTATAACATTAAAAATGTTTATCAGATCGTTTTCGTGGGAGACTGTACATTTTCAAAAGTTACAACGATAACAAAAGGCAGCGGTATTAAAAGATGCAGGAGTTTGCGGAGCATCGTAAGGTAGGTAAGGTATTAAATTAACACAATTATCGTTACGAAACACAAACTAAGCTTTTGCGATGTAGTACAATTTAAATCAATTCTAAAAGTGAAGTTTGTATAGGTATGTATATTCTTCTGAGAATAAATTGTCTTATACCTGGAATCGATTGTTTTAGTAAGTTAGGTAACAAACACTCTATATTACAATCTTGTACCTATTACAAATGCAAAGTATAGATCGTGTCCTTCACGAAAACGCGTGCCTTGACTTGTATTGCCATGTTATTAAAGGTTAGATTTACCAAATCAGCGCGTCATCGTGGATCACATGAAACTATAAAACAAAATGCCAACAATCAAATGAATCTAGGCCTTAATTTACTATACAGGGTGGAAAGATAAGTCGGGCCCTGGAGGGAAATTACCTTAATTATACCTTATTTTTAAAAAGAAACAAAACTGCATTCAAAGATTTTCTAAAACTCGCTTGCTTCGCCCGGGACTCGAACCGACTAAAAATTCCAAAAAATAAAAACTCGCAAGTTTATTCTACTAGTCGATACAGTTAATGTTAATGATAACATTTCTCCAAGAAACATTAGGTCTTACACTCGTCTGTCGTACAAAATATCCATAAAATCTAATATTTAGTACTTAAGATTTCGTTTGACAAGCCAAATTGAATAAAAAAAGCAAAATACTTTTAATGCAGTTTTGTTTCTTTTTAAAAATAAAGGAATGTCTCCTTTAAGTAAAATGAGCCAGCTTAAGGATTTAAGGCTCCCTCCAGGGCCCGACATCTTTCCACCCTGTATACCATTTTAAATTTAAGGCGTAATTAATTCGAGATAAAGGATAATAAGGCCTAAAGGGAAATTTTGTAGGCCTTATTACCCACGAACAATGTATGTGAACTGAATAGGATAAAAAGGAACTAGATTATAACATATTGTTCTCATGTTTAGCACAGTGTAATAAATAAATATTTTTTTATAACAAAAACGATCGTTATATGATAAGTACCTACACGCTGAAATGTATGTACATTTTACCTGTGTGAAAATTGTATAATTGAGATAAATAAACTAAATTATACTTACTATATTCCCTGTTATTCTTGAACTTGTACGTGGGCTAAAAAGGCCCTCTGTCTGTGCGGGTGACAAGGCCCGGCCCCGGGCCTTATTGAACGTGAGACGAAATAGTAAATTTAATTATTTTTATATAGGTAATTATGAGTTCTTTGATTTCCCGATAAGCATCACTTACTGACTTACAAAAGTATAAATGTAGTACATATGTAGTACCTGAATTTTATTAGAGGTTTTTAAAGCCTTATTATCAATTAAGTTATAAGTGAAATATAATAAGCGTCTTTAGTTGTAAAAAAATATTACAAGCCCTATAACTAATGAGGGGATCATTTTAGATATAGTCCACTTTTTTCGAGTAGGTAAATTCGGACTATGTTTACAAACCGCATACCATCGCCCATGACCACACTGTTAACTGACAGTTCGTAAACCTTATTACAAAAGGCATAAGGTCCACCGATGGACAGTTAAGAGCATCGCCGTTTGTACCTATCTTAATACAAATAAAAGTCAACAACGAAAATAATTAATTACCTAATACGTCACATACCTATGACATGACATGAACAAACAAGGAAAGCTATATATAAAAAGTGAATTTTCTCTGTCTTCTCACAAAGGAAAGCTTTGACAGTTTAAATTCCTCAAAAAGGTCCGTAGTTAACACTAAACTCGAAACAGCACCTTTAAAAAAACATTAGGGGTCACTGACCTGTCCCAGTAAATTGAGGTAGTGTGCGTGAGCTGCGTTTGTGTGTGAAATGGGGTAATTTGACAGAATCTGAAAATTTACCCTCCTCGACGCCCTCTTAATACTACTACAGTACCCCTTCGATATTTACAATAATAATATGGGTTCATTTATATACCGGGTGTGGCCTGTAATATGAGCAAAAAATTAAACTGTAGGTTGTATTCTGCATGCTGACCAACATTTGTTCAGCGAATTTTAAAAATAACTTGTGGTTTGATTTTTAATACACTTTAAAGTTTATTATGAGACGCAATGTATTGCGAATTTTGTTATGTTTAAGGCTTGACAAGCAACGTCAATCACAATGATATAGCGTGGCGATGGCGTCCATCGAAGATAATATTTATTTTGTATGGAAAATAGGGAGTCTAAATAGGTACTTCATATTTTTTTAAAGTTGTTGAACAAAAGTGTCACCGTTTGAGGAAAACAATCTATGTTTTAATTATTTGTTCGTTCACAGGCCACACCCGGTATTAGTAACTTACTTGTCATCTCGAAGTCTAAAAACTTTTTACATGCCATATGAGATCAGGCGAGATTGAGTCAGTCGCAACTAATTTTGCACCGACTTGAACTTGTTTACGTTTAAGGGTTCAGCAAGAAAATTTGGTTTTAAAGTTCTATTAACATCCATAAAATGTCAATGGCATGTAAACTTTTTCACAGCCCTAAAATCACCTGGTACCGGCCAGACCCACAAATCGCTTCCCAGCGTCCTTTGCTGACAGATACGAGTAGCCGCCATTTCTCTTCGACGATTGAACGCTGGTCCCACCGGCCCGCTAATTGTGGCCAGGATGCTTGCAAGGTGAAAGGTTACAAGAAATTATGTGTGTAATTTAATTGCCTTCAACGTTGTAAAGTTTTAGTTTTATGTTCAACTTCTTATACTACAGTAGTTAGGCGAAAACAATTATTTTACTACTCACATATGTTCAAATATTTCGTATAGTAATTATAGTTTGTATGTATTTCTCTTATAAACGTTTGAGTTCTGAAATCGAGTATCTTGACATAAAATGTTTGACTGATTCTAATATAAACGTTTTAGTAAACATGAAATTTCAAAGCAAGCAATACAATGCATTTAATTTAAACTATAATTTAATATCCATCAAAATTCTAGCTGCAAACTACCTATAGTAAAATTAAGCTACAAGCTCGTTAAATTCCGCGTTCGGAGGAAGCGTTACAATTTACCGTGTTTATTTGTTTACTTGAAGCTAAAGAAATTTACACATTTTTGCACCTTGTACCTTCGGAATAAGGCCAGAAATGCATACATATTTTTGACGTAGACTGCACGCAGTAAACCGGATATTAAGCAGCAGTAAAGGGTATTTTTACCGTCTTTGATCCCGGTTTATTGATATCTTCCCGGCAATTACATGTGGACGCACCGGTTTGGGCGCCGATTAATGTTTGGTGATTGATACATTTCGATTTCTTTTTCGTAGCGTGTTATAACACTTACTGTACAGTTGTACTTTTAATCATTCTACTATTTCATAGAGGAAAACTTGCAACAGATTTGTAGATATTTACAACAATTTAACAGGTATGAAAGATTTTTGGCATGTTATATAGGTAATATTTATTTTCATAAATAGAATTAGGCTGGAAACGTTACTGTTATACTCATATAAAAAGGTATTCATATAGTTTCTAATCACATAGTTTCTTATTTTAACATATATTTTTACTATTTTTAGGATAGTATAATTAATAGCTAAGATGAATTTTGATATAGTAAGTCATCAAATCATATATAATTACCATTTTCGGAACATTCCCCACCAAATACATCGACCATCCCTCAAATTCGATTCCAAATTCTGCGATATATCCTCATCCCAAATACTTTTACGAGCAACCCTTGTGCCCGGACCATCAAATCCTCGCCATTTTTTACCGACTTCCATCCAGATTCAAATAGGACAATGCGTTTAACGGAACGGCTGGGCTTCCTTACGACTGATAAAGACTGGATTGGGTCCTGCGGAATTGGGTTGCTGAGATAAGTGGGTCATATTGCACAGACTAGATATAGGGTCAAATTTGGTTTTCTGTGTCCGAAAGCGGTCTCAACAATAAAAATTACACTTGCAGCGTTAAGGTACCTACGTTCGGATCGAAACATCAAAATCCGGGCGGCCACATCGATCGATGTTGCGGCAGCAATGTAATCGGCATTCTAATATCGCGCATAGTTAATGTTGGGGTAGGAAGCTTGAATTCAAACGGTAGTACCTTTACGGCTGCAGTTTTAATGTGGACGATGTTACTGTCAAAATCCTTGGTAGAAAAGTGACTGACTGAACTTGAACGTTCTACAATCGAGATAGCAATTCAACGCCGCTACTGCAGTCGACATTAGAATGTAACTTTAACATGTTCGCTGCGGCAACGAGTCGATTCAGTCCGATTGTGTGATGTTTAAATGAATTATAAGAAATTGCCGCAGCGAAAGTGTTAATTAAATAAATTCCCACAATTTTAGTCATGGTTTTATTGTGACGGAGTTTCAACAAAGAACTACAACCACACAAAAGGTCCATTCCTCCGTGACCTGCTTTCCATTTATATGGACAGGAGTTTTTATTGAATACCCATCTTAATACTGCATCGCCTTTGTCCTCGGTCAGGGCACCAGCGGGTTAGGCGTCGAGATCGCAAATATTTTATTATCTCCAATCGGGAGGCGCTTGGCATTCCAGTCCGCACCAGATATAAATTTCGCTCGTGCCGCGGACGGCCGAATAATATGGAAAGAGTTGGTATTGTGGTAATTTAAAAAGGCCTAAGTGCACGCAACGTTGTACGAGCTACATGGCTTTTGAAATGAGATGAAGCTTGTCATTTCGGTTACAAGTCGCGTATCTGAAGTTGTATTAGGCTTATTTGACGTAGTACAAAGCGTAGAGCTTTATTTTCCATTTGTTTGATAAGTGTGATAAAATTAGATTAACCGTTTATGACTATTCGTGGGAATAGTCAATCTTTTATTCTTTGAAGACGCTCAGTTTACTCAGTTACGCAATGGGTAAACTGTTTAGTCAATATCACCATGGAACTAATCGGAAAATTAAAAACATACACAATGTTTTTCTGAATGTCTTTGTTTTGTAACTTAGTCCATAGGAAGTCTATATAGGTCCTAACTTACATACGAGTAGGTCAAAATTACCAAACAGGTGATGTTTACATTTATAACCTCGCTAATGTATTGACAAATACAATAATAGGCATGTTTTCAATTTAGTATTTCGGTCAGTATTTTTGATATTTTTATGCTACTTCTAATTTCTACTTATTATATTTTGGGACACTTTTTTTCTCCCATAAGGCTCCTAAAGACCCCGTGGTTCTGAGTAGAAATAATATAAAAAATACCAAATAATAATACAACTTTAAATAAAACGGCCGAAGTAGGTACAGTACAATCATGCATCTGCTTTTTGCATCTCCGTTTAAAAAATATGTCGTCTCGGCGCGCAAACTTTTTACTATATTTATACTCTTTTCTCTTTCATGTAGTCGTATGTTAATCGCGCGATTGATATATTGCTTGTATGCTGGATCGTGACAATGTGCTATGACTTTAAAATTTAATATCAACGACGTGACCTTGTTTTTGATGCTACTCATATACCCAGCATTAAAAGTAACGGCTCAGACTTCGCGTCAAAAATATCTGTCATTCTCTCAACATCGTAACAAAAAGTGATATCATGTCTGAGCTATACTCATCCGCTATTATTGATGATGACTGTACCAGTGATCCACTTTTTTATTTATGTCCGGATCGCTTGCTGCTATAGGACCTCAATTGATAATGCCACACATTGGAACTTCAATTAGGTTTATGAAGACTAATTGTCCTAAATTAATGTGACGTAGTTGTTTAGTCAACTACGGCAAAACAAATAAAAAGCGGAGGGTTATGATATTTATAGTCAATGTATTTGATGTTTGTAACATGTGTTCTTAGATCAAGAATGATTTACCCACTTCTGTATAATTTTGCTAAAGGATATGTCAATTGATTGGTATTTGTGGGAAGTCTACATAGATTACGCTACGCTACATTTTAAAGGAATACTTATTTATTTACCAATAACAAACAAATCAAATTTAAAATGGAGGTTGTTTTTCAAATGTTTCTTTTGTTATTCATAATTTTAAAACTGAAACCGGACCCTTTTTATTTATTTTCGGGCTTCAAGGCGAATTAAGTTATTTAAAAGAATATTTATCATTCATCTTATAAATCCTAATCGTAGGCATATCTATCACACAGGTATTCTTACGATTAGCATCGATTAGCATAGGAATACCCTACCACATAGGTCTCCCGACCAGTCCTACTCACAGTTGTGACAGCAACTCAAAACTTCCAGTCGACATCAGCCTATTCTGCATCTACCACAATAATATATGCATTGTTCTCGCAGTTTGTTGTTCCGAAACATTCGCTCATATTCTATTTCCGTCTGCCTCCATTTCCCTTCGTTCACCCCCCTCCCTCACCCCCTGCCCCCCAGCAGTAAACGCCAAAACAATAGCTCCTGTAGGACTGGTTATTAGAAACCGGTGGATTTGCAGGCTTAACGAGCTATTCAGATGGATTTCATACTAGCGACATTGATGTGTTTGCTGAGATTTTTATTTTATTTCTATCGGGACAAAAATGCAAGTTTTGTAAGTTTTCGAGAAGGTATATGCATTTTGTTACGAAATTATTCACGAAAAAAAACTCTAACTCCCCAAACCTACTGGCTGGAATCCCTGCCAACCTATTAATAATTATGTTTTAAAAATTCGAAAAACGGTAGGTAAGCTTAATTACCTGGATTGGAAGCAACCGGAATTAAATAAATCTACGAAGAAATACTGTAAAGTCAGCTTTTTTATGGCATTCATTTTGAAGCTTCACAATTAAAAACTTTTTCATAGGCAAGTTGATATAAATGGTAATAAAGGCTTTATTGTTAAAATTTTGTAATTTGCATAATGAACATGAAAATTAATGTTCTTGTATTTAATGTTCCGAAAAGTTTTAATTAGGTATACCTACACTTAAAAGCTACCATTGGAGTTACCTCTACCAATATGAAACGATTAATCTTTGAACTTATGACCTCGTGATTCTATTTTTGACATAAACTGTAATGCACGTAAAGCAATATAACGATATTAAGAGGAGAGAGATAGAGAATACATATGTACCTATGGAGAAGCGGTTGCCCAGTATCGTCTTACTTAAAATTTAAATAAATAAATAATTATGTGCAGGATTAAGGATGACTCACGTTAGACCGGGCCGTGTCCGGGCCGGAGCTTCCGGCGCTTACTTTTCTATTGACATGACAGGCGATCACGTGATGCTTTCCATAGTTTCCATAGAAAAACATGCGCCGGAAGCTTCGGCCCAGACACGGCCCAGTCTAACGTGAGTCGTACGTACGTAACGTTTACACAGATCAACCTAGTCCTATCTAACCTTTTTTTTTTTTTACGTGGAGTAATGCATTTAGGCATTCCGCCTAGCCGGGGAACTAGGACGGATATGTCGGACTCGTGGCCAAGGGGCCAAATACCGACTAAACCCTCCACGGTATGCCCGTCTCGCAGCAATAGTGACGGTGAACACGGAATCGCAGAGCATTCTACCGCGAACACCGCCTGCTGCCGACAGCCGAGGCTGTCCCCTCCTTGGACCCGAAGGCCCTGGAGCCGAAGCTCCCCCTCTCGAAGGTAGTATGCAGGGCGACACCACACACTGATCCCTCATGACAACCTCCACGCCGGGAGGAGATGGAAAAACCCCGGGTTCCACCTCCTCAGGTTGCCTTAGCGATTTTTTATAGAGGTGGTCATCCTCGTGGCCACCATGCCGGCGCCGGCCAGCAGTGGCAACCCCCCCGGCCGTCATCATAGGCCCTCTGCCTAGACGGTTACGGGGACCGCAGTTTTATACAGGTCAGCGGCATTCCTGTGCCCTCACGCGCCCAAAGGCGCCCGGCCCGAAGGCCCCATCCGCGACCGTAGCCGCCCGGCCCGAAGGCCCCCTCCAGCACACACTCGGGTGAACTCTCCCTAATTGAGAGGACACCCTGTGCGGAACCCCCTCAACCCCCCCACGACAGGACATTGGCAGCACCGGTAAGGAATCACTTGAAAATCAAGAGATTATTTACCGTTGCCCCCGGGGTGCACCGTCCAAGAACCCTTCCCTTACCCCCGGATCAATTAGATCAAGAGGAATGAGAAGGGACCTGGCGCTCTGGGAGATTTCCTGTCCGTAGCACCCCAGTCCTATCTAACCTAGACTAAGCAAAGCTTGTACAAGGTGACGACATATGAGTAATACATAGAAAACACCCATGACTCGGGAACAAATATCTGTGTAAATCACACAAACAAACGCCCTAATGGATTTTTTTTAAATCATTAATCGTCTAAGTAATAATATCTTATTCGTCTGTCTATATTACCATCCTTATAGAAATGAGTGACAAAGACAGAGAGTTCAATTTAATTGTGTTAGGGTTGTAACGGTTATTACGATTCTCAAGTATTTTACGAGATTTAAAGGGCCCACTGATTAACAGTCCGCATAACGGTTTTGACAGTTCCGAACAACTGACAGGCCGATACCGTCCGGCGGACTGTTAATCAGTGGGCCTCTTTACTGTATTTTAAATGTTCGCTGTCTGTAGTAGGGTGTAATCTTTCCTAATAGCTGATTTTTCATAGCTGTGATTTGCTGCAAAATGGCAAGGGAGATATTATTTTTTTGCAATAGCTGTCTCGAAAGCAAAAAAAAGGTTCAAAATTATTCTATTATTTGGACATAATATGAAGTTATTTAACAATGCTAAATAGCTAATAAAACATAAAGTAACTTCTAACCATACATATCTCCAGCTCCTTAATAATATCTCTCATTTCCATACATGTAAAACACGTCCCGATGCATACAACATGAGCTCCTGCATCCATAAATACCGCATAAAGTCATAACCTCTCGCATCTGATTTATGGTTAAACTTCAACCCACTTATAAGGCATATTTACTTCTGGTTCAAAATGCAAGATGGAAGATTCGGGTTACGAGTTATTTATTGTATGAAATTATATCTTTGCTGTGAAGTTGTGTGAATTCAACTAGGTATTTGGGATTTTTTTTATGGTTTGTAACTGAAGGAACTGAATTTTGTAATACGAGTTACTATGTACTTACCTATTGTTTAGAAATGTTGCCAATTATTAATTGCCAACTATTTTCTGCTCACTATTATATTCATTGAAATGTGCATAAATTAATAAGCTAAGTTCATTAAAACTACATATTTGCAACGTAACTCAGCATTAGGTACCTAATTTTATGTATATGTGTGAGTTAAGCTACTTTTTTTACAAGCATATTTCATTATAATGGTCCATCATAAATAAAAGAAGTTATTTAAATTCGGAAAATATATTTAGAAGTATCCGATTTATGACGTTCCAAATATTTTTATGATGAGGAAATTACATAAATTAGAAGTTTAATTCATTGCTAAGAGCTGTTAGCTATTTATAAAGCTCAACAATATACTATAACACTTCCGTATGCTGAATATCTGTCTATCAGACTTTCATTTCATACCTATTAAGCACGTCGGTCCTAGGCTGCGTTTCCACCAGATACGTGCGAGGATGCGTAGCCAGAGACGTGGTTTTAAGAACCAATAGTATATCAAACACAAGTGTATAAAAATTGTAACAATATGAATATACCTATACAGAAAGCTCTGTTTCCATACAACTGGTCGTTTGATTTGCATGTTTATTCCGGCCGCGGCGCGCCGGTAATTCAATCGCGTGCGTGCCGATTGATAACTTCGAGCCGAATTTAGCTTTAAAACGAATTGATACTGATTTGATACTCACTGTGTTTCTCGCTCGTACTTATAAATAGGTGCGATAGAGGTAGATTGCGAGTAGTATCAATACAAGATCAGATTTTCAGGGTTCAAATGCAGCTCCGGGTTGTAAGACAGACATCTGAGGATAACGGGTTTTGCTCACGGGTGATTTCATGTGGGGTGAGGTTGTGTTACTAAGCTTGCGGAGGACGTTCTTAGTCTATAGGGGGCCGGAATCAAAATAATAACAGTTTGCGGTCTTATCACGTCGTGGTGGACATTATAATGAGCTAATATTGGTGCATAGACTAGTGCGATGGTTACTTAGGTGCACGTCCTGACTCTTTATACTCGTGAACAACGGTCAAATAGACATTTTGTATTTTAGGTACATATAAGTATTAAGAAGTGGCTGGATGGATGGATAGATTAATGGATGGCTGGATAGATGGCGGGATGACTTACTGCACAGGAAGGCCGGCAGCAACTGGATGCATAAAGTGGCAGACCGGGCTCTGTGGCGTACCTTGGGGGAGGCCTATGTTAAGCAGTGGACTGCAACGGATTGGTGATGATGAAGTTAAATAATTAAAAATACGAACTTATATAATTTCTAAATCTGCAAGTATAAAATTCAGTAAACCACATCTAGTTTTCTAAGTTGTTATTTATTTTAACTCTTCTTTCATAATTTTCTTGAATTTTATAAAAACTTACACAAAAGCTAGTCTACTAACTAATCTAACTCTAGTCTCTGCCGTCTGTTCCAAGATCATTAATCATCATCATCATAAAGGCTACTTTGTAGGACTTCTTAGCTGTAGGCTACCAGGAAATCATGACATGAAACAGATGGCCAACCGAGACGATAGCCTCTTTACGACCCGACTGTGGCTCCGTCTGCGTCTGTTTGATGGTTTAGTTTCCCTGTATGTTTAAGCTTCACAGGTTTCGATCGTAAATACTAAAACCGTGTGCTGGCAGTATACTCGTACCACTTTGAATGTTATTAAGACGTCAGTCGACGATACCTTCTTCATAAAAACGTCCCCATTTTTCACCCTGAATATGAACTTAATACAATATAATTATTTTTGCGAAATTAATTGTTTATTAACCATAGCTTCTCTTTGTTTGACGTTTTAGATTTATTGATTTTTCCGAACGAATTTGTAAAGCTTCTAATTCTTATAATAATCTAAAAAAAATCAAACGAAGTGGAACATCTGTGGTTCTTACTGACCTACATCAAGTTCTGAAAAACTATTATTTTTATAAAAAAAATCATTTATTTCAGACCTTGGTCCATACACGTACGTATGCTAAAAATTAACTAACTACAAACTAAATTTAACTTAAAATTATATGAAATATAGTGTTTGATAGGAGCCAGGCACATGCACCAGTAATAACTACATACACAGTGTATGTAGTTATTACTGGTGCATGTGCCTGTGTATGATACACTCATGTGTTGTGACTATAAATAGCTCTTAAGTATTTAATTGTGAAGAAATTCGTAGGAAGTTTAACCCACTAATCCTCTTCTAAATCCCACTAATAACATAAATCGAACATGTCTAAATTATGAAAGGCATTTTATACCGTTATCCAAATGACATCTCGTCAACACTAATCTTATATGTTAATCAGAGATTGTAGAATCGTAACAAAGTTAATAAAGTCATCTGTAAAGCTCACAATACAGTGTCTCTGTCTGATTAGAACATTTAGAACAATGTGTATAATGTGTATGGTAATGAAATGAGCTGGCAGTTGGCAGATTGGTTGTTTATACGGTACGAATACGACACGATTCTTTAAGTTTTGTTTACGTTTGTTTAAACCTTTTTTATGTCATTTGCTCAATTTTTCACAGTGTTTTAATTATTATGATCACTACTCGACTACTCATTACAGTGTGTAATAACGTGAATTTTAATATAAATTTAATTGAATATGATAAGTCAAATTAATACGTAGGTACATTTATGCCGTGAATAATGAGGATTAAGTAATCAGATATTAGAGAAAGTAACCAAAAATCTGCACTTAAAGTGCCTTAAAAATATGAGAATTTCTTACCTCGGCACAATACTTACACTAAAATCTATTATAATTTATAATGTACGTGTGTAGTGTTCTCGTTGCTATATTATATTTTGCATATAAACCCCTTTTTGTGTCGTATCGTGGTCGTGACCTGTAAAACTGTAACTAACATGCGCTGTGCTAAATGGAAATAATGTTGAGGATAATTAAATACGGACGCGACTCTCGCGCGGGAGCGCCTGATGGAAGAATAGGAATATTGCGGGGAAATCATAAATATACGAGTAGGTATGTATATGTGTCGTTTTCAAGCAAAAGATAGGTACGAAATTGTCGCTTGCCATAAGGACGCTCTGACAGGTTATTCTTATAAATAAAGATACAAGCAAATATTGTCCTTACGGTAAGTGACAATGTACATTTTGCTTGAAACCGTCACAAATCTTTGCTATAATGTTGATAAAGGAATGAAACCTCCCAGAAAAGAGCGTGCTCTCATATTAAAGTACAACATCATAATTGCTATCCCTCTGGTGTTGTAGGAGGTGTCCATGGGCGACGGTAATTGCTTACCATCAGGCGATTTGTCTTCTAGTTTGCCTCCTAAGTATATCATCGAATTCCTCCTATAAATATCATTGCGCGGTCAAACATATGTGAGCAAAGCGTAGACGTAGAACTCATGAAACTTTAAAACCCAGCTCTGACCTGCTCACTCGAAAGCTGTCCACAAAATCTTACAAAAAATCTAACATTATTCTATGACCCTTCATAATAGATAGATTACAACTCGGAGAGACGAAAATAGATCTACATAATTATCACAAAAATACTCCACGACTTGAGTTATAAGTGGCGTCTTTAAATGATTAGGTACTTTACCACGCATATGTAGGGTTACCATACATAAAATGGAATAACCCGACGAAAGTCCAGATATAAGCCTCCATCAGCATTTCTTAAACGATAATTTCTCCAAAACCATCCCCTTCCCCTATGGGGGTCTTTAATTAGGCCTTCATATTTCGGTTTTTAAAAATCTTTAAACATTATTAATCATTATTTTTACAAGAAAGTTAAGTACAGTAAATCCTGACACATGGCAACTCTACGCGTATCTCAGTAACTTGCTCCCGACTGGTTCCTTACATACTAAGTATACGTTTATTAATGGTACAGATAATTGTAATAACATGCTTGGTGATGTCGCTTTTCCTGTACAAACTAAGAAAGATTTAGTAAGAGATAAAATAAACCTAGTTACATTGATATAGCGACTAGTAACTTAACTAGACTTCTTTGGTGTTTCCATGAGTAATTGATGCATTTAGTGAGTTGAGAACTAGTATTTCGTGTTTTTGAATAATTCTTTTTGGTGTGTTACTACTCGGTTATTCCGTATGTTCTTGACAGCATACTACTAATACTGTAATTAAAAACTAAAACACGGGACCGTACGCATAAAATTGAATATTTTAAGTACAAAGATTATTTTATAAATTGTAGATTTCAAAAGCGTATTGTATGAACCTACATAAATGTTACTTATATAATTTATTATTATTATTATTATTTAAACTTTATTGCACAGTAAAAAATATACAGTGACAAAAGGCGGACTTAATGCTACACGGCATTCTCTACCAGTCAACCTTTAGGCCAAACAGAGAAGCATAGTTGGTGCGGGGTATGTAAAAACACTAAAACTTGATGCTTAAAATTAATAGGTACAAATATAAATGTAATACGAAGATAAAATAAATATATATACAACAACGATATATACGTATATGTATACAATAATGAAATATAATATATATATATATATATATATACATATATATACCTGCTCCTAATTTACTATGATTTAATTATGAGACTTTTCAAAAAGATACTTGCGCAGCTTGCGCTTGAACGTTAACTTAGTATCGGCTTGTCGTATGCTGAGAGGCAAATCATTCCAGAGGCGGATAATTTGTTTATAAAAGTTTTTATCCTGAAAGCCGGCAAAGCAATTGCAACCCCTCTTGTGTTGCTAGTTCTCACGGGTGAACGGTAATTGCACCTATATCGTTTGCCTCTTATATCATTTAAAAAAGAAATATTATGTCTTCGTATTCAGGCGGCCAAAACAAGTGTGATAATCTTCGAGCAACACGGAAGGGAGGCGGCATTCGCACTATTTCCCCTCTGCCGAGGTACAAGATTAGCGCGTCAATCTAATCTACCGCGGGTAATAAAACTAGTTGCACTTGGATTTTTTCACTAGACCGAGTCCAGACGCGCGCGTGAACACTGCTGCACAAAAGTGCCTGTTTGCCCGGTTTTTTGTTATAAAAAGAGGTCGGGGACATCAAATTTACAAAAAGAAAGTGTTACATTTCACATGTAATATTTTTTTTTACATGTCATACGTTAAATTTCATTTAAATACAATTATTATATTTTAGTCTCAAGTAATTGTTGGATTTATCGATTTTGCTCGCTCAGTACAAATTGCGGATCGATCGAGCGACAAATCCGACTTCTCATCTCTCAGAATACAATGACATACTTCAACGAAAATGTGTTAGTGTGCGTACACAAAAAGAGATCGAGGTTTGCAAGATTTGTCTTTGACGTGTGTCATTTTCTATGTATTTGTGTCGTCATTATAGATTGGATTGTGTATGTAAGTGTGTGAGAAATGCGACTGTGTGCACCTTTCCCCCCGCGAAAAATGGCAGAAAGATTTGTACGGCGAGATATTTTTATTTTTTTTTATTTTTTTATTTTATTATGCATGGGTTTACTCATGGCCACAGACTATCGCAGAGTATCGCTTGGGCCCCTCCCTTCTGACGTGTCGGACGCCGGTGTTGCTCGAAGGTGATAATGATAAAGTTCTTTAATAAAAATTCTGTCTTAAAGCCTTCTCATTTCACATGTACCAAAAAAAACACGACATAAATTCACGCCGAAACAAAATCAATGATCAAAACAAAATTCCTTTTCGAAATAACTCTACAGTGTGTCGAAAACTAAAAAAAAGAACTCAATACACCTACGAGGCTATTTACAACCGCTTACAAATGCAGCTCACGAACTGTATTTTTCTACACAAATTTATTACCAACAACTGCTAACATGAAGTCAAACAGACAACTACATTTTTCAACGAAATGTGCTACAAAAGCTAAGACAAACTATAGCTCTATAAACATTGCTCTATTAAGGAATCTCATTTTACCACACACCTTTACGATAGATTTATTCAATTCTGAACTTTATTTTCATAGTGATAATGAACCTTTAAACGCAGAAATGCGCTTAAAAAAGGTGCCATCAAACAGAAAAAGCTAATCCTTATGCGTTGACGTATAAGGCTTATTCCACAAAAGGTAGAGCAGTCACCAAACCGTTTGCAGCTAGCATTTGTAATTTGAACTTTATGCCTATGGTTTAAAGATGAAAATTAAAGTATGTTGGTGGTGTCGAGAGATATGCCCGCCCACGTGAGGTAGAAAGTGCAACGATTTGTTGTGACAGGACTGTGTTATGGCGTATTTGGGACGCAAATCTTGAAATAAGACTCGTAAGAAACATAATTTTGTTGAAAAAGAGAGGATATGTAAGTGCTTCTTTTATACGACATGTAACATATGTCATTTTATGGCTATGTGCACTGGAATACCAAACCAATACAGAATTAAAAAGGTTCTCAAATCATTTGAGTCTGTATAAGAATCTACCTAATATCAATTGTTAACGTTTTTTAATGTTCCAATTTTCCAATTAAAATTCCAATCAAAACGGCTTGGTTTCGTTCTTCGTTCTAAATTTTTTTTGTAGTAACTGTAATGGTGACATCATTGGTCGAGATATTCTGGCAGTACTTGCCACCCCGAACAACAATATCTAATAAGACACGTAGTGCAACATTATGGACTCACTCTAAGAATTCACTTTACGATAACAAATTTCAAAGTTCAGATTTAATTAAGGCTTTGCTCCTAATTATTACAAATACCTAATTCAGTACCATACGAATCTGACAAAAGATGTAACATCCTGAACGAAGACCTTTCGTCAATATGCAGCCACAATCAAGTATTTCCCTAAATAGGCTAATATAGTGAACAGTTCACGTTTCCAACAGGCTCATTGCTGATTACAATTTACAACCCTTTCTTGAAGGCCTTAACCCGCGCACGTGAGCTAATCGCAATCACGACTAATGGCCGAGAGATGGTTCTGGCGTGAGGAACATCTCAATGACGATCACAAGCCAGGGATACACTAGGCGACAAATGTCCCACGACACGGGTGTGTCGGCAGCGACGTCGGGTGAAGTGGCGAGATGTGTCGCGCAATCTGACATTGTCGAGCGAAGTCCGGCAATGTCGCACCACAACTCGCTTTACCCGACGTCGCTAGCGCCACGTGTCGTGGGACTTTGTTTTTTAAAACAAGGCTTCGGGACTGACAAGACAATAATAAGTGCTGTACAGTGTGTGCTGTACAATGCTTTTCTCTGAATAAAAGTTGTCTGTAAAACTCATTATTCTTCTTTATTCATCATTTCTCTTAGGCTAGGGTTTTTATAATATGAATATAAAAGTAAAATATAAAAACACTTACAAAACAATACAAACTCATTATTATTATAGCCTCATTTATTCCTTAATACATTATAAATAAGTACATAACAATTCGTAGATAATTTCACGTGCAAAATTAATCTAGATCTACAATTCATTCTGACAGTAAGTAAATTAAATATTTATATAATCTAATTAATTAATACTCTTTTTTTAAATTATAATTATTCAATATATGTCATGCAGTTTAATTAAATTATTTATGTAAAATTCGTGTTTGCATTAAGGACCTCTCTTCGAGTGAAGGCCTCCTCCATACTATTCCATACATCTCTATCGTTAGCTTTGTTCATCCAGTCTTTGCCAGCTACTTTGTTTATTTCATCTATCCATCTCTGCCTTGGTCTTGCTCTCTTTCGTTTATGTTGTGGTCCTGGCCAAGTAGTCACTTTGTATGTCCATTTCTGTTTGCTCATGCGTGCTACATGACCAGCCCATCTCCATTTCTGTTTTTTACAATGTTCCACGGCGTCTATTACATTTGTTGTTTTTCTGATATCCGTGTTTCGTTTCCTGTCTCTCCTTTTAATATTTAAGATACTCCTTTCCATAGCTCTTTGGCATACTTGTAACTTATTGTTTATACTATTGTTGAATATCCAGGTTTGGCTGCCATATGACAGACATGGAAGTATACAGGTGTCTAATACTTTTTTCTTAAGCTTTATAGGAAGGTTTGATTTCAACACTTCTTTGTAACTCCAGAATTTACTCCATGTAATATTTATTCGCCTGTTTATTTCGTCGTAGTGTCTTGATTTGGTAAATGCTAATTGTTTACCCAAATAAATATAATCCTGTACATATTCCAGTTGGGTCGTGTTGACACTGATGGGTATTTTTATAGAGTTAGTCATGATTTTAGTTTTTGTGGCATTTAACTCTAGTCCTATTTCTTGGCTGACTTTATGAAGTTCGCAAACCATTTTTTCTAGTTGTACTGCTGTTTCTGAGAAGATAACGATGTCGTCGGCGAACCTCAAATTGCTCAGAAAATTGCCTTTTATGTTTAAACCTCTCTGTTTCCAGTCAAGTTTTTTCATAATACTTTCAAGGACAGTAATGAAAATTCTAGGCGAGAGCGGGTCTCCCTGTCTAACTCCTCTGCAGATTTTGATTTCAGAGCCTTTGGTTTCCATTTTTACACAAGATACACTCTTGCTATGTATATATATCTTTTATAAGCTCTACAGTCTCATACGGTACGTCACATTCATGTAAAGCTGTCCACATGCTTTTGTGAGATATGGAATCGAATGCTTTCGCATAGTCGATAAAAGCTAAGTAAAGCGGCCTTTGGTGTTCTTCATATTTTTCTATGATTTGCTCTAGCGTATGGATGTGGTCCGTTGTCGAAAAGCTTTTTCTAAAACCAGCTTGTTCTGGTGGTTGATGTTTTTCAGTGTATTTTGCTAGGTGTTCTTCGAGACAAGACGCAAATAATTTATACATATTCGGTTGTAAGCTGATAGGTCTGTAATTATTTATATTGGCCGGGTCGCCCTTTTTGTACAACAGTATATATCGGACTTTGCCCAGTCGGTGGGTATTTTTCTATCATCTAGGATTTTGTTAAACAAGTTTGTTAAGTGAGGGGCTAGCAGAAACTTGCCTATTTTTATTGCCTCGTTTGGAATACCGTCCGGTCCATGACTTTTGTCCTGTTTTAGTCTATCAATTTTTTTCATAATTTCAGAATCAGAGAATCTGTCTAAAGTTGTAGAGCCATTGGCGATGGGTTCAATTTCCTCTTGGTAGTTATCTCGCGATGAGTAGAGATTTTTATAAAACGATGTGGCAGTCTCTATTATTTTTGATCTTGAGAAAGTCTTTTTGTTGGTAGAGTTTTCATTTAGGCAAGGAATCCATTGTTTGGTACTTTTCAGCGCTTTGTACCCTTTTTTTAAAACTCATAATGTAAGTACAAATTGACAAAATTGTAATAATTTTACAATCACTGACTGAAATGTCTAACAATGTATTCGGAATTTATTTGGCACAGTCAAAGGTTGGAGTGAATCTTGAACTTGAACAACTGACACCTGCAACACTAGAGGGGTAGCAAGTGCGTTGCCGTAATTTAAGATGAGAGTACCTTCGCTTTTTCAGCAAGCAACTAGTATCAGCAATTTGTATAAGTATAATTTTACCTACAAAATGTACCCGCAGTTATATTTTCTGAGTTGAGCATTGTGTTTTGAATAAAACCGCGTAATTGCCGCATAGCATAATGCACTGAAGGGGTGAAAAATATAGGAGTCCGTCGAACAGGCTGTGGTTTGGGACTATGCGGTGGTGAAAGCGATTTAAGGCTGCCTGTCCACTGATGTGTACCTATGTTATTTCATGAACCCTGTAGTAATTTATATTATAAATGTAATGCGTGTTATAAGATGTAAGTAATGTTTTGAAAAGATATATACCCTCCTCAAATTTAGGAGGGATTTAAATCTTTTCGCGCAGAGGTGTAGGGTTAAAGCCGATGTAGCTTTATCTGACATTCATAAGCGCATTGTAATATGCCTACTTGAAAATTAACTGTCTTTATCTTTGTTGAAAATCATTTCAGTTACTTAAATCTCCCGTGTCTTTCCGCCGTCGGTTTGGCTCCATCGCATTGCATTAAGGCAGCACTCAAACACGCTGTTCCGAAACTACTCGATGCGACTTGAATCGCTGCGTTGAGTGCGTTTGCCATTTAGCAGCATTTTAATGTTCAACTTGTAATTGTTCTGCGAAGCGGTCGTTAGTTTGAGAAAACAGCGAAAAATGTAGGTACATACTTAACTAAATAAAATGTATGACGTGAGGAAAGTCAATTATCACCCGTTTATTTTCGTCCTGCTGCAGCACAGCAGGGAATATAATAGGCTAGCATCTAAATCTAAATTCTAAACGTCTGTACGTCAACAGAACTGCAGCTACTGTTATGATTTTGTTGTTTCCGCCTCTGTTTTCGTCAATTTTCCTTGATAATATGAGTTACATTTGCCGCCGCATTACATTAAAGTTCATCCCGTCACTCATTTGATTATGATTGAATGTTTGTCTGTTTGTCTGCAGGCAGAAGAACTGAACTCGCTGGTGGGAGATGCGTTCCGAATGGCGTTCGCGTCGCAGCTTCAGCCCTCCGCGCCGCTTTGGGTAAGATAACATAATTATGATAATCTATTTAAGATGTCATAAGATAATAAACAGAATAACTAAACTCGCTGGTGGGTGATTCGTGCCGAATGTTCTCGTCGCAGCTGCAGCCCTCCCCGCCGCTTTGGGTAAGTTATAACATACGTAAGGTAATAAACAGAAGAACTGAATTTTGCTGGTGGGAGGCATCCGTGTCGCAGCTCAAGCCCTCCGCGATGCTTTGGGTAAGATAACTTATCTTATCTTATCTTATTATTTCGGGGGCCCTTGGATACACTTCGACCCATCTGGATCTTACGTGCAATCGCCCCCTAACCATAGATTCGAACCCGGGACTCCTGTTCTGTAGGCACTGTAGGCAGGGTCACGATCTACTAAGAAATACTCTAGCAATAGGTCGTTAAATACCGTTATACCGTTTTATGTATAATACTCAAAAGACTTATCTTTGTAGAAGAAAGCACTAGACGTTACTACATATTTAAGCAACGACAACGTTTACAAGGGTTTAAGGGCTTTTTTTTTAGTAAAAGCGGCCTAAACGACACAACATAATTTTTGAGATTTGAACCTTTTTACTTAAATAAAAGGTCGTTAATCCAACCACAACACCTTTTGGGTTTGGTCGGTGCTTCAAACTGTGTGAACTATAATTCAATGTTCCACAAAACAAACACCCATAGCCGTTATTATTTTAATCGGTTCAAGAATGTTATTCAAATCGCCATTACATCTTGGAGCAGGCAAGTCGAACAGTTAAGGTATCGTTCGGATTCAGACTACACCGACAATACTAGAATTAGTCCTGAGGGCCATTTTTATAATATGTATGTAGGTACGTATGCTAGTTTTAGGACATTACACTAGTTGTCTGTAATTATATTCTTATTCCTTTTCATTTTTGCTACAGTAAATATTGTGCTATGCCTATGACATTTACTGACGACTGTACTACTGTCGCAAATGAATGAATCCATGCTCTTTGACATTTGTGGCAGCATAGCAGCGTTGCTAAAAGGTACATTTATCGAGCTAATTTATTTATTATCATATGTAATTATTGGCGTTTCCTGCAGTAATGCAGTCGGCTGCATTACTTCACCAGTCAGGGCAATAGTTCCTACTGCCGACTGCGTTACAGCAGCAAATATCAAAATAGACGTTGCTGCCTCAATTTTTGATCATGCCGACGATGCTAAAATGACGCGCTGCAATAAGTGCTGGTGCAGTGGTGCAGTCTGAATCCGAACGATACCTTTATTGGCTCCTGTATCGTAATGATACGTTGTTGCTCCACTATTAAGTCACTATTGGGTAATGGTATGTTAGGAAGTGTGAGGTTTAGTTGTGATTTACTGAGGGATAATTTTGGTGCGGGTGTGATTTATATGGTTAGCGAATTTAGCATTTAATATTGTAGTAAAATAAAACTATATAAGAATGAGTGCATTATAAGACACTGCCAAGCAAAGCCTTAAAAAATTGTTTTTTTCCGCATATTGGTGTTAGAATCGGAGTTAGAAATACCTATCGGAAGAAAACTTCGATAATTTAAAATATTTTGCCTTTGAACTGCGACATATTTATGAGTCGTTTCAACGGATTAATTCGAGTTAATTTTAGACCTTAGTTGGTAGCTATTAGATATTTAGGTGGTTTTACTTGTGTTTACAATAAGGCTTAAGAATGATTAGTTTATAATGCCGACGCCGAATCTAAGCTATTATCTAAACAATAACCAACACACGCCAACAATAACTCACCATACTTTGATTTACGGCCGCAAGCATCGGCAGCCAATGATCTAAATTACTTACGGCGTGTTGATTAATACCCTAGCGCCACCATTAACTTATTGTTATTTCTCGTCTTTGTGACAAAAAGTGGGGGCAATTTGGTTTCGGATCAGCTATAATAGGTGGAAGTTTGAACATTTGAATTCCTAAGTGATAACTCTAAAATATAAACCCCCTTATTCATAAACGTTTACTAAAGTTGACAAGCCGATAATAATCATTTGTCCCTTTCCGACGTATTAGTATGATGGAAAGGGACAAACGATAATTATCGGCTTGTTAACTTTATTAGACGTTTATGAATAAGGGGGTAAGTTCTTTCGTGCACTTTATGCAAATCAAAACGTTAACGTCCGTGCACTTTTTGATTGCAGTAATATTTCTTTTGAATTCATAAAAAAACTCTAAATACCTATGCTACAAGTGACTTTTATGTTTAACTTGTTTTTTGAATAAATTATATTATATTCTATCAACCTGGTCAATAGTTTTGCTACATTTTTAAAACGACTTATCCGAGCTTTGTTTCTTAGAGTCAAACTATCCGACACTATAGAAAATATTATTACAAATGAATAACACATTACGAGTAAATATATTAATTCTACGTTACTCATAATGTATCATAGTTTGTAAGAAATACAGATTTAACAGCATGTGACCTACAATAATGGAGTCATTTCTAACACCGCCTACTCTATAACAGAACGGCTCAATCTGGTCAAACTACATTGTTGAATATTACACATTTTGAAGGTTGGACAAAAAAACTTAATCTCTTTCAAACTCATTCATAAATTCAATCTGCGAAGGTTAAAGTCCTAAAAAACACCCAACAATCTACGTTAGATTTACTCACAAACGCAAGGGTCGCCGTAGAACGCTCAAAACAAAATGGTTATAAAGTTTTATTGGAGTTAGAAACAGTTTTCCTTATCGCTGACAAAGGGGCGTAAATTCGGTTCGTTATCCTGAGCAATGGGACCCCGCCCTAATTACTTAGTTCAACTGTTTTTAAAATCGGGTAATAGGTTACGGGACTTAGTTATTGTTTGAAAATGAGCTTTTATCTTTTTGTGTTAAGCGCCGATGTTACTTGAATGGGAGTTACGAGAGGCGCACTTAATGTAAGTTAAAAAAAGGGTAATTTTATTTGTTCGTAATCTAAAATATTTGTATACATATAACGTGGTAAAAATATTTTCTTGGCCAGAACGTGAAGGTGACATTCATAAATTTATACTAGCATAGTCAGGCTACGTCACTTTTTATGATAAAAGAGGCTAACGAGCAGCCGAATCGCCTGTTGGTAAACAACTACCGTTGCCGATGGACACCTGCAACACCAGAGGGGAGGGTTGGGTTGCAAGTGCGTTCCCTGCCTTTATGATGGAACGCTCTTTTCTTGCAGGTCTGAACGTCGAATCTGTCTGAATATACCTCGGGCAACAGTTCGTTCCACAGTTTAGCTGTGCGGAGGAAGTTTCCGAAGAAACTTAATATTTAACTTTTAATAAGGAACGCATTCCTGCCAATACACGCACCCACAGTGAGCCAAAAACTCGAAAAACGCTGCGCTGTAACATAAGTAGGTACCATCGTCCACACTCTATGACTGTTTATAAACCTTAATACAAACGCATAAGGTTCATCGGTAATCAGTTAAGCGCTGCTTAGTATACCAGTTGAAATAGGAATTCCACCTCACTTTCGCTTAAAACGGGATGCTTATATCAAACCCTGTGAGTGCGACAGAGACAGTTGCCGGGGACTGTCGTGCGAAGAGGCAATAACGCATAACTTAGGGTCCGGATTTAATTACGTCTGAAGGTTGAAAGTGTCGGGTTCCGTGAACGCGGGAGGTAAGCGAATGTGGAGCACTTTGTATTGACATAGACATTTATTGCAACTGAGATGGACCAGAAATTAATTCACTACAATCTCTCTTTCAAGCTATGTATGTCGGATGGTGGAGGGGTCAGCTTGCAGATTTATTCTCCTCCACTTCGCCCTACCCGCTATTGCATAATATCTTCGAAATATGTCTTTAACCCTTACTTGTATTAAATACATACATATATTGACTCAACTATAATGATATAAACTCAATGTGGGTCGAATAGTGGAACTCAGATTTATATTGTTCCATTTAAGGTTCAAACGAATTTGTTTGGTCAATACTTACAATAATGTAATTATCTAATTATACTTACTTACTTCGCTGGCTCAGCGACCCGAAGTGGATCTTGGCCTCCGACACTAGATTGCGCCATTCGTTCCTTTCCTGTGCGATCTGACGCCATTCAGCCGCTTGCATGCCACACAGGTCTTTCTGGACCTCGTCGATCCATCTGTACCTAGGCCTTCCGACCGGACGTCTCCCAGTTGGTCGCCCCAGATAAGCTCTATATGATATCTTGGTATATGGATGCGAAGCGTGGACGTTAACCCTGAAGGAGGAAAACAAGCTCTTGGTGGCAGAGAGGAAGATCTTTAGAAAGATCCTAGGCCCTACAAGACGTGAGGATGGCTCTTGGAGAATGAGGAGAAACTTGGAGGTTGAAGAACTGGTGGGCGAGCCCAACATCATCGGCGAGAGCAAGGCTGCTCGACTTCGCTGGCTCGGCCATGTGGAGAGGATGGGAGAGGATCGTGCGGCTAAAAGAGCTTATCTAATTATGCTCTGTAAAAATTAAACACTACAAAATCTGAACAAACAATTCAAGTAATTGACTGTAGGTATGTTTGTCAATTAATTGATGTAGATATACGTAATCTTTCTTTTACTTTTGATTTGACTTCGTTGAAGTATGTCAGAAATATTACTTAATTATTATTTATTGATAATAATTATCAATAAATAATAATTAAGTAATATTATTTAAGTACTATAATTATTATAGTACTTAAATAAACTCTTCGCTGTTCCAATTTGTGTAGAACCAATATTAAAGCTACTACGGTGCCTCGACTATCATAAGGCTTAATTAAATACGTAATAACGAGCAATATTAAATTAATGCCTAGCTCCAATGTAATAAAATACATATACATTATTAAACCAGCAAATTACATTATAAAGTTTCTAAAGTTTTGTTTATTATAAGTAATGTTAATATGAAAGTTCACCTTCATTAGGAAAACGTTCACATATTCGCCCGTAACCGTCTCACGTGGGTAATGTCAGTGTAAATCATAAATAATGGTACCGTATACGTAAGTGAGGTCGGCCCTAATGGAGGCACAAGGGTGACACGCTGGTTATGGGTTGGGTGAGGTGACAAGTTAGAGGCCTACTTCACGGCGTAGGGGTTAATATATCGGTCACTATCGGTGTCGATGGATAGTCATTAATTTATGAAAATTGGTACCTGAGATACAGCCATATTCGAACTTTAAGATACGTTAAATAATAGATATGGAAACGATATCAAAAAGTGTCAAAAGTGACGTTTTTGTTTTTAGAAACCTCACTTTTGACACTTGTTTGACACTGATATATCTGATCCATATCGTTTGCATATCTATTATTTGTCGTATCTCATTGTTCGAATACGGCTGCTAGTTTCTGACAGCCTAACTTTATACCTGAAAAGGTGGGAAATTCTGCCTACCCTCCAACTTTACTAAGGTGACTAGAAAACCGATTGTTCCTGGCCTGCGTGAACTGTCTTTAATATTTACTGAAATTCAACGTTGTGAAATAAAAGTTGTGTTTACGTTGTAAACTGGTTTATTTACGAGCGACGTGGAAGGACGTTTCGTGTGGAAAGCGTATAAAACCGCCAAAAACTGAGCATTTGTTCTAATTCTCAATTATCAATATTAACATTAACTTACCTATTACCTGCATGTTGAACGAGTGTTACATAATATAAATTATATAAATACATATTATTAATACAATAAGGAATATCGACCTGCTTAAATTAAAAGTAAGTACATAATTGCATGCAACACTTATCGCACTTTATTTACTATTGGGACAAGCGATATAAAGGATAAACATTTGTTTAATACCTACTAATGACTTGTAAGTTTATTCCAAGCAGAGATGGGCATTAATCGATTAACTTTTTAATCGACTAATCAATCGATTAAAAAAGTTAATCGTCAAAATTAATCGGCGATTAATTTAATCGCGATTAATTTAGTCGACCTAACATACGATTGAAATTGAATTAATCTTAATATTAATCGATTGAATTTCTCGATTAACTCTCGATTGAAAGTAGACAGGTGGTCATTTTTGTATGTAACTAAAAATCAAAACTTCTTGCGTACACATTAAAAACCATTCCAGTGTTATAAATGTACTTAAATAATATAAGATGGTTACATTGGTTACTATAATAATGCGGATAACTAAGCGCGGCATCTCTAGGTAAGGGTTTAGGGCTTGTAGCGCAGGTATAAAAATTAGAAAGAGAACGACGTATGTGTATGAAAGAGCAAACACATTACTTACCTCTTATCAGTTGTTTTCTATAAGGTTTCAACTTGTCAATGCAGAAATTACTTACTACTTACATCGAACGGATACTATCCTATCGAAGACGGTCGAAATTAATAGTCTCCAAGTGAACATACATAAAAATTCGTCTGTTTTTTTTTTTTTTATATATTATAGGACATATTCTTACACAGATTGACTAAGTCCCACAGTAAGCTCAAGAAGGCTTGTGTTGTGGGTACTCAGACAACGATATATATATAATATACAAATACTTAAATACATAGAAAACACCCATGACTCAGGAACAAATATCTGTATCATCATACAAATAAATGCCCTTACTGGGATTCGAACCCAGGACCATCGGCTTCGCAGGCAGGGTCACTACCCACTAGGCCAGACCGGTCGTCTGTTACTTATATTATTTATAAATGTTACAGACGAATTAGGCACCTCGTCCTTTTTTTTGAAGTCGGTTAAAAAGACCATATGTATTGCTAAAATTAATCGAGAGAAAATTAATCGAACTAATTAATCGATTAAAAAAATTAATCGCCGGTAATTAGTCGACGATTAATTTAATCGTGACAATATTAGTCGGAGCTTTTCGACTAAAATTAATTAATCGTCACTTTTAATCGTTGCTCGCGATTAAGTCGGTTAATTTTAATCGTTAATCGTCAGTCGATTACATTTTGCCCAACTCTGATTCCAAGTCGGTATCTCCGTCAAATATAAATACACAGAACGTACCTAACTGGAGCAGATATAATACGGGTTCGATAACATACAACACGGGTACGGGTTCGATAACATATGCAAACTGCAACGCTGACAATGATTACAGATGAATTCACATTTAAATCATACCTTAGCTTATAGTAGGTGAAGACCTAAGTACTCGTATTAAACGAATCAACTAATAATGTAGTAAACGAAGCAAGTTGTTGTATGGAGACCCATGCATTAATTCCTCAGTCGATGAAATTTTGCTTGGTTATTGTATAGTATGAGCCGAAACTAACATTATAAATATCCAAAAAAAAACCGGCCAAGTGCGAGTCTGACTCGCATTTCTAGGGTTCCGTACATAATTTCGACTCACGCCTGACTGCACATTTCTAATAGGTTTTCCTGTCATCTATAGGTAAAGAACTATTTTGTGTATTTTTTTCAAAATTTTAGACCCAGTAGTTTAGGAGATACAGGGGGAATGGTCATTTTTTGGCTATTTGTATTTTCTTAAATAACTTCGAACCTATGTATTTTTAAATTATACAAAAAATATGTCCATCTTTGTGTTACTAATTTACATATGTGTACCAAATTTCAACTTAATTGGTCCAGTAGTTTCCGAGAAAATAGGCTGTGAAAAACAGACACACAGACGCACGAGTGATCCTATAAGAGTCCTTTTTTTTTCGTTTTGAGGTACGGAACCCTAAAAACACTCCTAAGTTAGGTATTTATACGTAAACATACAAATCTGTTTATTTATTTAACCGAGTAATTCCTCCGTCCGAAATTTTTTTACCAAATAAGTTATTGGTATTTCTGCTGGGATTTTTTTTATTGTTATGTCATATATTGTTGCAATACGTTACATGAATATTTCCGGTGGAGACGAAAATTTGAACGGAGCATTTTTCCGTAAAAAGATATTAACGATTTAAGACTTTAGGTATTTACTTAAATACTATTACTATTATTCTTTGGATATTTATACAATACTTTTTATTTATTGATACTTTATCATACTGTAAAGTTTTTTCTGGCTGAGGAATTACTGCGGGGTCCACTACCTTTATTTACTACACTATAACTAAAAATTACTAATAGACATTATATCCGCCAATAATTTCTAACCATGATTCAAATATCAGTCTAATGTCAGTGTACGTTCGAATTGGCCTGTAAACTTTGAAAAGCGAGTCATTTTTAAAGGATTTTCATAGGTCTTTAATTCTCGTTAGTAAATTTATGTAAAAATTGGTGTTATGTGCATTTATATGGTCTGTAAATCAAGTAAATTTATTAATAATGTTTGTAGTTTAGTTTTGACCTTACTAACTAAAAAAAGAGGCTTAAAGCTTCTACACACGTGGACAATAAGTCTGAAGGTCGCAGCGCCGCGTGTGTAGCGACACTATAGGTAGCTTGAAGTTCTACGCCGACGATAAACGGCGTTTTGGGGCCGGTGGTGTAAGGGGAAGCGAAGAGCGATATGGGCATAAACCAACTATATAAAACGGACTAAAGGTAGAGTCAGACCAAGAAATGTCTGCAGCGGATTTGATAGCCCATGCAGTGCAAGTATTATTTTAAACGTCAAACTTCTATAAAATTATGACGTATAAATAACACTGGCACTGCATGGGCTATCAAAATCGCTGCAGACTTTTCGTGGCTTAATTCTAGTGCCACATTTAAAGGCCGGCGTCAAGGGGGCCGGCGGCGTGAGGCCACTTTTCCACTGACTAAGTAAGACGTGTTTACTTATAAGACGGTAGGTACGATTACTGTGTTAAAAAGTGGGTACGCGGTCTGAGGGAGAAGCAGAGAGCGAATAAACAGCGTTAGAAAAACCAGAGCTGGTTTCTAAGCCAGTATTACTATTACGGATGACACACGCTAGATCGCTCCTTGTCCGGGCCGAGAAGTCCTATATTCGTTTTTTGTAATCATCACGTGATCACCGAAGTTTAGAAGTGGCTGTCTATAGAAAACGAGTATGTTTAAGAATCGATACATACAGACTGCAACCCGACTGCAATGTCGGCGTGCAGTTCCCATACAAGTTGCAGGCGGGTTGCAGTACGTATCTACAGACTAGACTAATAAAGCCGTCATAAACCGTCATGTTTATACCCAATCGTTTTAACTCGCACCATACCCCAAATTTCGCGCACCCTCCAGCAAAATAGAATCACAGTCTGATAGAAAACGTGCAGATTGCGTCGGGCCCTCGGGGCCGATTGGGGCCCATCGGGGCCTATCGGGCCATAGTAGCCTAGCGTAATGGAGATTGCTCGATTGAAACTCTTGGAAATATTTACCGAATGACGAGACGGGCGTGCGTTAGGCAAGTAGAATATATTGTAGTACACATATATTGTTTTGGGCTCAAGAAAAATTGTTTACGTATGGTAAAAAAAATCAAAAGCTCTAAGTTTAAAAATCAGTCAATTACCTAAAATTGTTTTGCAAAACTCGGCAGCTCTGATATTACGCGGATAGGTACAATGGTACATTTTTTATTATTTCAAAACTTTGATTGGATCAAAAAATCTTATATAGGTACATACTTTGTCACTTTGTTAATAAAACTTTGGGTTTTGGGTCTAACTTAATGTTCACATTTACGAGTATATTGATTTCAAATCGGCATGCGTAAGTACAAAGTTCAGAAAACGAATTCAAAGGTCGTCGAAAAATATTAGAAACTCGATCTAAGTGTAGATGATATAAATAACAGATACGGATCTGGCGTGACGCGCCCGCCGTTACTGCCGCGCCGCACGCGACTACCATTGTTTTCTAGGCTAGAGTTTTATCGCAGTTTTTCGCTATATACTGCTTATTTTAAGACCTCGACTGTGAAATATTTCTTAGTCTGTGTTAGTCGTAATTCTTCTTTAACATTGAACTATGAAGACAGTTCAGACACCTTTTAAGGTCTAGATGCAGCAATATTTTACTAGTAGGTAACGGAGCATTATATTCAGTAGGTACCATAACATTTGACCAGACCAGACACATTATTTGAACTAACGTTTAATATCCTGATCTTCGTCTAACGAAAATAAAAATTCGACAACAAAATAAAGATCGGCCCAAGCATGATACCTACTCTAAACACTAAACTGTTTACTTATCTCATGTCGTTCCAGTAAGATCTGCGAGTGGTCAATTGTATCAACGATATTAAGTATTTAACACTTAACAATAACAGCACCAGCACTTAAAACTGCAAGGAATCGTGACAGAAAAAAAAACTGCAAGCAATCATGATCTAGCAAAAAAAAAACTCATTTAGTGAAGTGAGGCATGATTAATGCGTTTTTCTAAAAAAGTAATAACTTATCCAACCCAAAAATATAATTAAGTGACGTTTTTATATTTGTCCAGAGTGCTTTTACTTTTTGTATAATATAAATATCCGAAGCGCAGAAATTATTAAACGTTTTTAGCTGACGCTTTAAAGTACCGGTTCGACTGCATTATTGCTGCCCGAATTTTTGACATTGACAATGCAGTCGGCAGTAATTTCGCGCTGCGATACTGTTGCGGTAATGCTGGCGCAGTCTAAATGCAAACGGTGCCATTATTGTGCGATACAATATTGTAAGATTGTAACACTGTACAACAACGACACAGCGACAGGTGTTATAGCGACAAACTATGAGCTAAGGGAGTTCCCGGGGCAGAGAAATTATCCCGTCTTCTGTGCATTTTCTACATTATCACGGCGGTGCCGGTGCCAAGGGAAATTAGAAAACGTTTAAACTCCTTTATTTTACTGTTGTGTTTCCTTTTCGGTTCGCGAACGAAATTTGCCTTTTGACCTAATTCAATGGGAAGTAAATATGTAGGTACTGCAGAACTTTATTGATTTATTTCGAAATCACTTAAATTTTAAACATAATTATTATATTTTATTATCTGAAGGTCCAAAGTGCACTTTTTTGAAGATGCCGTGAGAAGTAATGTACTTATTTACACAATAACATTTCACATCAGCGCGCATTGTTCAACTTGCCTCTTTTTTAAGCGCATGCCTCATGTATCATATCATATCAATTTTTTTATGATATGTATTATGACTCGTTTTATTTATCTTTATACCTATACCTACCACTATACGGATTGATTTGGATTTATTACCATAATTACGGTAAGTGCAAACATGCATGACTGTTCGCATAGAATAAGGCCAAAACCTTTGGCCAAAACATTTTTTAATACTTCCCAAGAAATTGATACAGACGACGCTGGCCCATATTTTTCCTCCGGAACTGTAAAACATGGGCCATTTATAGGTATCTTTAAATTGATATCAGACATCAAAACAAGTAGGTAAAGTTATTAAACGGCGTACAGAAGTAAACAAAGGCAATAACTGAGCGTAATTATTCCTCCATTTAACGAGCCTGTAAAAGCTGTTATTGTGATTTAGATGGACATTAATAAGCTGGGTCATAAAATGAGCGCCGGGAAACGGTAGCTTTCTGGCTTGTCGGGACCTTGGATGCACGTTAGAAATAATAAAAGCAAAGGCCTGTGTCATGAAAGTTTGATTGAAAAACTCCTTTTTTGGGCAGTCGTGCACTCTAAAAAATGAAGACCAACTAAGAGCAGTTTTCTCTTAGTTGACGTTAAGTTAATTACAACAATAACGATCTTATATAAATCAAAGAAAGCTGATTACTTAAAACAATAAGTGTATCTGTGATTGAACTAATAAAGTAGGTATGTTATTAATCCTAACAATTGTATACTTTGCATCTATTATTAACTTGTTGGCATAATTATGTAACGTAGGTTAATTCAATCCTTAACAATTTAATTAAAACAGATAAATATGTTAATCGTTATGAACATTTTAATAGTTTATTTGATTATTTTGTCTTTGTTGATTTACATAAGATTTGCTAGTTGAATCAACTAAACATATAATATTTAGAACAACGAAGATAAAACACTCAATCCCATTATGATCAAGTTATTGTATTGATTACGAAACTAATATTCCATTCTACTAAGAATTATTTGTTAAATCGATTTTCTCAATAATTAAATTAAATAATCGGTTAATCCGATCAATCAAGAGATAAGTAGGGGGATCGCCTGTACACCCGCTCTCCGCCCCGCCCGCGCCCCTCTCGTGGCGCGTGCGACCGAGCAGTCAGTCTCGGTACCATGCAGTTGCGTTAAGCTCATTCAATTACTTGTTCCTCTGGAAAAACCTGGTGTGTAGAAAGTTGATTGCAGTTGTGGTAGTTCGTACAGTGGGCATACCAAACGCACTATTGCCTGCAGAATAAAGACCACATCACTGCGGTCAAGAACAATGACGCTCGCAAGTCAGCTATTGCTCAGTGTCACCTTGAGTCGGGTATAAATCACTGGATCGAGCTGCATAGTCCCAAGGTCATTTCAACAGCACGCCGCTATATACCAAGAGTGGTAAGAGAAGCCTTAATTCATAAATACAACAATTTTAATCGTGAAGATGGGTTTTTAAACTGTCGAATGTGTGGAATCTTGTGATTTGTTTGACTAAAAAACAACCAGTGACATCCGAATCAAACTCGCGTAGTGACACTGTGAGTGTAGTGTGCTTGGATAGACCAACAAGTGTGAACATGATTGGACCAACGAACGAGTGTTAATCCCTCGTATGCTTAGACACGGATCCGTGCTTGTGAATTTAAATGCAAAACGTTTACTTTCAAAATGATTAAATGAATAAATAACATCTTATTATAATATTTTTTTGTTTTATTCATTTTACGCCCGTAGAGTTTTATAAAAAGGGGGTTTTTATAAAACTCTACGGGCTTGATTTAGTTTAATTATGTTTTATCCCTTTCTTTGTTGTTATATTTTATTCAGTACTTATTCGTTTAAATTTGATAAATTTCCTTTGTGCCAGTTTTTATACGCGCCGTGCTGAATAAATGCTGGTCCTCGTACTCGCATTATACTCAAGGCATTAGTCTTAAATACTAAGTAGGTAATACAGATTACAGATTTATTTCAGATCTTTTTGAGGATCGGCCTAGGCCGATATGGCTTCACATTTCACAAGCACGCCTCCTCCCGTGTTTGTAAAGCTAAACCGGTCTAAGCTGATCGCCCAAAAATCTGAAATAAATGTATAATGTATATTTTAGTATTTAAGACTAATGCCTTGAGAATAATAACGAGGACCAGCATTATTCAGCACGGCACGTATAAAAACTAGAGATCTGAAAGAAATGTTTTAGTAAATGCGATAAAGTAAGTCATAATACAATTGAACAAGAATGGTATTGTACTAAACAAGCTTCATAGTTGAAATGATTAACCAATTAAGATTCAAGTTGAACAATATCTTAGTTCAGGCTAGTAAGATGCATAAGTCGGTGTGATCATGTTATTAGTTGAACTTATTTGGGCAAATAGTTAATACAGTAATTCTTCATGTTAACATTGATTTACATCTTAGTTGAAATGATTAAACAATTAAGATTCAAATTGACCAATATCTTAGTTCAGGCTAATACGCCATAAGTCGGTGTAATCATGTTCTTAGTTGAACTTATTTGGGTCAAATAGTTAATACAATAATTCTTCATGTTAACATTGATTTACATCTTAGTTAAACTAACTTGTTTGTTTTCATTATCAAGCCCTTAGTTGATCTTACTAGGATCAATTAGTTAGCATAATTATTTTTCGTGTAAATATTGAACAAGATCTTAATTGGTTCAGTTACCTAACAATAGTAATAGCAATCAGAATTACCTTGTTTGATGTGTTTAAGTTCTTGTTAGGCTCGTATGGAATCAAGATGCTTGATTACGACCATTAAGATATTGATAGGCCCAACCAAATTTTTTTTAGAGTGTGTAAAAAAGAAGAAGCTAGAAACCTCTTTCTAATCAAAGGAGTTTAAAAAGACAACATTTAAAAAACTGCTATGAAACAGTTTCCACTTCATCTTTTTCCACTTATTTTTTTAACCAACTTAAACATGGAGGAGGATGTCAATTCGGCAGATTTTTTTTTGAATGACAAAAGCCATACGCACTAAATAATGTCACCAGATGTCACGTCACGTTTTTCCTTTCTTTATTATTATGCTTTAGGTTGGTATTCCATCTGTCCAATATCTTGGTGGTGGTTGGGTTGGTGTTGGTGGCTGGTTGGTTGTATTTGCGTGTCACATTTTGCTTAGTATGAGAGTGAGAAGCAATGCATATTGGACAAAGAAATTGCCCCAAGCAGGATAAAAGAGAACATTTTTATCATCTTATTCAAATTAAGATTGCATAAAGTTTGAGTTTATATAAAATTGACAAGTGGAATACTACCCTTCTTCTTCCTCGCGTTATCCCGGCATTTTGCCACCGCTCACATAGGAGCCTGGGGTCCGCTTGACAACTAAATCCCATGATTTGACGTTCGCACTAGTTTTTACGAAAGCGACTGCCATCTGACCTTCCAACCCAGAGGGGAAACTAGGCCTTATTGGGATTAGTCCGGTTTCCTCACGATGTTTTCCTTCACCGAAAAGCGACTAGTAAATATCAAATGATATTTCGTACATAAGTTCCGAAAAACTCATTGGTACGAGCCGGGGTTTGAACCCGCGACCTCCGGATTGCAAGTCGCACGCTCTTACCGCTAGGCCACCAGCGCTTAAAGCCACCAGCGCCAGTAAAGTGGAATACTATTTACCCATACTCAGTAGGGTGGTTCAAAAAACATATTTTTTTATTTTCCGACGGGCCATCCCCTTATTTTGTTACACTTATTATGCTGATAAAATACACCAAGTTTCGTAATTTTATCTCAACTACAAGGGGGTGCTCAACCACTTTGAAAATTTTGTATGTTGTATGAAAACCAAAAAACAGAAGTATTTATTATTCAGATTTTTATTTAAGTATCTGTTTTCACATTATTTGCACATGTGATTTATAAGTTTTTAAGTAGAAAAACAGTTTTAATTCTATTTTTTATAATTTTTCGAAAAGTAAGATTTTTAGAATTTCACCTAAAAAATCATAAAAAATAGAAATAAAAATGGTTTTTCATCAAATAACTTTAAAATCGCACTTTCAAATAATGTGAAAACTACTACTTACATAAAACTGAAAAAAATAATAACTTGTTTCTTTTGGATTTCATACAACTTTGAAAAATTTCAAAGTGTTTGAGCATCCCCTTGTAGTTGAGATAAGATTACAAAACTTGGCATATTTAGTCAACAGAACACGTGTAATAAAATGAGAGGGTGGCGCTTTTTCTAGCTGGAGTTTGAATTTTTCCCATACAAACGTGAACCACCCTAATACTCAGGAAACATCAAGTCATCAAAATAATAAATCAAAAATGGCTTCTTCTAACTGAAATATTAACCAGTATCGCAACAGTAACCGCATGCCCGCATGCTATCAGACGCATCTTTCCTTTGTTTTCTAAGAAACTAATTTGTGATGTATAACATAATTAGAACAAAGACAAAGTAGACCAAAATAATCCACTGTTAGCATGAATGCTCCTAAACTCAATACTATTTCTAAACTGAATGGGCGATATGTCACAACAAGAATGTTGACGGGACAATAAAATCGAGTTTAACATTCTATTTCCTCCGGGAATGTTGGGACGATGTAATTTTATTGTTTCGTTTAATTTTAGTGTGAGGACCGGAAGTGGCATGTTTCTCGTCTCGCGGCGGAAACAGATGTACGTGATGCTCATTTTGAGTGGTATTCCGAGGTTAGTTGTTTCGGCTAGGCATACAATTTAGAGTAGGAAAAGTTATAAAAATGAATTATTGTTGGTGCGAGTAGGTTTGAACTAAATAAATGATTCTAACAACTCGGCCTGTTTTTAAGACTTTTTCCGGTATACAAAAACAGAGATCCATAGATATTGAAAAAAAAAGTCCCTCTTGTCCGTCTCTACTCCGTTTAAATCCTTAGCCTCTGCTTCAGCCCTCTGAGTCCAATTTACGACTCTTCCTCCACTTCTCACAATCTTCAGTATCCTCTTTTATCAGACAATCTAAAACAAATTTAAAATATTAACTGGCTATGTTTTTGTCTCCAGAGCGCGGAGCTGAGCGGCGGCGAGTGCGTGCGCGCACCTGACTCGCTGCCCGGCCTCACACACCACTACCCGCGCTCCAGAGACAGGTCCGAATCTAAACATATAATACGAAGGCCTTCTCGCTAAACCTTTGCCCAGGAATGGAACACTTTATAAAGTCTTTTTATGTTTTAGCGGTAAGGAATCACTTACTATACGTGATAAGCGCCTATTTAATTCATCTGCGCCAATCAGAAGATACTGCATTATACTGCATTCCTGATACCGCGTCGGCTAGTCAGGGAAGGGCTTAAGAATTAGTAAACCTTTTTTATTCCGTGTCCTTTTACGAGTGGGGCTGGGGGAATTTCTTCCACAATCCCTAATATTCCTGGTTAACCGTTCCTTACATAACTCATTATGAATAAGTTCTAATCTAATCTTTACCTTATTAAGTGTCTAGTTATCTTCGTGCCATAAACATCACACTAACTTGGTGTAGTTGTAGAAAATACATTTGTGAAAATATTTTTATACGTCGGTATCTATGTATATATTATTATAGCTCCTTATAGTTTAATTCCGATTTTATATTTGAAAGCTATGAAATTTGTTTGGGCAACTTGTATTGCTATGCGATAGCAACAAATTACAAATCAAAATGAATAGGTATAGTTAAGTAAATGTAACCCTTTTGGCAAAGTTGTAATTAGGTATGTAATAATATTTGAAAGCCTTAAAATAGATAATGAATCGTTAAATAAACAAAATCAATACATTAAAATATGAAAGGTAAACGATGACAATCAAGGCCATTGTTACTAAAATTTCTAATTATCATTCCAGATCACCATCGAAATGCGACATAATGGGCATGCAGCACGAGGCCAGCCCCACCAGTTCGGAGGAGTCCAACTCCCCCACGGAGATCAACTGCTACCGCCGGCTGGGGGAGCGCGCGCCGCTCATGAAGAGGCTCATGGGGCTGAGCGGGGCGCTGCTGCAGCCCTCGGATGATGACTCCACTCCGCTAGTTGCTGACACTCCAACCACGTAAGTTGCTGCAATCAGTCTTCGGTTTGGAGAGCAGGGTGTAGCATGTTTCATTTGAAAAACGATTGTACTTATATAAAGAAAATTTAGAAAGGAAAGGTGTATGTAAATAGATGGAAAGGGAACATAAAAGAGTTAAGTATAGTTTTTTTTAGTAAGCCTAGTTTAGTCCCACTGCTGGGCAAAGGCCTCCCCTCCTTTTATCCACTCAACCCTGTCGTTTGTACTTTCCTGCCCGATCCGTTCACATCGTGGTGCTTCCCTTCTTCCAATCTCCTTTTCGGTCTGCGGTATTAAGATTATAAGTTGTAATAGGTATTTGGCAAGTCTTCAGAATTAAAAAAGGAACGAATAATGGTCACCTTGCAGGGATATTTCTGCGCAATGTCACCACTATTTGCTGCTTTTGAGTGTTACGATTAAAGGGCGAATTAAAATTGCCTGGAAATAGTAGAAATCTAACAGTGGTGGTGGTCCTGCTTCTATGGAATCGAGCCGGATTTATGGTTAAATCCCACTTGATTATAAAGAGTGCTAAATTAGTAATTAACGGTCGGCGGTGTCTGGGAGCCTGCCTGCGATTTAACCATAATTAATACACATACTGTATAAGCTAGAACGAGGACTCGATAAGGGGTGGGAAGTCTGCTTGTGCATTATGAAAATGTTTATTATTTATGACATTTCTTTAGTAGTCGTAGGCATTTATTGTTTGAAACAAAATTAGAAAGTGCGCGAAATCAGATTAACTATCTTGGTTTCTTTGATCGCCCTTTCAATTGCAATCGAAGATCCTAACATTTTCATAACTGTACCATAACATTGCTTATGGTTTCTGCTTACAGCCCAACCAACCTGCCGCTATGCATGAACGGCTACGTGAACGAGGCCTCAGAGGCCGAGGCCCGGAGCCGCGACACTCGCGAGTCCAACCGGGAACTCACGCCAAGACATGATAGTCTGCAGAACCTTGAGGAGTTTACCAAGACTAATCATATCAAGAACGGGTAAGGTGCATGGGTTTATATGGAGTTCTGGGATAAGGTAGATTTTATACTAACTGCCAGCATGCTTTAGTACTTCAGTATTGACAATAACATAAACCTAACTTATTTATATTTTTTAAATTAAGAAACTAAAAACTTGGTAATGTAAGTTTTTGATAACCAAAAGGAAATGCCTATATGAGCACGATTTTATTTTATTGTTGTCTTTTGTTGTAAAAAACATTTATTTGGAATTACGACCGAGAACGAATTACCAAACAGGATATTTTACTGATGAATCATTTTCTTGTCAACTAGAAGTCTTTTACGTTTTACGTAGCTAAATGTTTCGGTATTTTCAACCCTGACTAAAAATACTGATCTGAGGCTTTCTAAGTATTTTACTTTTAATATTTTCAGCAGCGGTTCAGCAGGTTGCAGTGCAGCGACATCATCATCATCAGGAGCGTCATCATGTGGTGGATCACATGGGTCCGGTAACAACAACGTGCCGAGAGCGGAGCCGGAGCTGCGACATGCGCCGTGGTTTCAAGCAGGGATCCCTAGAGAGGTATCATTGACAGAACAGTTGTTAGTATGGCGACGTAGTCAGGAGCGTCGTTGTGTGACAATTCACAATGTTCACGGAGCCAGAGCAAAGTAGCAAAGCCTGCATGAGTTACTACTACATGCGCTGTGGTTCCTAAAACCGCAGAAGCAGAAAGTATCCTTAGAACTCCAGAAAGAATTACTAAGAAAGTAGAAACGTTACTACAATAACGGCATGCCGCGTATTCACGGCTACATGAAGCATGCTGGTATATTCAGATTAATATATACTGCAATGCTAAGGATCTTGTCACTATACAGCCTCCTTATTCCATGGAGTTCTCTATATTGTCTGTGTTCAATAGCGCGAATTGAACTCTTATTTAATCAGTACAACAATTTAATCATAATTTCTCCAATTTCCAGATAGCGCTAGAAATACTAAGCAATCAGCCAGTAGGCGCGTTCATGGTGCGCTGTAGCACCACGCAGACCGGCTGCTTCGCGCTGTCCGTGCGTGTACCGCGCGACTTCCAGCCCTCGGGCATCGCGCACTACCTCATCTTAAGGACGCCTAAAGGGTACAAAATCAAGGTAAAACAGCTATCTGTCAGTAGCCGCGTTTGTGTCGTTGCACCACTCAACTGCTTTCCACTCTTCTAGTCCCACTCGACTTCCAGCCTACGGGTATCGAGTACCTCATCCTTAGAATATAAAGTTCAGTAGTATTGAGAACTAAAGACGTTTCTTGATCTGGAAAACTTGCAACAAATGTGGGGAAGTTGGGTTGGTTCAATAATTAATTGGTTTGTAACGTATACCCACATTATTTTGCAATAATTCACTTTACATATCAGGTTTAACCCAATTGTTATTTCATTTCCAGGGCTTCACAAAAGAGTTCACCTCCCTATCGGCACTAGTGACGCACCACAGCGTAATGCCCGAGCTGCTGCCGTGCCCGCTGCGGCTGGCGCGCCGCGCCGCGCCGCCGCGCGCGCCCCGCGACCTCGACGAGCCGCCGCACACGCCGCGACATCTACCGTTCCGGCCGCAACTTGATGTATAGCATACTGTTGATCTCCTAGCTAAGACGCTGGAGTATCTATAGAGGTGTGATCTAGAGACATGTTTTGATGGACTAACTCTAATGTGTTTGAAAGATCTCAATCGCACTAAAGGATTTACACCAATCATTTTACACGTCACGTGGAGTCAGTGCTTTGTTGTGTGCGAATTGATTGTGTGGACAATATGGATATAGTGTTGGAGGGTACCGAAGGATTAGAGCGATAGTCAGTGCAGCGAGTGAAATATTTGATCTCCGGCATCTCAAATTTAAATTTCATATTGTAGCAGCTTGTGCACATCACTTCACGTTAAAGACATTAGTATGGTGCGTACGTGATTGAATGGAAATAAAATCCCTACAATAGTTGTATTTTTTTATGTGAAAACCGAATCATATGATGATGATTTTGATCAAGTAGCCAGTTTATACTGGTATGAATTTGTAATTTTGACCTGAAATATTAAAATTTTATCCTGTATTTTAAAAAAAAGGAACACAAATAGTGGCTTTTCAGCTACAATTTGTATATAAACTCCATACAAGTTTTGGCTGGAATGCTGTCCGTCTGTGTCAAGCATAAGCGACGGAAATATTTAATTAGTCATTCCTTTTAATTCCTTATAAAGTCATTAAATTATAACAACGGTGAGCTCTAGTAGCCTTTGAGAAGTTGCAATAAATATTGTATGTGTTCACGAATGAAGGCACTCTTTATACGATTACTACCTACATATACAATTACATTTAGGTAATTAATTATTTTAAATACTTAATTTGAGTCAATGATGAATATCATAACTATCATTAGTTAATAAATAAATATATTTGAAAACTTTTTAGCAATTCTATACCAAAAAACAATTTTATTACAAGTGAATTTTACTTAGCTTGGTAAAATAAAAAGGTATTTACATATTTCATTCACAGATTTCAAATCATCTTGAAATATTTATTCAGTTGAATAGGTAATGTATAAACAGTGTCTCTCGTAAACAGACGTACATACTTTTAATAAAAAAAATAATGTGATAAATACGTCATGTATGTGTAAAAATATGTAAAATATTGTGTATATGGAGTGTAACTATAGTATCATGTGTCATATCTAATAGACATAACATAGGAAGGAATTGAGTTTGCTTTTATAATTTTGTAATATCCTAGATTTCTAGTCTTAAAGTGTATAGCCACTGGTTTAACGACTCACGCCTTTATCAAAGTAAAACACATGTAATTTGTAAAATATAGAATATTATATTTGTCAAAATGAATAATCGGTTGAATTGAATAAAAGAACGCTGTATGTGACAAAAATTTCACCATTTATACTTAGTTTACAAATTTGTCAAAAGATGGCGCCACTTAAACATAATTACTTAATAAATTAATTGTTCTTTGTATGTTTGGCATGCCCAACACTCCAAAATCGTGTGTCCAAACATATATTGTATCTATGATTTGATACTTTTTTGCCGGGAAGATATTGTCAGAGAAATTTGAATCTACAGTGTAAGAAATACAGTTGATTTTGTTTTTCTTGTAAATTGAATGGAGCAAAACAAATGCAACTGTGTTCCTACTGAAAACGATTTTTTCATCGAACTAATTAAGCCCTATAAGTGGAACCTTCAGCCTTGAAGGTGGCAACATATTTGATGAAACTTTTGTGATATACCGATTGAAATATTTGTAACAAGATGCCTTTTAGTGAGTACCTTATATCTTACATGGCTTGGCGTTAGTGACATTCGGATCTAAAAATAAATAAATAAAATTATTATTTGTACTTTGAATTAAATCATAAATCAATCATGGATTCACAACCTCCACGAAATCATCTATTATTAATATTTCTAAACCAGATAATATGTTGAATCGTATTCACCTACACGCCAAATTAAAAAACTAACTTATGTCAGGGGTTTTTCATGGCAACGTTTCTTACAAGATCTACGCAGTTTTATTTGCCCTCGTTTTCACAAATGAGACTTGAATCCACGATATTTTAGATAAAAGTTTCCCTTACTAAAATATGTTGACCTGAAGATCCGTCTGTCACGCTATTAATTGTTACACTGCCTTACAAACGCGTTGTATATGAGTATATATAACGTTATCAACTAAATGTAGATCATAATATAATGTCTGTTGATGTTTATCATATTTATTATCAACTACATTATTGTGCGTACTTATTGAAGTACCTACTGACAATGTATTTTATCTGTATAATACTTTGAATTGAATAATTTTACGGTTTAGACTTACCATGTCGCGCGAGTGACTAAAAACAAGTGAGTCTAAACCGTAAAATTATTCAATGTTAGTATGTCTCACAACAGTTTAAATTCGATGTATAATACTTATTTGATTTAAAAATGTCCTTAAGTTGCAAATATTATTTATTAAAAGTTGTTCAAACAGGAAGAAGTAAGTTAATAAAGAGCTTAATGCTTTTATTCGGATGGCAAAAAATACGTTGTCAATAAATTTAGGATCATATTTTTTACATGTCATTAAAAATTAAAACTACAATAAGAAACTAAAACAAAACGCAACATCTTCAAAATATTATCATTTAGCTTTGATACACACTCACAAATGATTGTTAAACATTATCAACAACATACCGCAGTAAATATTTACAATTACATATTTTTGGGTCATCCTGTAATCTCCGCACAAAGTACAATTGCGAACCATAGTTGTGCCTAGATGGCACCACTTTGGCCTAAAAGTAATATAGCAATACAATATATCCTGGATAGTGCACCATTCTGTGATGTATTTTTGTTCTGATGTGAACATTGCCTGGCTACTAAAACATTAGAAAAAAGCTTGGAATTAAGAAATCTCATAAAAACCGGGCAAGTGCGAGTCGGACTCGCGCACGAAGGGTTCCGTACCATAATGCAAAAAAAAAAAAAACAAAAAAAAAGCAAAAAGAAAACGGTCACCCATCCAAGTACTGACCCCTCCCGACGTTGCTTAACTTTGGTCAAAAATCACGTTTGTTGTATGGGAGCCCCATTTAAATCTTTATTTTATTCTGTTTTTAGTATTTGTTGTTATAGCGGCAACAGAAATACATCATCTGTGAAAATTTCAACTGTCTAGCTATCACGGTTCGTGAGATACAGCCTGGTGACAGACGGACGGACGGACGGACGGACGGACGGACGGACGGACGGACGGACAGCGAAGTCTTAGTAATAGGGTCCCGTTTTACCCTTTGGGTACGGAACCCTAAAAAAGAGCTTTCTTAGCATATTCACGCATTTCCTAATTTTCCACCATTTTGTCGTTACAAACACTGATCAGCGGGCACAAAATAGTTCCATTTTTATCTCCTGTACTATGTCCGTCACTTTTGCACTTACATACTTGTTAGAACGTGAAAGGCATTGTGACAAGCGATAAAAATGCGACCGTGCTACCGCCGCAGGCTGTGTCTAGTTATTCATCTATTTAATTTACTACTGCCTGTTTTAAAGTAGTAAAATGAATAAAACATGAAATGGTCTCATTTATATTGTAACAATTTTTCAGTTATAGTGTATTTTAAATGAAAATAAAAAAAAACATCAATTCAAACTTAACAAAATATGCAATATAACTTTTGGTACGCTATTTAAAAACAACATTTACAAATATTGTATGTATTAATTTGTCTTTATTAATTTGTCATTTTGTATCACTTTGTAATAGTAGCATCAATCTAAAACAATTAATTTATTCACTTATAAAATACATAATAAGAAAAAAGTAATTAGTTTGATTTATTATTTCCTTCCATATGTACCTACCTATCAGAGATAAGTATCTCATTCTAGCTGCAACTGTATATTTTTGCAATATACTTTACGAATTGTAAGATATAGCCAGTGTATACACTATGTACAATCGCCATCAAAAATATCTAAACATGCACTTTAACGATTGGTAGTACTTACCTGATGATGGTAATTGTAAGCACAAGGAATTTATTTTCAGTACCGTTCCGTATACCAAGGCCACAGACCTTCTGTGACCAAGGTACTTACACACAACACAAAAAGTCACAGTCACAATAGTATGAGGTCCCTAGCGTTTCATAAAGTACGAAATAAATGAATTAATAGTACTGAAATTATAATCTTTGACTGTACATGGGATTAAAAATATCCATACCTAATAAGTAGATAACGCTGGTCACACAATACATTTGTTAGATTTACCTGTCAAGGTCTCTTCTATATTAAGTTACCTTTAATATGTTCCTACTACCAAAAAGAATAGATAGTATAGAGGGGTCCTGTCATTGTCAATTTTGTAGTCACGGTACATTTACTGCCATCTATCGACACACGATTAAAACTTAAAATAAAATTGAAAATGTATAAAATAATCAAAATATGTTTATGGATAAATGATTCTTAATTTTTATTGTTCCCTACTGACCCATGTTCTTTCACTGATATGTGTTAGAATTGTCAAATACCAAACGGTGTCGTTAACGCCATCTAGCCGAAAATATTAAAAAGGTAATGGCGCCATCTATTCGAGAACGACTTTTCCTTGGCCGTCCGAGGCACGTTTTTTTCTTAGACTTTATTTATCTTATACGGAGTTATATATATCTCTGCTACTACGTAGGTACCTACCTACTTCTTTTACTTGTAGACTAAAAGCCGATTTTGGCCTCACGAACCTTTTGGCCGCCGGACCTAGTCCGCAAAGACGCTCACCCACACGCCAGAGCAAATTTTAAGTAAACAACTAATAAAAAGTTTAGGGATTGCAAATAGTGATATCGATATTTACAATATTATGGTAAAAATCTTTTTAATTTAGCTTTGTTCTTATCCTGTTTTAATTTCATTCCAAATTGCCAAAATTAAACATATGTTTTACACCCGAAAATGTTTAAAATATAGGGATTTAACATAAAAAACAACCACTAAACAATGTCGATTCAAGACGTGATATCGCCGCACTAGGCTGTACGAGAAGTCTTTTATACAAGACAACGGCGCCCATGGACTGCCCGCAATGCAGACCGACAAGGACTGTTTCCGCGCGGATCAAGTAATAATAGTCTCTAGGTCAACGGCGTAAGCGCTTGTCGGTACGTAAACTTTATTGGCGTAACGTTAAAGCTGCGCATCATGTGTCGATAAAGTCAATATACCGGAACTGTTTTAGTGAAAATTACACGTGGGTTGAATTTCTTTTTAATTTAGCTTTGTTCTTATCCTGTTTTAATTTCATTCCAAATTGCCAAAATTAAACATATGTTTTACACCCGAAAATGTTTAAAATATAGGGATTTAACATAAAAAACAACCACTAAACAATGTCAATTCAAGACGTGATATCGCCGCGCTTTAGTGAAAATTACACGTGGGTTGAATTTTTAATGAGTGAAGATATTATTCCGGAATTAGAATCTATCATTATAATTTCAGTTTGGTTTACATTAATCTATAGGTAAACTCTTATCAAAAAAACGTTCAACGACTTGTTACAAAAAAATTACACATTAACTTCAATGTTATAACAATAAAAGTAAAGTCTGATAAACAGGTATGTCCCTGTACCACACTTGTGCGAAGCGGTCGCTGCGGTGTATCCCTTCCCACTAAGCTATAAAATAACATCAATTATTTTTTTTATTTATCTCTTCTGCAATTAAATAGTCCACAATCTACAATGGCAAATTTACTTGTCTGACTCTACTTTATAGAGCTAAAGAAGCTACCTGAACTTTAAATATAGTTATGCCTATCTGACTCTCGTTCTACGTATTCTAGTAAGTAGTTACCTACTATTCGTTGAAAAAAATTGGCGATTAACAAGTGTTCAAATACTTAGATAAAAACATATTTCTGACTTTATATTTACTTTAAAAATTACCATATCGAGTTAACATTCCCATCCCTAGCTGTCTTTTATACAAGACAACGGCGACGAGGAACATGAAAAATGTTGAAAATTGGAGCAATTTTTTTAAATGCCTTATTATAAAAGAAGGGATTTATATAGCGGCTTAAAAAGCAAATAAATGAAAAAACAAAGACCTTAAATATGAACACGAGTGTAAATGAAATTGCAATTGTTATTATTTTCACATTAACTCAGTGGTTGAATTTGTGTCTTGTATACAAGACGACGGCGCCAGCGTATCGTTCTATCGTTGTCTTCTATACCGGACAACGGCGGTCAAAGGGTTAATCCATGACGGCGAAAAACATTAAACTTCGTATGATAAAAGAAAAACAAAACAGGAAGGTAATTTATTATATGTAGATTAATAATTATTAATTACTTTGGTTTTAGCTGATCATTAGACAACGTTAAATGTGACGAACTTTTTTGCAAACAGCGCCATCTCTGGATAAGTCGGCACACTTCTCATGCTCCTAAAGCGCTCGCGGCGAATTGCGGGAATTCCACAGCGTTCTCTGGTTTCAAGTTCCTTTAATGATGGTTAAGGTTAACAGACAACAGGAAGATGTCGTTACTTATCACGTTGAAATTTTAGAGATAGGTAAGGGGTAAGGGGGGATAAGACTATGGGCCCGATTCGGATTTTGAAATAAACATCTATTAGATATCTTTTAGACATCACCAAGATACGATAATGTTTAAGATCTAACCTGTCAAATATGACATTTGCGCGATTCTGGAGATACTCTTGAACGATTTCCACAGGATATGACTTAGAGATCCAATTCACATCTAATAGATATCTTACTCTATCTAACGTAAAAACGACATTGGTTGCCCGAATTGCGCTGCAAAAGAGAACTAGTTGATATCTAAACTATAACGTAAGTATCCAGAATAGATCTAGTACGTGTCGTCTCTTGTGAATATCTTGAAGTTCGAATGCGGCAGTATCACTGGGACAAGATAAACATGTCTTGTATCTAATCCTCATACTGTTCTTGTCCCGAGCAAAATAAACTATGGTCGTCTTACCTCACCTTACCTTAACATAATTCTTAGCTAATAAATTACATTTCTGTCACCCGAGCAAGTCCCTCTAGGGGGTGGGGGCACCTTTTACATAGATCGTATAGACATTCCATTTTGGCAATTAGTAGTAATATAAACTGAGGTTTGAGCTAAAATTTTTGGTTATTAATCCATTCCATTTATAATTAAATTTTCATAAATGGCTTAGATGAAAAATAAATACCTCTTTGTAAGCGTTATAACGATGGTACTTAATATAGCTTCTGTAAATTTTGAATGTCAGTTTCAGGCCTGATACTTTAACGTCGAAGATCAACACTCCACAAGATTACTCAACTACTATGTTAACATGCGGTTGATACCCTCATATCCAAAACGTCCTAAATCTGCACCATCTTCAAAATAATTAACCTTTTTGACAAGTAAGGTGATGTACGAAGTAATCTAAGTGACGTCTCTGGTACTGGTATGACGGGAGCGATTAAATTTGATGCCTTGGTGGAGCTACGGTGATTTGAGTTTGATGGGCCTATTAAGGTCCGTATAATGTACTAGGCAGTATAATAATTATGATTAAATTGGGTTTGATTGCCTGTCAAGTTCATCAATTGGCAGTTTATTCTCAAGTTGTGTTGTTGTGTTTTTTATACAAATAAGATGATGTTTCTATTATATATTATAATTTATACCGTAGTTAACACATTATACACTTAAACCTTCCTTTAACAGATTGATTAACAGCCCACTGATTAACAGTCCGCTGGAGGGTATCGGCCTGTCAGTTGTTCGGACTGTCAAAATTTTGTTCTAACTGACAGGCCGATACCGCCCGGTGGACTGTTAATCAGTGGGTACCTACCGTTCGGATCAAATTCCATCAGCATTACGGCGACACCAATACAAATAGCAACAATATATGTTGCAATGTATGTTGTTGTGTTAATATATGTTGGCTGCAATAGCAGCGCGACATTACTGCCGTCTGCATTGCTACCACAAATTTTAAAGTTCCGGGCAGCTACATCGATTTTGATATAGATACTTACTATCTAAATTTGTCATTCAGGTAGGTACATCAGCAAAGTAGTAATGCTACCTGAGTATAATAGTATGAATCCGAAATTAGAATGGAATTAAGAAAACAATGCTTCAGGCTTTGGACCCGGTTTCAATGAAAATACCTGACTTGAGAATGGTAAAAAGCAATCAACCTTTAGATCCTCCTTCAAACGAGTTGAAATGGCTATGCAATATTGACTGCATCCAGCCATCCACAGACCATAGATGAGACTGGATACCGCAAGCCACCTCAATAGTACCTATGACAACCAAGCGGGTCGATATTTCATATCGATGACATCACGATTGATGAACGATAAGTCGGAACTTTTAATTAAGCTTTGGTGGAATTCTACAATTAATTACCGATGGTGTTTGAATGCCTTGATTGTGAGCGAACGTGGCTCAGAAGAGTTTAATAGCGCATTAAAATTAACTGTGCTGTGGTCACCATCCAAATGTCAAACTGAGACGCGCAATACGAGCATTTGCTACGTCTACTTCAACACATGGTCCGTACATCCGTGTTTACCTAATATTGTCATATTTGCGTTCGACGTCGAAATCGGATAGAATCGGATTTGTTCCGGGCTCGCGGCAACAAGTTTTCAATTGGGAATGAAATCTTTGCAAAAGGCGCGCCACACGGTTGGCGATGGCTTGCAATTTGTGAAAGTGCATTTCAATTTAAAAAATAAGGAATTTGTACATCTCGCTTGAAATTGTATGTTAGCGCAATAGTTATTTTCAATTGCTTAAGATCGAATGCTTTGTGAGAAGAATCAAATAACTACCTACTATTACATTCTTCTCGACACGTAGAGGCACTTTTGACACTTTAATGAGATGCAAGCAGATACAAGAGACACACGCAGAGGCAGCACCCGCCAGGATCAAGACACTAAATACTTTTAAATAAGACTCGGGTAAAAATTGAGCAACAGGTTTAACAAGGAGCAACGCATAGATACGCACGTTCGACGTGTTGCCTCCCTGTCACATTTACGTACGAATTTACAAGTGCGAAAGAGAGGCAACACGGCGAACGTGGTTCACCATAGGCCTATTAAAGCTCATCATTAAAGACAAACGGAATACCTAATCACCCACAAAAGCGGAACTGACATTTACGTAATTTTTGTAGTAAGTAAGTACCTAGTACTCACGAGTTCTCAAAATTCTTCGCAAGCCCGTTCCAAAATTATATTTACACGACCTTACTTTCAGTATCTTAGAGGCTTGTAAGTATATTCTTGGAACGGGCTTGTAAATATGTGTGTCAACTCGACTGTAAGTACATCATGTGCGTCGTTCAAGGGTTTTATATTATAACTTCAAGCAACTTTCCATGTCAAAGGAATAGGAGCTGCGAGCTTCAAGCTGTAGGAAGATGAATACGAAATTTATTTGAGTATCCATGATAGCGTTTAGAATTATGGTTAAAATTTAAAATAAACCAAGTTAAAATGTTGGTAATATGTAAAGAAGTAAATTTAAATAATTGGTATTATATTATATTTTAAAACATAATTATATGCGATTAAGTCTCGTTTTTGCAAATTATAATATGTTAAGCGTGAGCAGTATTCCGGACCGATAATAACTTCAAATCTCCAAGAAAAGAGCGTACTCCCACCTTAAAGCCGACAATGCACACAACTCCCTGCGCGCTACACGCTTACCATGAGGTGATCCATCTGCTCGTTTGCCTTCTATATCATAAAAAAGTTTAAATCTGTGCTACGTTAAGTGAAAGAATATTTTTAAAATGCAAATGTACCGGTAATAAGGACCGTTTCCACTATCAGTAGATTTCAGCAGGCCGGGCCGCTTCGCTGATGATGCCATTTGACCTCAATGCGCGCTGCAATCGCGCTGCCTGCTGCATTTGTTGTCAATATACATACTTCTCAGAATTTTCAATATTATAGTTCGTTTTTTTTAGCAATAGAAAGAACTTGAAAGAAGGTAAGCGATCACACACACACATCTTTGGTGACATGTCTTTTAATTGAAATACGCTTTTTAAAAATTAAAAATTAGTAACTATTACTTATGAAAGCAGAAGAATATAAATGATCGTATTAGATTCATAATTGTTACATATTTGCCGTAACTTATTTTTAAAACGTGTTTTTCAATAAAAATACACATCAAGATTGTTTACCTTATTTCTACTGCTAAAAAAAACGAACTATATATTATATTCAGTACATTACAATGGGTCTAACGTGATATAATGTAATAATTTTTACCTTAACGTTTCAATTGGGTTGCACGCTGTGGTTAGTTGGTGTGGTTACGGATAAGCAAAACGTCAATTGAGGCATGGTTAAATAACACTGAACTACCTAAAACTAGAAAAATAATTAAATTGTATAGTGTTAGAACCGTGAATGATTACAAAGGTTGTACTTACAGTTATTACACTGTGCAGTATTAGAATACAAACGGCCCGATTCGAATTTTAAGGTACGTCAAATATTACGTACTTACGTCTATCCACTCACATGATTGATATTTTTTAGTGACATCTATTATTATGATGTGAAAATAAGGGTGACAGCTCGCAACTACAGTTGCATGAATCATGTAAGTGGCTATCACGCGTATTCGGGAAACGAGATAATCACAAGATCTAGAAACGATATAGAGATCAACTAGATTTACATTAGATATCGACTAGATGTGACTTGGATATCTAAGTCATAACTTGTCGAAATCGTTCAAGAGGACCTCCAGAATCGCGGAAACGTCAAATTTGACATATCTATCTTGTCGAAATCGTTCAAGAGGACCTCCAGAATCGCGCAAACGTCAAATTTGACATATCTATCTTACAAATATCTTTAAATTATCCATATCGTAACTTGCTGAGGTCTAGTAGAGATCTAATACATTTTCAGAATCGAGCCGTATGTCAGTGTATTATTAATAGCTCTAGAAACGATAGAATACTGGCATATCTAATCCATAACGTAGGTATCTAGACGTAATGTTAGACGTATCTTAAAGTTCGAATCAGGCAGAACGTATTTTGTATTCATCCGAGACTTAAGTACAGCGTGAAGTTCACCGCCCTATAGTGAAACCCTTCATTGAGCTCGGTTATAATTTCTTTCCCAATGTTTACGAGCGCTCTCGTGGCTATAAATTGGGCAACAGCGAGGAGATAAATTATCTCCCCTGCTTCAGGTTAAGGCTGTATTCTTAACTTTGCGTCCTGTTTAAAATTCAATTAATACAGATATAATGTCAACCCGCCTGCCAAGCGTGGCGATTATGGCATTCACCCCCCAAAAAAGGGGTAGGCCTATGTGCAGCAGTGGACGTCTTATGGCTGAGATGATGATGATGATGATGAGATATAACGTAGTGAATTTTTGTAAACTTGATTAGTTATATTTTATTAAATATCCAACTTTAACTCTTGTTACTTTACCCAGGTAATTGAATTACAACTCCTATGGAAATTGCAATAAGATTCAAAATGAACTAATGCATAAATATTTTGTTAGGATGTGTGTGGACTCGCCGGCACTCAGTAACAGTACTCAGTGCCGGCGAGTTGAACGCTACAGAACCAGTCTAAAATGTGTCATCGAGATGCGTAACAAAGGCGCGTTATCGAAGAGCGCACCTACACTGGTTTTTTGAGCGTTGGACTAGCCCGCGCTAAATAGAACAATTAAGACCCTTTTTTGCAGGTAAGTAACACGTGCGGTTTTACTTAAAAATAGACAAAGGGCCGTTGGGGTCTATTAGAAAGCTACAAACTATAATATAGCGCAAACGAGGTTTGATTCACGATTTTTGACCACTACACACATATGAAAGGTTAAAACAATTATTTTTCGCTTCACATAAAGCGTGGCCTTACCTAACCCTCAGGTAAAGGTGTCCGTATCTGATCTCTAAACTAATGAACCCGCTATCTGCGCCCGCCTTTGATTTAACCCTCCGATTAACTCATGGATAAATTAACTAACCGGAGGGGCTCGTTATTTTGCTTAATTAAGTTGCTTCTTACTTTCTGAATTTACACTAAAAATACACTTTAACTTTTAACCCAAGTCGAGCACATTTGAAATATTCTCGTAAAGGTTTAGGTAAAAGATGACATCTGATTAAAATTACCTAGAACCTGTTTAAAATTTTGATTAATTTTAGGCAAATAAAATAATTTTTACCTACCTATAAAATTTTTGCGTATTAAAATACAAAAACCAAAAAATATCATAAAATAACCCAATTTTATCCAAATAGATCAACGGACAACAAGGAACCCAGAGTTTGAACTAATTTTGCACCGAATAGAACATTATGGTGGTTTTCCCGAATATTTTAGATATGATATATACCTACCTACAATCGTCTATGTTTTTGTCATCTGTTCAGTTCTGGATCATGTTCTTAAAGCTTTTCAGGTACTTTGCATTATTAACTAATTATCGATTGAGTTCAGACGATTTTGTACAAAAGTCCTCCACTTATCCGAATTGCATTATTTGCTATTCTAGTTCCAACTAGCAGCAGCAGAGGGCGACAAAAGCCTTTGTGTTTGCCTTTCCACAATAAAATGACTTAACTCCATACACAGAGTTAATGAAAAATAAGTAGTATCGCTTGTCTTACAGCAAACTTCATATTTTATAATTGGAATGTCTTAATACAATCAAAAGCATTAAAAAGAGACCTAGAAAATAAATAATCCATAAGTTTTTAGCCCTTTGGTGTGCTTGAATAGTTGTTGGAAAGCATAGGTACAGATACGATGAGAAAATACGTATGACTCAACTAGTAACTATTTAAAGCTCATACAGTCAGCGATTAAACGATTGTCTATTTTATCACAAAGCCAAGATAAAACGTTAGGTGCCTACCTATGTTAAACTTTTGATTCGCCTTTCTTTTTAGCGTTTTTATTTTATCACGTATTATTGTACGTACTTATGTACAGGCACGAACATCTTAACCAGCCAACGTTCCAAAAATATATTTATTTACACTCCTCTGAGAAGCTAGCAATAAGGGCGTATAAATATATTTTTGGTACATTGCATTGGTTTATAATAATAAAAATTAAATAATATGTGAACTCAACCATACGATCATACACACAATTGATATGTACCTTGTTAGATATATGTAACGTGTAGGATTTATATCACAGAATTAGCCAGGGTGCATTGAGGTGATTACGTATGTAACGATAAAGTAGTAAAATAAAGGATGACTCACGCTAGATCGGGCCGTACCCGGCCCGCAGCGTCTGAAATGTAATTTTCTATGACGGCTGATCGCTGATATGATATCACGTGGTACTTTCCATAGAAAACGAAGCGCCGAAAGCTCCGGCTCGGCTCCAGTCCGGTCTAGCGTGAGTAGTCCTTAAATCTTTCCCTTCGATTACACCTAGTCATGAAGACAAACTACTCTTTTAACTTTCACCATAAAGTCATATGACCTTCTGGTTTTGAGAGACCCCGTGCAGCTAAACTTTTCTGCAACGATGATTATCTCCTTTATTGAATTAGTTCCTTTCAATGGCGAAACGAAACAAAAGAGTTATCCGCTTTAATAGGTGTTTTCTTTACTTTATTTACTGGATTTTCGCCTTTGTTTTCAAGTGTAATAAAACAAATGTTTGCTTTGTAGTGGAATTAGGTTGCAACGTTTGTCTTTGCTCATACAAGTATTCTCTTTTGCTAATATTATAAATGAGATAGTTATTTCGAGTGCACGTAATAAGTCTATCTTAGAAACAACTCAGTAACAAATGTATTGTGGGCTACTTTCCCACTTACACTTATACCTACACTTAACTAATATTAATACTCTTATATAAAACATAATATATACACATATTTATTTACATACATTTTATACATTTATTTACATTTACACAATAATAATATACACGTTATATTTACATATCATCCGTCAATTCTTGACGTTGCCAACAAGTCGGGTGCAATGCACACGCGCACCGCGATAGCAATCCTTTGTTCGGAGCGCCCGGTTCTGAGACCCGCTCCGTGCCGGCCGGCCATCGCCGCTCCCCGCCTCAGTCTATGCTCATTACTGACGCGAAACGCATGTCGCTTGTGACCGCTAGACGCATTACGTTCGCTATCGCTTATGCTTTTGTTGACGCTTAATTTCTATTTCTATATTTCTTCCGTACTGTTACCTTCTGTGTTTCTATCTTCCGAACTTTGGACATTCCTTCTGTGTTGTATATATTCTTGACATTATAATATTTATTGGAGAAAGTGGACGTTTGGATTACTGTGGCTGTGATACGTCACGCACCCTATCTACATCCCCATACTGGTGACCCCTGAAGAACACAGTACCAAGAGGATTTCATCAGAAAACCGTACGTAGAAGTGTCGAGCAAAATAGACAAAGGAAATACCGTTATGTCGCCCATTACACAAGTACCGGCGGCAGTGCCTGTTCCCACTGCACCATCCGTCACAACTGCGCCGCTCGGTTCCACTACAACAACGACTCCGTCATCCGAAGTTTTTAGAGTCGGAGTACGACTTCCACCTTTTTGGCCGGAGGAACCCGCGATTTGGTTCTCGCAGGTTGAGGGTCAGTTCGACATAGCCGGCATCACCAATGACCTGACAAAGTTCCATTATGTCGTCAGTCAGTTAGATCGACAGTTTGCAAAGGAGGTCAGGGATATTATCACCAATCCACCGGCATCTGACAAATATGCTAAGCTGAAGAGCGAACTCATCAGTCGCCTGAGCGATACCACCGAGCGACAGATCCAGCAACTCCTGCATCATGAAGAGCTGGGAGACCGTAAGCCGTCTCAGTTCCTGCGTCACCTGCAGGCTTTGGCAGCTAAGCGCATATCGGACGACGTTTTACGCATGATGTGGACCAACAGATTACCCGCGAGCATCCAAACTGTCCTCGCAGGGCATCCAGATGCTTCGTTGGACATTATCGCAGACCTTGCTGACAGGGTCCACGACATCGGCCCACGCTGCGCTTGTTCGTCACACGTCGCTTCTGCAGGCTCCGAGCAACCTGGCTCCAGTACTGACGCCTTGGCAAGGGAGATAGCTGCGCTCAGGAGAGAGGTTCGTGCCTTGAAGATGGACCGTGAAGGAGGAAGATCCCGCTCAAGGAATCCCAGCCGCTCCAGAAGGCAGAGTCGTTCCAGCACCAGGTCCCAGTCCAGTTATAGGAAATTCCCCATCTGCTGGTACCATTCAAGACATGGCGAGAATGCTAGCAAGTGCGTGCAACCCTGCGATTACAAGAAGTCGGGAAATGCCATGGGCAGTCGGTAATGGCGACTCCTGACCGCCCTGTCACATCGCGTCGCCTGTTTGTCACCGACAGAAGGTCGAAGCTGCAGTTTTTGGTCGACACCGGTAGCGACCTCTGCGTCTTCCCCAAGTCGTTACTGCACGAGCGTCGAGCACCGACGGGGTACAACCTTTCTGCAGCCAATGGGACACCCATCGAAACCTACGGTTACGCGCATCTTAACCTGGACCTTGGACTTCGACGCGACTTTCCGTGGCGTTTTGTGGTAGCTATGGTTACTAAACCGATTATAGGGGCAGATTTTCTAGCGCACTATAATTTAATTGTAGATTGTGGTGGTAAGAGGCTAGGTCGTATTGTAGATAACGTCACTAGTTTATATGTTAATGCCGTTTCTGCTATTAATACTAGTGATATATTTTCTGTAAAGGTCATGAACGGCAGCGATTCCTGCTACCATCAAATATTGTCACAGGAATATCCTGAGATCACACGACCTGCTGGCATACACCGCACTATACCACACAACACACAACACCACATTCGCACCACTCCAGGTCCCCCGGTATCCTGCGCTCCGAGACGTCTTGCCCCTGACAAGCTGAAGCTGGCGAGGCAAGAGTTTGAAGGTATGTTGGCTAGCGGCACGGCACGACCATCAGAGAGCCCTTGGTCTTCACCACTGCACCTGGCGCCTAAAAAAGATAATGGGTGGCGCCCTTGTGGTGATTACCGTCAGCTCAACGCCCGTACCGTCCCTGACAAATACCCCATCAGGCATTTGCATGATTTCACCCACAGCATATCTGGTTGTAAGGTCTTTAGTACCATTGACCTCGTAAAGGCTTACAACCAGATACCTGTATGTCCGGAGGACATACCGAAGACGGCCATCACTACACCCTTCGGTATGTTCGAGTTTCCGTTTATGACATTCGGACTCCGGAACGCAGGCCAAACCTTTCAGAGGTTCGTGGACGAGCTGACACGCGGGCTGGACTTCGTCTACTGCTACTTGGACGACTTCTTAGTCTTTTCCAGAGACGAAGAGCAGCACAAACAGCACCTACGTGAAGTTTTTACCAGACTCCGAGACTACGGCATGGTAATCAACGTGTCTAAGTGCGTCTTTGGGGCTCCACAGGTAACTTTTTTAGGTTACCTGATTTCTGAGAGCGGTACCAAACCCTTAGACACGAAAGTCCAAGCCATACGTGACTTTCCACCACCCAAGGACGTCAAGCAGCTGAGGAAATTTTTGGGTATGGCCAACTTTTACAGGCGATTCCTGCCACATGCCGCTCAAATCCAAGCACCTCTCAACGCACTCCTGGGTGGAGCAGTCAAAGGTTCCAAACCCATCAACCTGACCGGCGATGCTCTGAAGGCTTTCAACGAGACCAAGGAAAGCCTATCCAACGCAGCGTTACTTGCTCATCCCGATTGTCGGGCTAAGCTGGCGTTGGTCACAGACGCATCAGACATGGCACTGGGTGCGGTACTGCAGCAGCAGCTGCAGAACCAGGTATGGCAGCCGTTGGCTTTCTTTTCTCAGAAGTTGAGTCCATCCCAGACCAAATACTCGCCGTATGATCGCGAACTGCTTGCGATCTACGAGGGTATTAAGTATTTCCGGCATATGCTAGAGGCGAGGCACTTCACGATTTATACTGACCATAAGCCGATCAGTTTTGCTTTCCATAAGAGGAAACATAACTGTTCGCCTAGGCAGTTTAGGCACTTGGACTACATATCCCAGTTCACAACCGATATAAGGCACATATCCGGCAAAGACAATGTTGTGGCCGACACCTTATCTCGGATTGAAGAACTGGCGATACCACTCGATCTTGCCGATCTAGCTAGATCTCAAGTGTCTGATCCCGAGCTTGCTGAGTACTTGGCCTCGTCATCCCTGCGCTTGGTAAGAATGCCATTCCCGGGTAGCCCTGAACCCTTGTACTGCGACGTCAGTACGCCGACTCCCCGACCATTCGTCACCAAGCAGTACCGAAAAGCCGTTTTCGACAGTCTCCACTCCTTAAGTCATCCTGGTGCCAACACAAGTGCTAAGATTGTAGCCCAGCGTTTTGTATGGCCCAGCGTAAGGAAGGACTGCCGAGACTGGGCACGAGCTTGCGTGCCATGTCAACGGTCCAAAGTGAGCCGTCATGTGTCTGCACCTCTAGGCACATTTGAACTCCCTCGGGCTCGCTTTCAGCAGGTACATATTGACCTAATCGGTCCCCTCCCTGTTTCACAAGGCTTCCGCTATTGCTTGACGGCCATAGACCGCTTTACGCGGTGGCCAGAGGTCGTACCAATAGCGGACATCACGGCAGAGACGGTGGCCAAGGCATTATTGGCTGGCTGGATATCCAGGTTTGGGTGTCCTGTAGATATTGTCACAGATCGTGGTCGACAATTTGAGTCCACACTGTTTCAATATCTATCTAAGACCATCGGCTTCCAGCATAGACGCACGACCGCGTACCATCCAGCGTGCAATGGCATTGTGGAACGCTTCCACAGGCAGCTCAAGGCCGCCATTACATGCCATGCTGACGCCAATTGGTCCGAGGTGTTGCCTCAAGTGCTTCTCGGCATACGCAGCGCTTTTAAAGAGGACTTGCAAGCGTCCTCAGCCGAAATGCTTTACGGCGAGCCGCTGCGACTTCCAGGCGAATTTTTTGACCCAAGCGTACCCGGTACCACAGATATCGCCGATTTTACCGCACGGTTACGCTCATTCGCCTCGAAGTTGAAGCCTACGCCAGCTTCACGCCACAGCAAGGACAGGATCTTTGTGTTTAAAGAGTTAGCGACAGCTGAATACGTCTTCCTCCGCGAAGACGCTTCACGCGCTCCTCTAACGCCTGTATACTCAGGCCCGCACAAAGTCCTGGAGAGGACTGATAAAGTTTTTAAACTCCTCATTAAAGGCAAACCGGTTACCGTGACCATCGACCGATTAAAACCAGCGCATTACCTGTCCGAGGGCTTGAAGCTCGCTGATCAGGGGTCGACCACACCTGCCGCACCAGAAAACATCCTGCGCGGGAGGCAGCATAGTGACCCTGGGCCAAGTCAGGCTAACGTACCTAAAACTACTCGTTCGGGAAGGCAAGTACGTTTCCCAGATTATTATCGCCCTTAACCAGGTCTCTGGAGGGGAGTGATGTGGGCTACTTTCCCACTTACACTTATACCTACACTTAACTAATATTAATACTCTTATATAAAACATAATATATACACATATTTATTTACATACATTTTATACATTTATTTACATTTACACAATAATAATATACACGTTATATTTACATATCATCCGTCAATTCTTGACGTTGCCAACAAGTCGGGTGCAATGCACACGCGCACCGCGATAGCAATCCTTTGTTCGGAGCGCCCGGTTCTGAGACCCGCTCCGTGCCGGCCGGCCATCGCCGCTCCCCGCCTCAGTCTATGCTCATTACTGACGCGAAACGCATGTCGCTTGTGACCGCTAGACGCATTACGTTCGCTATCGCTTATGCTTTTGTTGACGCTTAATTTCTATTTCTATATTTCTTCCGTACTGTTACCTTCTGTGTTTCTATCTTCCGAACTTTGGACATTCCTTCTGTGTTGTATATATTCTTGACATTATAATATTTATTGGAGAAAGTGGACGTTTGGATTACTGTGGCTGTGATACGTCACGCACCCTATCTACATCCCCATAGTATAACAGCAAAGTAAACTAACCACTAATTTTAAACCAAATTATTATAATTCTTAGGCTTGGCAGTCAAACGTTACTAGGTCGATTAAAAGTCATTATAAGATTTGCCTTGTTTATTGTACCTAGGTACAATAAATAGATACCTAAGCGCTATTTGCACCATCCCACTAACCTGGGGTTAACCGGTTAAAACGGTAAGTCAGTATCAACTCGTACAGGTAACTAATATGGTTACTCCAGGTTTAACCGGGTCAGGAGAATGGTGCAAGTGGGATAAGTAAAATTAAATAATAAAACTATATTCCCAAAGTAAGCTACACTTTACTAGAAAATCATCGTGGAATATCGTAATTATTTCTACAACCACCTTTATTACTATAGGTATAAAGGTGTATTGTTACCTTTATGATTTTCATTACCTTACCCATTGGTTCAAAATCTATAGGTATTGGTTATAGTCTGGGTATTATTCGTGCATCACAAAGGTATTTGCGATTCAATAATATTATCAGCAGAGCCGAGTAAACTTATTGATAAGTTTTGAATTCCAATAATGCTACAGAGTAAGTGCTATCTCGTAACTATGCATTATCATAGTATTGAGTTTCACATTATTGTATTGAAATGCATTGTTGTGAGGAAAATGTACAATAAATGTGGAGTCTATTTTATCGTACTTAAAGTAGGAGATGCACTGTAAAATATCAGGAGGCAAATTATAACGTATTAGGTACATTCAGGTAACAACAAAATTACACCTGTAATACGGAGCTTCTACTTTGATAATGTATCTACATTATCAAAGTAGAAGTATATATAAAAATTATTTGCACACGCACACGTAGGTATAGTATTATAATACTTACCCACACATGTACAAACCTCATGCTGAAGCGATTCTACGTACTTGAGCCACAGATTATATAAACATTTTGGTAGGACATACCTTCGTACAGTTATGCCGTTGAGGGCCCTAGCTACACTGGTTGTTCAATGATTGCGCTATGGAATATCTAATTTAGCTAAAATTATAAATGGCTCAACAATTACAGATCGTGACTGTAGTAACTACACTTATCTTATATTTAGGTACCCTACGCCATACTAGGGCATTTCCATTTAAAGTTGTACCATGACTCACTTGACGAGTTGAAAATATAATTTGGATTATTTGGTACTTTTTTATGTGATTCTAAGAGTAAATATATTCTAGTTTACGAAACACAAAAGAGAATCGTTATATTTTTAGCATAAACCAGTTAAAATTAATATTTAATAGGATGAGGGAGGTTTTTTGCGGTCCGTTTGGTTACAAATGGTTATTGAAATAGTCAATAAAAGACATACTTGAAGCAAATGTTTTTATGTTTAAAGCATAATAATGTTAATAAACAACCTAAAAACAATCATCATTGACCAATTTAGAACAAACGTTTTTCATAAAAGGACATTTTAGGTGGTTTGGTTACGAGGTGGCCCCAAATCGTACGATATTTTTAGGTTTATTAAATAGTTATTGGCATTACTGCCATGTGACGAATAACAATAATTAGAATTACCAAAACTAAAGATTATTGTCAAAAAAATTAAATATTTTAGCTTATAAACTTTGAATAAACAATAAAAAATACTTTTGAAATCAAGGGGACATTTCCAAATGGACACCCATGTACCTTAATGGACAAAGTAAAGACGAGATCACAATAATCAAAAATTTACACAAATACTCAGTGATTAAAAAAAGGACTACAAAATATGTACCAAAATCAGTAGATAAGGTTTTAAACATAAGAAACTCAATATTACTTACTAAAATATGACTTATTAATTGCATATGAATTAAATAAGTATAGACAAAGTCACGGTAAAAACTATACACACTCAATGTGCGTGCGACTTTACCGTGTCCGTTTGGTTACATTTTTCTAGTCCGGCTATATGTTACGCTTCAAATTGTAACCAAAAGGACGTAACGATTTGTCTGATCCAGAATTAAATTTATTCAAAATAATACAAAACTAACAGCAATGTTCAACTTATGTGCTTGATAAATAACTATATGAAACATGGTTTTATTTAATATTAACAGTGTTTTAGTTACTTAAGGTTCAAGCTGCATAAACAGTTGAACAAAACGGACAAAACATTGAGTAAAATTACCGGTCCCACACCAGCCCGCCTTGGAGGTTGCGAATTGACTGTTATAAATCAAATTTGACGTTTAAACAAGCTTTATCTATGGTCACAGGGTTTCCAGGATGAAAAAAAACCTAAAATGTTGGTAAAAAGTATTTCGCTAAGTAGCGAAAACTGCGTAACCAACCTGGACTATGTCCGTTTCACCATTTCGCGGGGACAACGTTTTTATCGAAATTAAACCCTATTATTGGTGTTTTTAAAGCTCTTTTTCATCAATAACACATTTTTCAACATTTAAACTATGCCAGGAATGCATTACTTGGTGTTGCCTTCATATAAAAAATATGTGTTAAAGTCCATCAAAAATTAAAGTCGGTGAAGGGGACAGTACTACAGAGTGATTTTATCATAGCTAAAAACCTGATTTTAAGTAAGAAAAAAGTGATTTATTGTGCATTAAACTTAATAAATGATGTGTCTATATAATATATTTCAATAAAAAACATCATTTGCCTAGTTAAAAAATTCTTCTTAAGAGTAAAACGCAAAAAATGTAAGGGGACATGCGAAAAACTCGAGGGTACAACTTTAAATGGAAATGCCCACTAACAAATAAAATCTTGAATTATTAAAACCACTAATTAGGCCACCTGACGGTCAGTTTAAGATTCAATGCTACGAGTTTTCATGCATTTTTCATTGTAAAAAGGCTTGAGCGTAATGATTTATTATACCTACTCTTTGTCTTATATTATTCGATGTCAGTCAGCTATCAAAAAGTAAATTATTTCGTGGTTTCGTGGTATTCGTCCATTCTATGGTATTCATGAGAATGGGATAGATAATATATCTCGCGGGCGAGATACTGCCGCGGTGCTCCTGCACCTTATAGTCACTAAAAAATGTCATATCTACCTAACGTATTGTAATCCGCGCCGCAATTTGAAGTGAGAACCCAACAATTATGTGCTTATTTAGAACCACTTCCACGTGTAATGCCGCTCGTACGAGTACTCGCGGTTCAAAAGAATTCAAATTAAAAGGATTCTGAAGCGTAGGCTTTCTTGTGTGTGGAAATTAAATAAGGAATGATTACGTTGCGAATGTGGGAATAGAAAAACGATTCTGTGTGAATTATTTGATATGGTTTTCATTTTATTTTGATACGACCACGTGTATCTTGTGCGAAGGTTTTACATACAATTTATTCACTAGAAAGCGTATAGTGCCATACAGCGCCATCTACTGTCAGCTGTCTGTCTCGAGGCACGATTTTTTCTAAACTGTATCTACCTATATATCTACCACAGTCAATTACTTTTCACTACCGGCGCGATTCGGGAAATGAATTAGACATTCCCTAGATATGAAATAGTAACGATCCAATTCACATCTAATAGATATCTTACTCTATCTAACGTAAAAGTGACATTGGTTGCCCGAATTGCGCTGCAAAAGAGTACTAGTTGATATCTAAACTATAACGGATCTAGTACGTGTCGTCTCTTGTGAATATCTTGAAGTTCGAATACGACAGACGGTCTGTTTGAAATTCATAACTAATATTATACCTAAGTCTAAAGTTCTCGTTAAAGCTAAAGTTTTCTCCGTCTAATTAGAGTATCACAATCATTTGAAGCTCGTGAAGACGACGTTTGTTTTAACAAGTTGTGAGTGCAGTAAGAATGACTAAGTTCTTTTGTTTCAAAGAAGCTGCAATTACAACTCTAGCAGGTGTTTTTGTATAAAAGATTTTACAATTAGATGTAATTAGGTACCTATGAACGGTTGTTACAGTAAAACTAAATGCTATTTAAACTCGAATTTAGGTATGCGCGTGTGCGTAGATTTACTGTAGAATACGTTAGAGGACTTATTATTTCAAATTTACTCTTATGCTTTTATTTAAAATTAGCAAGGCACATGTGATTAACATTAATATTGCAAGTTTAGTGTCCATCGGCTTCGGGTTTGCCTGTTTCTCACAGACGTAGAATACTGAAAATCAAGTATGGAAAGTCGGGCATGTCCTATAGAGCCTCTAAAGTACCTCTCCCACTGCTGGGCAAATTCATCCCAACACCTTGGTTTCCAGATTTTTCCAATTTCAAGCCCTAACAGATCGGATCTGTGCCTGATAACATTTTCACTGATTTGTATGTAAGACACGTCTAATGGTACCTAACGTTCGGAGATTACTGATGTAGCAATATTGCAGTGCAGCGCAACGTTCGTCAAACGTATAGTACCTATATTATAAAATTCTGTGTAAAATTACCTTTATAACGTTTTCGTCAGCAACGCAGTTACCTGCATTATGTCAGCACGACATTACTGCCAAAAATGTAAAAATCGATGTTGCTTCTCATATTACTGACATTTGCGGCATCAATTCAGTCAACAGTAAATGTCGCGATGCAATTTACTGCTACAGTAAGTACCTAGTTTGAATCCAAACGGTACCTTTTGATAGATCTGACGGTGATATCAGTGCGTATAACCCTAGGTTATGCTTGTTTGCCTGCTAGCAGGATAAAAAAAAACAAGTTCAGATTTTTATAGTCCAAATTTTAATGCCCATCCTGTGGGATGTCTGTAACATATTCATGAAACACATTACGTGCGCTTGTTGGTTCACCGCCATTTATCGAACGTATCGCTTCAATTACTGGCAAATTTCCAAAATATTTATCCATTGCAAATAAAGCTTGGACTGTAAGGGATAGCACACGTTAGACCGGGCCGTGTCTGGGCCGGAGCTTCTATGGAATCGTTTTCTATGGAAAACATCACGTGATCACCGATCAGCCATCATAGAAAATGACATGTCAGACTCCATGGCCCGGGCACGGCCCGGTCTAGCGTGAGTCAACCTTAAGTGGAACATTCGAATTCAGACTACATCAGTATTACTGTTCCCGTAATTTTGCGCTAAAATACTGTCGTGCTGAAATAAAGTTGAACACTGGGGCTGATTTAAAAAAAGGACTATGACACTCTGCCAAGGCTCGATTACTCCACAAAGAGAAGGTGTAAAAGCAAAATTCACATTGTAACCTGAAGTAATGAATGCAGCTTGGACCAAGACGAATGCGTCCCCAGACAAGCTGCTAAGCACGTCGTTTGTCTGGTGTTCGGGAAGACACCTCTATCTGCGCGCCTCTAATGGACAGCGTTGAAACATTTGTACCATCGTGCATCGTTTACATTGCTAATTGTATTCGTAAACCTTAATGCAAGGGGATAGGGTCCAACAACGGTCATGGTTTTGCTGTTAGGAGTTCTGTTGTTACACGGAATAGTTAAAAAGTATAAGTAGTGTTACTTTATTTGCATAAGCGCTTCTAAAAATATCCTTATCATTTTTGAATAGTACGCTGTGGTACTTTCGCCAAAATACGTTTTAAAACGACGTGGTATGCACTAAAATATTTTAGTCGAGGAAGGAGGAAGTGTATTATGAAGTTTATTTTAGAATATGAACTAAACTAGAAAATAAATAGCACCCAAGGGCAAAAATGCCAAACTAATAACGTCACTGCGCTCGTAAATTCCGACATGTGCTTGATTTTAGAAAACTGAAATAAACCATGAAAACTACGCATATGGTTTTCTTTCTTGAAAATTTGACAGATCATAATTATGTATACTTAGCCGAATTTAGATACAAGAGCAACGACGATAAGCTAATATTTTTTAGTAAAATCCATGACACCATGTTTAAATCAGGCATGCGTAGCTTGCTTTTTCTCTCAGCTCAAAATAAAGGTATTTATTTTCAAACTAAAACAGCAAGAACTATTACAGCATCCCGTAGCTACCACACACACGTTTCTCTCTATTGTTTTCGTATTTTAAACCATTAAGGCAGCTCGCTTAATTTTTATTCTCCCCAAACCGTAAAACGGCGCTTAGGTTCCGGGATAAGAAATGGAACGGTTCATATTTACATAATTACACGAGCGATACGTAAACCCACAGAGTTTGGAACAGTAGGAAAGGCAATAGGAAATTTAAAACAAATACTTACCTAAAACGTTGGTAGGAATCACTGCTGCAGCTGCGCACGCTACTCAAAAAATTTATCATCAATAAATATAACCCGAATTTATCGAAATATTTTCCCATAAACGTCATGCATTTGGCCCAATCGCGATTCGATCCAATTAGATTCCTCAGTATTAGTCAATCATAATCAACGTAATGTACAGAATATACGCATACACAAGACAGGAATGACAAAACTACGAGATGGCTGATTGGATCCATGAGATATCACTTTGTATGCATCACTCGGATTGCAGTAAGGTTTAGTTCAGGCAATACGTATACATACATCTGTATACCTAATCTTATTGCACAAGAGAGCACGTTCAAGTGGTAATGTTGATGAACCAATGGAATTTGACATGGAGATTTGTAAAAAGTGAGTGTGATCGGAGAGCCCTTTTACACTGGATTGCCGGAGGAATCAACTCGCTAGTGATGCTTGGAATATTAATATAGAATTTAATTGCAATCTTGCTCTGTTCAAGTGAACTGTGCACACGGTTAAATAGTTGCGAGTGGCACAATCATGCTAGTTCTCCTCAGATGTGGTAAAGTTTAAATGTTGCTTTGAAGTTATCTTGTCTCCTCGGCATCGAGTCGACTTGACCCGGTGAAGTAGGCTATGCTAACTAATTACTGCAGATAATTTAGGTTTTAAGATTATTATGAATCCTCAATATTCAAGTAATAGATGGCAATAATATTTTTTAAGAATGTGGGATTAGGAAATGATTAGACGTAGTTAGCCTACAACATTTAATTTTATTTAACACTAGTTTAAGCGCTATATTTTTCCACAAATTTTCATGTATAAAAACTAAAAGACTAGCGAATATAATAACAGTACTGTGGCTGCCCGCATTTATATAGCACCGGTCGCAGCCAGCCGTGCGCGATCATCGCTAAATTATGTGCCTACCTCGCGAAAACAAGTTTTTCTTACACCAGAGCCATTCTTCAAATTTAAATTCTGATTCTATGGAGGCAAAAATAGGGGTTTAGATCTTGTTTGATGTCATGTCACGAACCAACTTAGGATACTAGAGTTAGACCAAGACAAGTCTGCAACGATTTTGTTAAATCATTGCAAACTTAATTATCTTGGTCTAAGTGTATCACTATAGCTTATAAAACAAAGTCCCCCGCCGTGTCTGTTTATTTGCGTGTTTGTATGTTCGCGATAAACTCAAAAACTACTGAGAAATAGAGTGATTCTTGAGGAAGGTTTAGCTGTATACTTAATTTGTTAACCCTTGCGAAGCCGGGGCGGGTCGTTAGTTTTTATAGAAAATTAACAGTTTTTCTGTTTTGCTGTTTTGTTTTGGTAATAGTTATTTGGTTTACAAGGGGGTGTTTAACTCCTCGTGCAAGTATTGACTCGAGCATGCGAAACTATTGAAATGATTGAATAGTGGAATCATGAGCGTTGCGAGGATTTCACGGCACGAGGATTAAACAAATTTTGCTATCGAGTGAATCACATCACACCAACACGAGGAAAATACCTACTAACTGTAAAACACTGCAAGCTACTAAGGACAAAAAACATCTAATTACCTAATTACTTTGCCACTCTTGTGGATAAATGCAACTTTCTCACCAAGAGCGAATGGGAAAAACAAAAAAATATGTTTTAAACCGATCCAAATGGTACTAACAAATAAATATAGAATTCTCAATTAAAAACTGCATCGATTGCAAAATATACGGCGTTGCTAAACTTGGAGCGCAATTCGTACTTTTAAAATCTGTTATTGATATATTAAGTACCTATGTTAATGTATGGACACTAAGCACGAAGAATTTCGTACATTGACCCGCCATTTCCTAACTCTCTACCTTACTTACAACGTAACAGTTTCGAATTTAGGCTGCACTAGAGTACTGCGCTACAGCACTGTTGCCGGCTGCATTACTGCAAGAAATTCAAATACAAATTTTGCCAGAACATTTGCTGCAGCGATGCATTCGGCAGCCAAAAGCTGCACAGCAACATTGCAGTAAATAATGCTAGTGCAATCTGAATCCAAATCTTACCTAATGTTCGCATTAATATAAAAGTACAGTCACCTAAAATAATTTATCCACAAAAATAATTATCATAAAGCCTTCATGATACGTTCTAAAGCTGCAAATTACGACCAACATAAAATTAAAATAACATAAAGATAAACTGTTTTGTTAGGTACCTACAACAATTTTTTTTATCTTTAAAAATGTTATTATAATTCCATTATCACATTCTGAACATCTTTGGATTGTACATAATTAGGCATTATGACACTAATTTAATCAAACATCATCATATCATCATCAGTGAGATCGAATCGGCTTCTAGTAATTTGCGCTGTTTAACGAATCCGAGTCGCCGCGTCGATTGCCCAGCTTTTCCATTTTGTTTATTTTTACTCGCTACTCGTATTGGGATTTCCGATCTTTGCTCTGTTCAATGTTGTTTGCTAATTAAATCAATCCTTTGTTACCGTGCTCGATAATTACTCGGCCAAACATCTTTATAATGGGCCCGATTCGGATTTTGAAATAGACATCTAGTAGGTAATTTTAATTTTTAACAAACAGAAACGTCTGCGAACGATGCTATTAAGCTTAGAATAAATTTAAAAGTGGAAAAATTACTGTCTTGGGTGAGACTTGAACTCACGGCCTCTGGATCGATACTCCAGCGCTCTGTCATCTGAGCCACCAAGACCTCATCCCTAGCCAGCAAATCTTTCCACCATATTATAGGTCAAGGGGACTCTTAGCGACATCTACCGTAAGAGTGTTACACTTCTTAAACGGCTACCGGAGTTCCAAGTCATATTGGAAATTCACCAGTTACAATGTGCTACCCATACTAATTTTAATTTTATTTTTTATCAATTAGGTATCTTTTAGACATCACCAAGATACGATAACGATATGTTTAAGATTTAACCTGTCAAATTTGACATTTGCGCGATTCTGGACATACTCTTGAACGATTTCCACAGGATATGACTTAGAGATCCAATTCACATTTAATAGATATCCTACTCTATCTAACGTAAAAGTGACAGACAGTGCCCGAATTGCGCTGCAAAAGAGAACTAGTTGATATCTAAACTATAACGTATCTAGAATGGATCTAGTACGTGTCGTCTCTTGTGAATATCTTGAAGTTCGAATACGGCAATATATGTCTTCTTCTTCTTCTTCCTCGCGTTATCCTGCCATTTCGCCATGGCTCATGGGCGACTGGGGTCCGCTTTGACGACTAGTTACAAGAACAGACGTAGGCACTAGTTTTTAAGAAAGCGACTGCCATCTGACCTTCCAACCCAGACAGAAACCTTATTGGGATTAGTCCGGTTTCCTCACGATGTAAAAAATGCCACTCAACGTTATGTAAAAAAGAAAACATTTGTATTAATAGAAAATGCAAATGATACCTCAATGTCTCATACAATTCCAACACGCGTGCCGGATTCTTTCCTGTGAACATAAAAAAGCTTAATACTTAATCGAGCTTAATACGAAATAAATGTTTAAAAAGCTCCACGTCTCCACATCCCAATTCGATTGAAGGTGCCGTACAGTTAAATGGATTTTTAAAAGAGCTTTCTGTATAAAAGAGTTTGCTGAAAGCCTTATTTGATTGGAAAGCTTTTCTTCATCGGTATTGGGAAAGTTTTGCAGCAGCCGTTTGTTGTGGCTGTGTACTTTATATTTGACATTATCTAACACAAAGTTTGGTTTTGATCCGAATGTCTTACGTGGAAATTGTTTACTTGGGGAAGATACTTTTGAAAAACTTTGTATGGTATTTCCTTAAACATTTGTAATCATTTTATATAAACTTCAGTAAGGTGTTCAATGTCGTGATGTTTACAACAATGAAATATTTTATTTAATGAAAATTTTGCTATGATAGTAAAAACATGAAGATGCTATTAATTTTACATGTGTGTGTGTGTTCCATTCATCCACCATTCATTCTAATCATGTCATGTCCTCTCAAATTAAAAGATTCATGTCCTCTAGAATTGAAAGACCTTGAAATGTTGGTTAATACGGGTTTTATTGATCAATACAAAGTTACATAATTATGTATATTATTTATTTATTTAAAAACTATTGCTAAGCTCCAATAATTAAGAATATTTTGATATTTAGGTCCAAATCAGTACCTACCTAGCTATTACCGTCGACATTCTTCGCGGATGAGGTAAAATTCCTATGTGTCATGTTTAGTGTATACTGTAAGTGACATTATAATAAATAAATAAAAATAAAATAAAATAAACAAATATACTTCATGAATACCTAATTCAGTTCGTGGAAATCTAATTTTAGAATAATTAAGTATATAAAAAAAAATTGATTCAGAAACTACATCTGATTTTTATAAAAGCTTTTACTTATTTTATCTCAGATCTTTTTATGAGCTAAGTAAGAGGCTTACTTTGAAATTAAATCTTATTATTGGTAATAGGTATCTCAGACTACTTTTTATACCATTACTAAAGTATCTGAAGCTGTCAGCATTTACTTAAAAACATCTTTATAAGTTAATTAGTCGAATAAATTATTTAAATTCCAAAACTTAAAGCTCACTTAAAGTGATTGCATTATATTCATCCAATTATCTTAGTCTGGCCAACTTTTAGTGTAGGACAGAAATAAAGAATATTGAGTCTGGTTGGACCAAAAGCAGAACATTCTCTTTAGCAAGTTTTATTTATGCTGCAGTCAACTAATTGCTTAAACGAGCTTGTTTGTCTGTTCTGGAGGCGTATTAAGAAATATTGAATAAAAGGTACAAATCACTGTATCATGGACCCCCTAATGTCCTTTTAACAGACAAATTCAAATATAAATTATGTACGTTTACATATGATATTTTTGATTTGAAAAATAATATTTAAATTTAAAAGATAGAGTTGAGTTATATAAATACGTCCTGTTTCTTTTTACGAAAGTCCTTCTAGTAATGTTTAATAATAAGATCACGATTAGATTATAATTAAATCATTGATTATTGTGAGCCAAAATCAAATTTGACATTACCTCAATAAAGATTGAATGTGAGTAGGTCTCCTTTTAATTGTTTCTTCCTTGGATTTCCTAACGTAGTATCATAACTATCATATGTACATACATACTTTAAATGTATGTATTTAAAACTTAAAATATAAGTAATAAGTGTTTCTAAAAAAGTTTATGAAGTGTTTATTCTGACAAGTTTCTAGGCAAGTTAACACATTCATTGCCACTAAGTGCTACGGGTTACGTTCGTAGCGCGTAGCCATGTCTTTGCCCTATGTAGCACCAAAGAGAATAGATATTATAGAGGGCTATTGCCAAAGTAAATTTTGTAGTCACGGTACATTTACTGCCATCTATCGACACACGATTCAAACTTAAAATAAAACTGAAGATGTAGAGTAGTTATTGATGGCTGCTCTTCAGACCTCATGGCCATTGACGCCGGTGTTCTTCAGGGGTCTGTTCTCTCCGCAACCCTTTTCCTGCTCCACATTAACGACATGCTGCAACCCAGCATTGTAGGTTATGCAGATGACAGTACGGTTGTTGAGAGATATTTGGCTAGTGCAGGGGACAGCAGGGAGGATATACGTTCACAGAGAGAGGCCATGGTTGAGCGAATGAACTTGACCCTTAGTCTCGTTTCCCAGTGGGGTGATGACAATCTGGTCACGTTCAATGCCTCCAAAACGCAGACGTGTCTATTTTCCGCAAAACGGAGTCCATTCGACCTGACTCCTTCTTTCCGGGGTGCATCTGTACCTATTGCCGACAGCCTGGAACTCCTCGGCATGGAGCTGAGTTCAGTCCTCAGCTTCGGCAGCTTCATTGAGTCTAAAGCACAAACTGCGGCCAGAAAGCTGGGCGTCCTAAATAAGGTGAAGCGATACTGGACAGCTTCTAACACTTTACAAAGCTCAAGTCCGGTCGTGTATGGAGTATTGCAGCCACCTGTGGGATGGCTCAGCTAAATACCAACTCGCCGCTTTGGACTCAGTGGAGCGCAGAGCCAGGAGGATGATTGGCGACAAGAAGCTAACGGCTAAGCTTCAGTCTTTGGCCCATCGGCGGAAAGTCGCCAGCCTGTCGGTATTCTACAGGTTGCACTTCGGGGAGTGTGCCCAAGAGCTACACGAGCTTATTCCACCGTCCTCATTCTACCATCGGACTTTTAGACGCACGGCCGGTTTCCATCCTTACTTGGTAGATATTCCACCAATTCGCACGAAGCGCTTTGCTTCTACTTTCCTTATGCGCACTGCCAAGGAATGGAATTCCTTGCCGGCGTCTATATTTCCGTGTTCTTATAACCCGGCAACCTTCAAATCAAGAGTGAACAGGCACCTTCTGGGCGAGCTCGCTCCATCGTAGGCCACGTCTACGCCTCGGCTAGTCTGTGGCCATGAGTAAGCCCATTCATAATAAAAAAAAAAAAAAAAGATGTATAAATTAATCAAAATATGTTTACGGATAAATGATTTTTAATTTTTATTGTTCCATACTAACCCATGTTCTTTCACTGATATGTGTTAAAATTGTTAAATATCAAACGGTGTCGTCAACGCCATCTAGCCGAGAATAGGCCAAAGGTGTGTGCGCCATCTATTCGAGAATGACTTTTTCTTGATTTCCGAGGCACGTTTTTTTCTTAGACTTTATTATACGGTTATATATATCTCGTTGTTGCTACGAACAGTGTACTCGACAGTCGGGTTCTTAGACCCGAATGTGTTAAGAGTAGGCAGGTACATACTGATAGCCTAACAACGACGTATGCTCCTCAAAACAATTCTTGACAAAAAATCCAGTTTACTTTTATCGTCGCTGGAATAATTATGTCCCAAGAGAACGGACAGCGCAACTTGAAAAAACAAAAATTGAAACTGACCGTTTTTATTCTGAACAGTAGTGCGAGTGCGGGCGAAACAGGTTCTTAGTAGACCCAGTATAAAGTCAGCTTTATTTTCGTGACAAAATTGTATTTTATTAGAGTTAGAAAAGCTAAATTTGAATAATTTTACGGTTTAGACTCACTTGACAGATTTGACAAAATTTTTAGGATTAAGTTTAGATAATAAATTGACTTGGAAAGATCAGATTGACATTATATGTAAAAAACTTAATAAATTTTCCTTTGCTCTATATAACCTGGCTAAAACTGTCAATGAAACAGCAGTATTAACTGCCTATCAAGCCTATGTTACCTCAACTTTGAGATACGGCTTAATATTCTGGGGAAACTCCACAGACCGAGATATGGCCTTCAAGGCACAAAAAAAATGACTACGTTCTGTGTGTCGGGTTCCACAAACCGAAACCAGCAAACCAAATTTCATTAGGCTTAACATACTCACATTACCTTGTCTGTATATTTACGAAGTAGCGGTATATGTTAAATATAATATTGGCCAATTATCGGTTACTAATAGTGCACGTCGTTGCAACAAGATTTATATAAAATCAATTAAAACGGCTTTTATGGCCAAAAGTATTTTCGGCATGGCCCCTAAACTTTATAACAAACTGCCAGATGATATCACTAAATTAGATGACATAAATATGTTTAAAAAGAGTCTGTTTAAATTTTTAGTTAGGAAAGCATACTACTCGATCGGAGAATATTTGTCTGATACAGAATATTAATTATATAGGTATATGTAGGAATGTAAATTACTAAATTATATTTTAGTTTTATAGATTAAGTTTGTAAATATATGCATGCACCATCTGAAAAATATTTGTATGCCCAATGGCTAAACATAGTGATACTCTGTTTAAGTGTACAATTATATCTGTAAAAACCTATGTTTACAAATAAATATATGATTTATGATTTGTTTTTAGTCACTCGCAGGACATGTTCAATTAATTAATTATTAATGAATTATTCAACGTTATTATGTCTCACAATAGTTTAAATTCGATTAAGGCTAAATTTGATCATTAAGTATAATTACCTATAAATCAGTGCAAAAAGGCCGAAAATAAAAGCACTCGCGCAAGAATGAAATGAATTGAAGATACAATACAATACAACTGTTGTAAAAGCTTGACAATATTAGTACCGGCCAGAGGTCAAAAAGTATTGAAAGACATAATAATATAACAAAATATCTATTTTCATACAGTATTAGTACATTTGAATTGGTCTGTACCTAAGTTCAAATACTGGGTGAGTGTGAGTTTTTCAAGCTACTGGAACTAGCACTACGTAGCACAAGCTAGAGCGAGCTAACTGCGAGTTAGTACACTTGGAGGTGCGCCAAACATGCCCGCTGACATCCGACTAAAAGTACTTCACGAGTTTAAGAGTAAAGAAATGTCTATATTGTATTTATACTATCTGTGTATGATAAGATAAGGATTCTGACGGACTTCTTAGTCCTCTAATTGCATTTGTTTCGAGAAGTATGCTTTCTCGCTATACGGCCCAATTCGAACAATGCTTAGTTATAACTTATAAGATGTCACAGCGGCGATACGATACGCGCCAGTGTCAAAAGTGACATTTCTTCAACCAAAAACGTTACTTTTGACACTGACCGAGGTATCGTATCGTTGTGATATCTTATAAGCATTGGGTTCGAATCGGGCTGATTAGTATCTGTATACTCTCTCTATATGTGTAAGTACCTTTAAATTTTCTTCGATTCACTCTTTAACTATGGGTAAAGTGGTTGGAGATTGTGATTATCAAGCGATACAATTTTCTCTGATACATTTGTAAACTTGTTTCATCGAGGCAAACCGACCTTTCCTAGGTAGTCGTTGGATGAATGGTGGGTATAACCGAATGCGTGTCTCTAGCCTTTTCAGTAATAGTAGAAAATGTAATCATTTTTACGAGCGTGTGCCCCGGCCTTTATCAGACAATGTTCGGTCACGTTTGACTTCGGAACGATTGGAGACTTGGAATTGGTGAACGGAGTTTTAGCTCCGGCAATAAGAAAGTGTACGAGACGAGTGTGTTAATATTGCAGAGTGCAATGCACCTCTTAATAGGAGATCTTTAGGAGCATTCCACTGGCTATGCAGTAAAATGCTGTTTATTTTGTGCATCAGAATTTTTTTTTGTTATGTAACGCCCGTGATTATTGTACATATATTATATGTACCTAATTTGACATTTTAATGTATCTAATGGTAACATTCCATTTCTAACCGCAGCTGCACTACCGGTACTGAACCGTTCAGTACCGGTAGTGCAGCTGCGGTTAGAAATTACGCGTTACGCGTCGCTGTCATTGTCAATTTAATTTCCATAGTAAAATTGACAGTAGTGCAGCTGTCGTTGGAAATGGAATGTTACCCTTATGCGAATAGCATAATTAAATAGCACGTATCAGTGTGCCACCGCCCCCTAAAAATATCTATAAAAATAAATACACTAAAATGAACGCAGTAGGAAGCATCACGAACGTCCACGTTGCAAGTGCAACTTTACTGCACAAACCAAACGCTGTAGCGATAAGGTCGTGATTCGCCTGGCGCTCCTATTGGCACAATAAGCGCGAGGCACGTCTGTCCACCCTTAATGATCCGGCTGCGATATGCATAACTTATAATTTTGTCGTCTAAGTACATAGTAATTTGGAATACAAATATAAAAAATAAAAATAAACTAACTTATCTATAAAATAAATCTAAATAAAAACTAAAAACTAATAGGTACTAAATAAAATTAAATTAAATTAAAAAATGTCCAAGAAATTGGGCCCCATTGGCATGGTGCCGAGGACGATGGCAGCATTTCCCCGCTATCTTAAGTCTATGTTCGATATTTTGTCTAAGTGTAAAAACATAAAATATTTAATATGTAGTCAATTCCTTTAAGTAGGTTAGATAATTAGTATTTTTGCTGATAGTTTAAATAGGTACTTTATTTTAATACAGTTATTTTTATTTCAATTAGGGTGTACATTTACTCATTGATTTAATAAAAGTGGAAAAGCACAGACTTGGGCGACTCTGGATCACTAGCCCATCGCTCTGCCAACTGAGCTACCGAGACTTCACTAGATGACAGCGAATATTTCCACCATATCACTTATAAGCGCCTTGGGGAAGCGCCTAGCTAAATATAACAGTTGTTCATTTGTTTTTATACTCGTAACTATGAAACATTTTGTCGTTGCTGGTACTAATATTATTCAAAGGTAAATATAAACATACGCCCCCAAAAAACGTGGTAACAAAATTGTTATATTTTACGTTTTCCTTGCTTTGTTTGAAGATGATATTATCTGGATACACGTGTACGAATATTAAAGTTGTGTCTTTTATCTGGCGAGAATATCTATTGTTAATGGAAATACAGGGCTTTTCAATGGATACCACCAAGATACAATGCGTTCTAAATTTAATATGATGTTTCTGTTGTTACGTCCACTTGGGAAAATCAAGCATTCTTCCCATTTTTTATTAAGCATAAACATCTGCAAACAATGTTACAAATGCTAAGAAATAAAAGGAAAGTTACTTTAACTTACTTTAGTTACCTGCAATTCATTTCTGACCATAACAATCCAAATATGATGATACAGTCTGGTTTTATTTTAATTTACATCATTTTCCTTTTACTGCTTAACTTTTTGCATTAATGTATCCACTTTTAATATTAAGAGAGCTTTTACCATCCATAAACAAAAAACCGAGTTTACTTAAGTAATTGGTAAAGAGGGTGACTTAAAATTTCTCGCATAATTGAAATAGAACTGAATACTAAAAATTACGACAGAAAATTGCAATGCATTTATTTAAAGATGATTAAGTACTATATTTATTGGGTACTGACACAGAATGGGGTTAAGAATACCATGTGCTTACTACATATGGCACTTGGAATAGGTTCCGTCTGACAGATTATAGTAGTCTGTAGTTTATAGTTCAGGTACACTGTTACCGTGGCTATAGATTTTTGTAAACAAATTTTATGTTTTTGTACAACATTAATAACAACATGCACTTGTAATTTGAGATATTACTCTATAATCAGGAAATTGTTTTTTTTTTAAATTCCAACCTAAAATTTGAAATCATGGAAGCTTAATATACCTATCAGTTGGTGCTTGAACGGTTGCAGCGCCATCTGCGCTGCGTTTAGCTTTGCGCGTTGATCCTTATCCAGTTACTACGTTCTATAAAGCAGCAAGCAATTCAAATCAAAAATTCTTTATATTCAGCCAATAAAGGCCCACAGATACATACCTTACAGACTAACATACAAATTTTTCATAAACTTAAAACTAAACACTATTGTGGGGACACATCGGAGTGGCTCAATGAATGAACCAAATCAACTCAACCTTTTCTGCAGCAGTCGGAAAAACCGTCACAGCATTACATCACGGCTCTAAAAATTAATGGGGTAAAGCGGCCCGCCGGACCCGATAACACCAGTTCTTAACGCAAGATTAAACCGTACCCTTTCGTCCGCTAAACGGCTGATTTACCTTATTTCATCTATACTGTTTCCACTCGGGAGGTGCTAACACATAAAAATAAATTGTTATATTAAATAATACGACATTGAAACTACCAATGACGCTAGTTAACGATTTATTGGAGTTTAAAATATACTCAGTTGGATCAAACCGTCTGTCACGGTTTCTTATTTTTCCTTTTCTAACCGCAGCTGCACTACCGGTACTGAACGCGTCGCTGTCATTGTCAATTTCCATAGTAAAATGAACAGTAATGCAGCTGTCGTTGGAAATGGACTGTCACCTTTAGTGATTGGCGCGCATCTTATGCACGACTTTCACTTCATTTCGCATGCACTAATGAGCGTGAGCAATCTTGAAAATAAGATCAAAACCGTAACAAATTATTAATTCTGAATTAGGCTGCTGAGCGATAAATAAATCGAATATAAAATAATATTATTAGATTTTACTTTACGTAGGTATATCATGTATTATCGTTGGTATATTAAATGCATGTAAATACTATTTACTCAATAATTATCAAATATATCAAAGCAGCTCGTAATTTCTAGAATACATGAATGCATGTTGCGAACTGTTAAAGGAAAAATATTCCACTTTTGCTAGAAAGACGCAACACGCAAAGGATTAAATAAATACGCAGATAAATACAGAATAAACTAAGAGTAAATGAAATATCACAAGCTACTTACTAAATAGATAAAAAAATATTTTAATATTAATACATCGTTCGGAGAAATCAATGTATTCTATGCTTGTCCGGGTTTTTCTATATTATGTTTAAGTAATTCCAAAAAATATACACGATTTGTGGTATTAACATAACAAAAAACGGACAAACGCAAGCCGGACTCGTCAACCGAGGGTTCCGTACAAAATTAATTCATTTTTTATTTTGCTTTATATTTTTTTAATTTTTTACAAATTTATAGTTTTGAATTTTTTCCAGTACCTATTTGTAGATGAAATTACAAGCAAAAAACAGCCTTCGTGAATAAAGTATTGTAACCTGAGTCCAATAATGAAGGTTATTTTAAAATTATGAACTCTAAGTTGTCGTAGCCCGAATGGGGAAGATCGCGCAGTCTGGAGGGCGTACTCTGGAGTACTAAGTGGCCGAAGGCCGTCTGGACGCCCTAGGTACCGCTGGAGAGACGAAGTGCAGAAAGACCTTAGCGAACTCGGCGCTGTCGACTGGACAGAAACGGCTTTGGACATAGCATGGCGGACTTTGGTGTCGGAGGCAAGATCCACTTAGGGTAACATTCCATTTCCAACGACAGCTGCACTACAGTCAATTTTACTATGGAAATTGACAATGACAGCGACGCGTTCAGTACCGGTAGTGCAGCTGCGGTTAGAAATGGAATGTTACCATAAGGGCCGTTGCGTCACAGCAGTAAGTAAGTAAGTATGAACTCTAAGTATTAAAAATAATGTAGAATTTTACTAATGCTGTAAATTATGTAATGCGACATGCTGACAGCCCAAAAATTTGAGGCGATTGAATAAAAATTTCACTTTAAAAATTGACGTCTGACTCGTTTGTTTACTCTCATTTAGTTTCTAGAAACTCAACTTTCTAGACACGGCGATTAATATTACGTTTCATAAATTATCTCGAATATTTCAAATACCTAATGAAGGGCACTTAGAGAAATTGGGCATCGTTGGGCCTTTGCAAATTAATCGTTTATTATTTACTGTCGAGACATAATCAAACTTAGTCAGTTGGTTATTTTTTGCTATGAGAAAAACTTTTGGTATTTATTACAAAATAATAGAAGATAATTAAAAAGCAAAAATACAGGTTAGTCCTCATTTAATTGTACATTTTTAATTACAACGATAGTAACAAAATTAACCTGGAGGTCAATAAATTATTAAACAATTTGATTAAATAAAAAAATATTGAGTAATTTGAAGGTTTTGAACTGATTTGATGCTATTTAAGTACCTAGAACGTCTTGGTGATAGACGTGCATCTTACGAACGAATTTCATTTCATTTCGCATGCATAGTGAATCTTTAAGATCGTATCAAAATAAGATCAAACCGTAACACGTTATTAAATCTGAATCAGGCTTATGGTCTCTTCAAAGGAGGCTATGAAGCCGATGGTCCCGGGTTCGAATCCCGGTTAGGGCATTTGTGTGTTGACACAGATATTTGTTCCTAAGTCATGGTTGTTTTTATCTATGTATTTGTTTTAATATATCATATATATCGTTGTCTGAGTACACACAACACAAACCTTCTTAAGCTTATCGTGGGGCTTAGTCAATTTGTGTAAAAATGTCCTATAACATTTATATATGTTTATTTACTGAGCTATGAAACGTATATGATGATTTAAGTAATAAATAAGGTAAATGAGGTATTCTTTTAAACATAACTACTTAAACGAGCACAACTCAAGTAGAGACAAGAACCACAACCAAGTAATTAAGACAATTTCATTTAATAACGAAATGATAAGTATACTCGTATTCATTCCAAGTTAATTTGTATTCTATTAAAATTAACTCAAGGTTTTAATTAATGTCCCGGAAGCTTTCGGGGAATAATTACCGTTATACAAATAATTACATTGTAATTTTGTGAGCTGATAATTATGAGAGGGAATGAAGATTGAAGATGGCTCGGCTCGGCAGGCCTTCTAACCGCAGCTAAAATATCTTCTCGTCAATAATTCGAGTCACTGTTCGCTTGTGTCCATTTGATAAAGGAATAACCACTCCGAATCAGATTTTAACATCTTGTTACGGTTTTGAACTCATTTTGATTGGATCTTTTTTAAAGATAAGGTAAGATAAGATAAAGTTTATTATAAAGCTCAATAGGCCTACATCTTACACATAATTTCTTACATTCAATTGTCTCTATGTATACGTACTTAAATATTAGGGTGGAGTGAAAGTAACCAAAAATTTCTTTTTTCTTTTTTTCAAATTTCCTGTATCATTAATCGATGATCCTAAGTAAAACCTCTGTCCATACCAAAAATCAGACGTCTAGGACTTAATCTTCAGGTGGCGCACCTTGAAGGTAGTTTACAAAAATCTTTAATTTTTACGCTTAAGTGGCTCCCACTATTCGAAGTCGATTCACGATTTAACTTTATAAACGCGGTGTTTTTAATTGTATCGAAGTGTCATCTCGTATATGAATCGGTTTTATTTGAAGTAAATACAATTAATTGCTTGTGGCAAAGAAGTGAAAATTGAAAGTAAAGTGTTACAAAATGCCAAAAACTCGAAAAGATTTGAGGTGTCCTGTGTTTGGCGATCCACAAAAATTAAGTGGTAATGTGTTGCCGACGTATAGTGATGTGATTAAATATAACTTATGGCAAAGAAACTATCTACTCGAGTTGAATAAAAGAAAAGATCCTTCAGTCAAAGATATTTGTGAAATAATTGCTACCGATATCGAAAATATATGGGCTAAAGCATCTGTGGGAACACTCGACTGACATCATGTGTTTTGGCAGAAACACGGAATTGTTCTGAAAAGAACAGTTTGCGATCGACTGACACTCTGCGATTAAACAGAGAAACATGACGTGCCCTGACAAGGGCAGTTTTATGTTGCTCTGAGAAGAGCATTTTACGTCGCCCTGATAAGGGCAGTTGCGTGCTCAGAAAAGAGCACTTTTATATTGTCCTGAGAAGGACAGTGTAATATCCGGAGCCCGCAGCATCCTCGTCGATCTCGTCGTGTCTTCCAACCAGCGAGCACGTAGCAGCGGAGCGAGGCACGGCGATGCGACGACACGATGTTGACTCCACGGCGGCCGGCGAGCGAAAGGACACGCGCCGCCGGCGAACTTAGTTTTATTACAGCGCGGCACGCGCCGCGCCTGCGCAGTGGCACGCGCGCGCCCTCTCGCTTGCGCCCGCGCCCGCGCACCGACTATTCTCCATCTCACTCTTTTGTAAATACGTCTCTTTCTTTCATTTCTCAAATTGTGTATAAATATCGTGACTTTTGTAAATAAATTATTCCATTCTTGTACATAGCAACAAGCGTTTCACTTCTACTACAACCTGCAACCTTCTGATCCACTAGTAGCCATACCTTGCTATAGTGGTGACCACCGACTCTGGACAAGACAAGAAGACTCACAATCAAGAAGATGCTTCCTGAAGATGAGAAGAAAAACGATGCCCCGGAAGAAACCAGCAGCGTCACCAGCCCATCTCCGGCAGCAGCACTCCTATCTCACGACGTGGCGGCAATATCACTCTCACTGCGCGTCCCACCGTTCTGGCGAGACCAGCCAATACTCTGGTTCTGCAGTTTCGAGGCGGCAACGGCAGAGCTGAAGAGAAGCCAGGCGCAGCTCGCTCAGATGGTCATCGCGCAGCTAGAGAAACAGGATATTCAAAACATCAGCGACCTCATCTACTCCCCGCCTGAAGAAAATTACTACACCGTCATCAAGAACAGACTCATCTCAGTGTACGAGGAGAGCAACAGCGCGCAGACCAAGAAGCTGTTGTCCCAAGTCGAGCTCGGGGAGCAGAAACCCAGTCAGCTGCTACGACGGATGAAGACGCTGAACAAGGAGAAGTTTCCTGAGTCTACGATACAGATGATGTGGCTTGATCATCTCCCGCCACACGTACGCTCCGTGCTCACCGTCAGCGAAGCGTTTAAAATTAAAACGACGTTAGAGGACCTCGCGCTGCTCGCCGACAAAATGTTGGAGCACACGCCAACATCAGCGTCGCACCAAATCGCCGCAGTCTCTACTCCCGCAGTACCAGCTTCGCTACCAACACCTTCACCGTCTACGTCAGCTCTCGACACTCAGTACCTCATCGGCGAAATAAGAAGATTATCACTCGAAGTCGCCGAGCTCCGTTCGAGACCGCGCGAAAACTACAATCAGCGCTACAGCCGCTCTCACCGCCGTTTCCCATCGCGGTCGCGAAACCATTCGCAATCGCAAGACCGAAGCCCACGCAGCCGCAGAAGCTCGCCGATGCCGTATTGCCATTACCACCGTCGATTCGGAATGGACGCCCAGAAATGTGCACAGCCGTGCAGTTTCAAACCAATACCGGCAACTCCATCACCAGCGGAAAACTAGACGTAACGCTGGCTGCGGCGGAAACCGGCGTTACAACAAGATCACACCGCCTCTTCGTACGTGACCGAACCAGCAAGCTCGTTTTCTTGGTTGACACGGGAGCCAACATCTCCGTCCTGCCAAGAACACCCGGCACGAAGGCGCAACCTCTACCCTTTCAACTGTACGCCGCCAACAATACCGTCATTCCCACCTACGGCGAGAAGACGCTGGAACTCGATCTCAATCTACGTAGACCATTCCGGTGGAAGTTCATCATCGCTGCAGTATCGAAACCCATCATCGGTGCAGACTTCCTGGACTACCACCACATCATAGTCGACATCACCAAAAGGCGACTGATCGACGGCAAAACCCTACTGTACACGAACGCACAACTCTGTACCGCAAACATACCTACCGTGCGCAGTATAGACGTGCAACAGTCGTACCACAACATACTTGCCGACTACCCTGGTACAACTCGCCTCACCTCCATGAAGCTCAGCCCGAAACACAACGTCGAACATTTCATCGAAACAACCGGACCACCACTTCACTGCAGACCACGTCCGATTGCACCGCACCGCTACGAACTCGTGAAGAAGGAATTCGCCAACATGATGGAACAGGGCCTATGCAGACCAAGCAAAAGCCCTTGGGCATCACCTCTTCACGTCGTACCGAAGAAAAATGGCGAATTACGTGTGTGTGGCGATTACCGACGGCTTAACGCAATCACTAAGCCCGACCGCTACCCAATCCCACGCATACGTGATTTTACCTACCAACTCGCCGGCAAGCAAATATTCTCCACCTTGGACCTCAACCGCGCCTACCAACAACTACCAATAGCAGAGCAAGACGTCGAGAAGAGCGCCATCATAACTCCATTCGGCTTATTCGAGTTTCCAAGAATGTGCCCCGGCCTAAAAAACTGCGGGCAGACATTCCAACGCTTCATACACGAAGTACTGCGCGACCTCGACTTCGTGTTTCCATTCGTCGACGACCTACTTATCGCGTCAGCCGATAAAGCTACGCACGAGAAGCACCTACGCGCCGTACTAAGCAGACTCGAAGACTACGGTATCACTATCAACCCGTCGAAATGCGTATTCGGACAGCCATCGGTCAAGTTCCTGGGCTACGAAGTCAGCAAAGACGGCATTCGACCACCTACCGAGAAAGTTCAAGCAATCATCGACTACCCTAAGCCGAAAAACATCGATGAACTACGAAGATTCCTCGGCATGCTGAATTTTTACCGCGAAAATATAAAAAACGCCGCACAAATTCAAGCACCACTCTGCAAATACCTACACAATGCGAAGAAGCGCGACAAGACCGAAATCAGCTGGGACGGCGAAGCTGACGAAGCGTTCATCGCGTGCAAAGCGAGCATCCAAAACGCCGCTTTGCTCGCGCACCCCTCCCACCACGCCCCGCTAGCAATATTTAGCGATGCGAGCGACAGAGCCGCGGGAGCATCACTAAACCAATTCGTGAACGAAGCTTGGCAACCACTTGGCTACTTTTCCAAGAAGTTCTCCGACGCCCAGACCCGCTACAGTACCTTCGACCGTGAACTACTAGCGATATACCTGGCTACGAAGCACTTCCGCAAGATGTTCGAAGGACGCGAACTTATAATATTCACCGACCACAAGCCGCTCACCTACGCATTCACCAAAACAAGCAATAACAACGAATCACCGCGCCGCACCCGTCAGCTGTTGTATATCAGTGAATTCACTACTGATATACGACACATACCCGGAACGCAAAACGCCGCTGCAGACGCCCTATCTCGAATCGAAGCCATCGCATGTCCATCTCCTATCGACTACGAACAACTAGCAAGAGCGCAAGAGCGAGATAGCGACACCATCCGATCACTCGCACAGCAAGACAACCTATCGATGAAACAAGTGACAATTCCCGGAACTACAGTCAAACTCTACTGCGAAACATCAACGCCGCACTTACGACCTTACGTACCCGAAGAGCATCGCCGTGCCGCTTTCAACGCAGTACACAACATAAGTCATCCTGGAATCAGAACGTCACGCAAACTCGTCGCTCAACGCTACTTTTGGCCCGGACTAAATGCCGATGTAGGCAAATGGGCAAAAGTTTGCGTTCACTGCCAACGTGCGAAAATCCAGCGACACACTGCAAGCCCTATTTCAAGTTTCCCGCCAACTACAAGATTCGAGCATATCCACATCGACCTTGTAGGACCGCTACCTACTGCCGCCAGCGGACACCGATACCTACTTACTATGATTGACCGCGCAACCAGATGGCCCGAAGCAACACCATTATGCGAGATCACCGCCGAAGACGTCGCTAAAGCCCTATACGAAGGCTGGATCTCCCGCTTCGGCTGCCCCGCTACCATCACGACCGACCAAGGACGGCAATTCGAGAGTCGAGTATTTGCGTCACTCACCCGCTTACTCGGCATCGAAAGAACCCGAACTACGCCGTATCATGCCCAAGCGAACGGTATGATTGAGAGGTTCCATAGAAGTCTCAAGGCCGCACTCAAGGCCAGGCTACAGAACGACAAGTCATGGATCGACACATTACCTAGCGTTCTACTTGGACTACGAGCCGCACTACGCACAGACACCGGTGTAAGCCCAGCCCTACTCACTTACGGCTGCAGTGTACGACTACCCGGCGAACTGCTACTACCTACGCGCGATGACGTCACCATGGACTCCGACTTCGTCGAAAAACTACGAGCGACCATACAAAGCCTAACACCGACAGCAATGATCCCGCATGGCAACAAGAAACCTATCTTCGTGCATCGTGACCTTCAAACCTGCGAACAAGTATTCGTACGAGTCGACGCCGTAAAGAAGCCGCTACAAGCACCTTACGACGGACCCTACCGAGTACTAAAACGCAACGATAAAATATTCACTCTGCAGCTACCTAATCGCCAGATGAATATTTCGATCGACCGCCTAAAACCCGCATTCATCATCGCCGACACCGAGCAAGATATACCTACAACTTCAACGACAGCAACAAATATACCTACAACTACAACGATCGCAACGAAAACACCTACAGCTACAATTACGAGTCTACCTACAGCTACAACAGCGAACAAAACTACGCAACCGACTGTACCCACATCACAACAAAACAACAACAACCAACAACAGAAAAAAGGCATCCTGAAACGAAGAAATGAACCAGACACAACCACAACCACGCAAGTTCCTACAAGCGCGAGCACGACACGCCGAGGCCGCACTATTCGCCTGCCGGTACGCTTCGCTTGAGGGGGAACCCTGTGGGAACACTCGACTGACATCATGTGTTTTGGCAGAAACACGGAATTGTTCTGAAAAGAACAGTTTGCGATCGACTGACACTCTGCGATTAAACAGAGAAACATGACGTGCCCTGACAAGGGCAGTTTTATGTTGCTCTGAGAAGAGCATTTTACGTCGCCCTGATAAGGGCAGTTGCGTGCTCAGAAAAGAGCACTTTTATATTGTCCTGAGAAGGACAGTGTAATATCCGGAGCCCGCAGCATCCTCGTCGATCTCGTCGTGTCTTCCAACCAGCGAGCACGTAGCAGCGGAGCGAGGCACGGCGATGCGACGACACGATGTTGACTCCACGGCGGCCGGCGAGCGAAAGGACACGCGCCGCCGGCGAACTTAGTTTTATTACAGCGCGGCACGCGCCGCGCCTGCGCAGTGGCACGCGCGCGCCCTCTCGCTTGCGCCCGCGCCCGCGCACCGACTATTCTCCATCTCACTCTTTTGTAAATACGTCTCTTTCTTTCATTTCTCAAATTGTGTATAAATATCGTGACTTTTGTAAATAAATTATTCCATTCTTGTACATAGCAACAAGCGTTTCACTTCTACTACAACCTGCAACCTTCTGATCCACTAGTAGCCATACCTTGCTATACATCTATCCCTACAATTAGTCATCAACAAGTTGTCGCAAGATTGATTGTGTATTACAACAAGTATAAAGGTGTAAAAAAACTGCGTAATGACTCCAAAAAACAAACCTTTTATGAAGATTCTCTGAAAAGTTATTTGATATCGCAACATGTAAATGTATATCCAGAGAAGTATGCAAATGTGTAACTAAAGTGCCTGTTGCTGAAGAATTATTCTTGCAAGACCAACGAACTGATCGCAAAATGTATATAGGGACTGTTGACAAGGTGATGACCCAATCTATCCAGCGAGGTGAAATTAGGAAGCGAAAGTATGACCAGTTTGTGCAAAAATCCATGTGTGCTCCTAGTACTTCTTCATCTGCTTCAAATATAATTTGGACGTCTGACAGTTCCAGCACTGACCTTGTCAACAGTCCCTATATACATTTTGCGATCAGTTCGTTGGTCTTGCAAGAATAATTCTTCAGCAACAGGCACTTTAGTTACACATTTGCATAGGTACTTCTCTGGATATACATTTACATGTTGCGATATCAAATAACTTTTCAGAGAATCTTCATAAACGGTTTGCTTTTTGGAGTCATTACGCAGTTTTTTTACACCTTTATACTTGTTGTAATACATAATCAATCTTGCGACAACTTGTTGATGACTAATTGTAGAGATAGATGCTTTAGCCCATATATTTTCGATATCGGTAGCAATTATTTCACAAATATATTTGACTGAAGGATCTTTTCCATTATTCAACTCGAGTAGATAGTTTCTGTGCCATAAGTAATATTTAATCACATCACTATACGTCGGCAACACATTACCACTTAATTTTTGTGGATCGCCAAACACAGGACACCTCAAATCTTTTCGAGTTTTTGGCATTTTGTAACACTTTACTTTCAATTTTCACTTCTTCGCCACAAGCAATTAATTGTATTTACTTCGAATAAAACCGATTCATATACGAGATGACACTTCGATACAATTAAAAACACCGCGTTTATAAAGTTAAATCGTGAATCGACTTCGAATAGTGGGAGCCACTTAAGAGGGCGTAGAGGAGGGTAAATTTTCAGATTCTGTCAAATTACCCCATTTCACACACAAACGCAGCTCACGCACACTACCTCAATTTACTGGGACAGGTCAGTGACCCCTAATGTTTTTTTAAAGGTGCTGCTTCGAGTTTAGTGTTAACTACTAACCTTCTTTGAGGAATTCAAACTGTCACAGCTTTCCTTTGTGAGAAGACAGGGAAAAAACACTTTTTTATATATAGCTTTCCTTGTTTGTTCATGTCATGTCATAGGTATGTGACGTATTAGGTAATTAATTATTTTCGTTGTTGACTTTTGTATTAAGATAGGTTCAAAACGGCGACGCTCTTAACTGTCCATCGGTGGACCTTATGCCTTTTGTAATAAGGTTTACGGACTGTCAGTTAACAGTGTGGTGGTGGGCAATGGTAGGTATGCGGTTTGTAGACAGACCGAATTAAACCTAGGAGTTTTATTATTAAAAATATAAGAAATCATCTCATCTATCTACTCGAAAAAAGTGGACTATATCTAAAATTATCCCTTTATTACTTATAGGTCTTGTAACATATTTTTTTACAACTAAAGACGCTTATTTAATTTCACTTATAACTTAATTTTTAAAGCTCTGTTAATAATAAAGCTTTAAAAACATCTAATAAAATTCAGGTACTACACTTATACTTTTGTAAGTCAGTAAGTGATGCTTACTTAAAACTTATTGGGAAATCAAATAACTCATAATTACCTATATTAAAATATATAAATTTACTATTTCATCTCATTTCATCCCAATCCGCATTGGGCTAGCATGGGGACTATAGCCCAAGCCCTCTCGCGCATGAGACGAGGCCTGTGCTCAGCAGTGGGACGTATATAGGCCGAAATGATGATGATAATTTCATCTCATACGTTTAATAAGGCCCAGGACCGGGCCTTGTCACCCGCACTGACAGAGGGCCTTTTTAGCCCTACATAATATTAAAGAACTGTGTCCCGGATAGTATGGGTTCTGGTCCATGGCGCGTCCTGAAGTAACTTATACAGTGTGTAATCGTTAAGTGTAGCCAGGCTATAATTCCGTAAATATAACAGATATCAGAAAACTTCAAATTGATATCAAAAGTGCGTTACCCAATGAGTAAAATTACATTTATAACTTTTTTTAAATAAAAGTAGAAATATCTCAAACATTAACTTCAAACCCTCCCATACATTTAGTACGACGACTCACCCCTCAAAGAACGTCGGTGTCCTAAGAGACAAAACTGCTTGAGATTCATTATTTGCGATAGTAAACTGTAATAAAATAATAAAACTACCGTTTATTAAATAATAATCTCAAGCAGTTTTATCTCTTACGACACCAACGTTCTTTGAGGGGTGAGTCGTCGTACTAAATGTATGGGAGGGTTTGAAGTTAATGTTTGAGATATTTCTACTTTTATTTAAAAAAAGTTATAAATGTAATTTTACTCATTGGGTAACGCACTTTTGATATCAATTTGAATTTTTCTGATATCTGTTATATTTACGGAATTATAGCCTGGCTACACTTAACGATTACACACTGTATAAGTTACTTCAGGACGCGCCATGGACCAGAACCCATACTATCCGGGACACAGTTCTTTAATATTATGTAGGGCTAAAAAGGCCCTCTGTCAGTGCGGGTGACAAGGCCCGGTCCTGGGCCTTATTGAACGTATGAGATGAAATTATCATCATCATTTCGGCCTATATACGTCCCACTGCTGAGCACAGGCCTCGTCTCATGCGCGAGAGGGCTTGGGCTATAGTCCCCATGCTAGCCCAATGCGGATTGGGATGAAATGAGATGAAATAGTAAATTTATATATTTTAATATAGGTAATTATGAGTTATTTGATTTCCCAATAAGTTTTAAGTAAGCATCACTTACTGACTTACAAAAGTATAAGTGTAGTACCTGAATTTTATTAGATGTTTTTAAAGCTTTATTATTAACAGAGCTTTAAAAATTAAGTTATAAGTGAAATTAAATAAGCGTCTTTAGTTGTAAAAAAATATGTTACAAGACCTATAAGTAATAAAGGGATAATTTTAGATATAGTCCACTTTTTTCTAGTAGATAGATGAGATGATTTCTTATATTTTTAATAATAAAACGCCTAGGTTTAATTCGGTCTGTCTACAAACCGCATACCTACCATTGCCCACCACCACACTGTTAACTGACAGTCCGTAAACCTTATTACAAAAGGCATAAGGTCCACCGATGGACAGTTAAGAGCGTCGCCGTTTTGAACCTATCTTAATACAAAAGTCAACAACGAAAATAATTAATTACCTAATACGTCACATACCTATGACATGACATGAACAAACAAGGAAAGCTATATATAAAAAAGTGTTTTTTCCCTGTCTTCTCACAAAGGAAAGCTGTGACAGTTTGAATTCCTCAAAGAAGGTTAGTAGTTAACACTAAACTCGAAGCAGCACCTTTAAAAAAACATTAGGGGTCACTGACCTGTCCCAGTAAATTGAGGTAGTGTGCGTGAGCTGCGTTTGTGTGTGAAATGGGGTAATTTGACAGAATCTGAAAATTTACCCTCCTCTACGCCCTCTTAAGTGGCTCCCACTATTCGAAGTCGATTCACGATTTAACTTTATAAACGCGGTGTTTTTAATTGTATCGAAGTGTCATCTCGTATATGAATCGGTTTTATTCGAAGTAAATACAATTAATTGCTTGTGGCGAAGAAGTGAAAATTGAAAGTAAAGTGTTACAAAATGCCAAAAACTCGAAAAGATTTGAGGTGTCCTGTGTTTGGCGATCCACAAAAATTAAGTGGTAATGTGTTGCCGACGTATAGTGATGTGATTAAATATTACTTATGGCACAGAAACTATCTACTCGAGTTGAATAATGGAAAAGATCCTTCAGTCAAATATATTTGTGAAATAATTGCTACCGATATCGAAAATATATGGGCTAAAGCATCTATCTCTACAATTAGTCATCAACAAGTTGTCGCAAGATTGATTATGTATTACAACAAGTATAAAGGTGTAAAAAAACTGCGTAATGACTCCAAAAAGCAAACCGTTTATGAAGATTCTCTGAAAAGTTATTTGATATCGCAACATGTAAATGTATATCCAGAGAAGTACCTATGCAAATGTGTAACTAAAGTGCCTGTTGCTGAAGAATTATTCTTGCAAGACCAACGAACTGATCGCAAAATGTATATAGGGACTCATCGTGAGTCATCGTACTAAATATTTAGGAGTTAGGGAGGGTTTAAAGTTAATGTTTGGGATATTTCTGCTTTTATGAATAAAAATATTAATATATTTTACTCATTGGATTACGCGCTCTCTATATCAATTCGAAATTTTCTGATATCTGTTATATTTACGGAATTATAGCCTGACTACACTTAACGATTACACCCTGTATATCATTAGATAGTTCATAGCCTATATCGATAGAATATATCGTTCTTATGAGCGTATTTGGTGGGCATACCTTATTATTAAAAAAGTCTACTGCTTTATACTCGGAGTAATTAACAATGGAGCCGCCATTAACAGGCGTTCCCCTCTGTCGAAAATAGGCGGCCAATGGTCAACCACATGTCAACCATATGTATGGACTGACGTTTGGCTGACTTGACGTACCTATACATTTGATGTGCCCCTCCCCCGCAAAAAACGGCAGACTATTTTGTACCGAAAATTTTAGACATGGCGTCTCCGTTGGTTATATCCTCTAAGGCTTTATAATAGGGTGGCACTGGTGGCAGAAACTCATTTCATTTGTAAAATTATCACCTGTAATTTATCTGTAAAATATAAAAACATTGTATTCACACTTTTCAAATGCCAGATGATTATTTTATTTAATTTTATTTCAATATTTAATGTTTGACTTGCCACGTGCGGTGCCACAATTATTATTCAGAAAAAATATATGAGTGCCTATTTTAAAGTGATACTTTTTAGAATGGAGAATAAATGAGCAAAATTTAACAATTTTTTTATTTAGTACAAATCACCACACTGTGATTGTAAAAAAATACATATAATATTCATTTATTGTGCAAAAATCAGTTTATTTGTATGAATCGTTATACATACCTATAACGATTATTTAAAAACTGAATTCCTCGTCCCTAGATTATACAAAAATGATATATAACTTGCCCTAGTTGCTAAGAGCATGAAGAAATATAGCATAGATTGGACCGGGGAGCCGACCATTTCCCCCTCTTCCCTTATTTTTGGTATACGGTACGATCTCGTTGCTACCGGGCCTTATCAGCCCATTATTTGGTAATAACGGTATGCAAGGCATCTAACACAACTAATAAAACCTCCATGAACAGAAATGGGTGACATATTTTATAAGATTTGACAGTATCCAAGAAGAATCTTCAGATTCAGAATCATTAAACGGCAATTAAGCCACTAGTATTGGGTTGTCTATAATCATTTTTCTGTGAATGTACTCGTAAACCTCTATCCGTTAGTATGCGATTCATTAATGGACGCACCATGGCCCAAATCGGGACACAGTTCTTTAACACGTAATGTTAATAATCAGTGAACATTATTAATTACGCTCAAATGCTTAAGTTTCAGTAGGTACAGGTAAAAGTACATATGAGCTGTACTTTTAATTGTTAGTACAATCGGCATCAAATAGATAGTGACGGCCAAAGTGACCAAATATAGTTATAGGATCTAAATGTGAACGAATAAGGTCAGGTGAGGCATATAAGGCCCACCTTTATATTAACTGAAATAGTTTTATTAATAATCAGGATATTATGACCAAACCAATTCAATATATATTTCTCATTTGTTCATGTTTCTTACACTGCTACTGTTGCTGTTACTGTTACCGACACAAACACCAGAGAGGAGGAGATCAAAATACGCATCCAAAACGCCCTGCGGTGCAGTGCAGCCCTCCACAAAGTGTTGGTGTCCGGGCTTCTCAGCAAACATACAAAGTTACGGATATATAAAACCGTTATACGGCCTATCCTAATGTATGGCTGTGAGGCCTGGTCCCTAACTAGGGAATGCTCCCGGTACTGAGTTTGTATGGCGAGAACCGGGAATTCCCGGTTCCGGTCCCGTGTTTGTATAGAAAACCATTACCGGGAGCACACCCTATCCCTAACACTAAAAGAAGAAGGTCAGCTCCTGGTAGCAGAGAGAAAAGTTTATCGCAAGATCCTGGGACCTATTCAGAGAGATAACGGCACCTGGAGGATCTGGAAAAATGCCGAGATCGAGGAGTTAGTGGCCGAACCCAATATCATCGGCGAAACGAAAGCGCACAGACTTCGCTGGTTCGGTCACCTACTCTGAATGGGAGAGGATCGGGCTGTCAAGAAGGCGTTCTTGGGATGACCGACTGGTAGCCGTCCGGTGGGTCGGCCCAGGTATCGCTGGGAAGACAGTGTGGCGGCGGATCTACTTCAGCTTCGCGTCAGTAACTGGCAGGAAGTTGCGCAGGAGCGGGACAGGTGGCACGCTCTCGTTTCGGAGGCCAAGACTCTCTTTGGATCGCTGAGCCAAAATAGTTAGTTAGTTAGTTCATGTTTCTTAATATACTAAAATAGTTATAAAAATATTCCGGCGCTTTTGAAAAATCCATTTTATAAAAAAAAACATACCATGTTGGTTCGGAACCGGGCCTTGTTACTGGCACTGACAGTGGGCCTTCTTACAATTAGTCATAGTACAAGTTCAAGAATAACAGAAAATACTACCGGGCCTTATTAGCTTTTATCATGAATTAATTTCATCTTAGATTTAAAATGATCTATAGTAAAATACGGCCTACATGAGTCATGGAAAAACAAATTGTATTTTATTTAGTACCTATTTGTTGTTCAAAATCTTCAGTAAGCTAACTTATAAGACTCTATCTATTATAATTAATCTAGATTGACAGTTTACTTAGCAAACTGTACTTTTACCTTTAGGTTTTATGTCGGAAATATTTCACCCAATTTGTACTGAAACATAAGCATTTGAGCGTAATTAATGATGTTTACTGATTGTTAATCTTAAATATACCTATTATGTAGGGCACTTAAATTATTTTAGCGGACCAAGCGGATGTGTATGTTTGTGGACCACTTTTTTATTTAAATAATTAAATTGTAATTCATTCAAAAAAAGCTATTACAATTAGGGATTTAGATACCTCACCTACCTTATTACAAAGCATTACAAAAATGTCCAAAGGCCAAAGCCACGCCGATAAGACATAAGACCTCATAAACGACTTCATAAATATAAACGTTCACTGAAAAAACCCAAATTCATTTCTGATAATTTTATTTCGTTACTGAGTTATCGTTTTGCACCGAATATCAATGAAATAAAAGCACGTTGTTGTTTGATAGATACATTTATATAAACATCGTCACATGAAACCAATATAGGTACTCGTAAACCAGACCACTGCGATGCCACGGGCTTTAAATATCGTTCTTTCAACTGATGATATAGCCACAAAAACCCGCTGAAACTGCAGGTCGAGTCTTGATTTCAATTTCTTGATGATATATCATTGCATTAACTTTCAAAGCACATGATAGATCTTAGAATAGCAACAAAACTGGTTGAAACTAAGAATTTTATTGCTGAAATTATGTGAACAACATTGCTTCGTCTTCATAAATAAAATTTTAATAGTTTATATTGTTTAGGCTAAAATGTGAAGAATTTTGTTGATAAATTGTTTATCTAGTATATTGACATTATGTCATATATGTTTTTAAAATGACGTAATATGAATACCAGCACAATGAAAATTTATTCCAATAAGAAATAACAAATCTTCAAACTTTTTTCATTTTAAGTGAATTAGGAAGAAGCTAATTATACTGATTTGGTTATTTTGGTTGTATTAATATATTTTATTAAATAATTTGTCATATTTTTTAAGTATTATGACTTGTGAATAAAAATAAATCGAAATTTTAATGACTCTAGATCTCCGTGTGACGTTATTTATTTACCCTATTAATTTTGAATACAGTTTTTCACTGGTATCATCATTCGTATACGGACATGAATTTCTGTCAATATATATGCCAAATCGAACTGTCAACTTGGAAAAAAGAAGTACGCGTCCGCTTCCAACGGCCCACAGCGGGCATCTGAGGAGAAGGAGAATTTGACAGATATGGCGGATGTATGGAAATTATACGAAAGTTTACGTTTACGATTGAATTTCTCTGTAGCCTTTAAGAGGAAAAATAGGAAAAGCCTGATTCGTTGTAGTCCAGTTATCTGGCTTTCGAAATCACTCGATTTTATAGCATGAGCATCGATTTTTTTATACAAATTTTACTAAACGCTGACACTCGTTCATCACGTTTTAGGTACAACTTTGCATAAGTGTATTTATTATATTGTAAAACATTTCAGATTTTCAAGGGTGATTCGTTGTAAACACACTCTTTGGGATATTAATGACATTTATTATAATTTTTTTTATCAAGAGATGTGAACGCTAGCGACTAAACGGTGACTGCCTTTTTCGCTGATTTTGCTCGATGCAGTCTTAAGCGTAAAGATTAAAGTTTTTTGTAAACTACCTTCAAGGTGCGCCACCTGAAGATTAAGTCCTAGACGTCTGATTTTTGGTATGAACAGAGGTTTTACTTAGGATCATCGATTAATGATACAGGAAATTTGAAAAAAAGAAATAAAAAAAATTGGCCACTTTCACTCCACCCTATTAAACATGTATTATATACAGATGTATACGAATTTCTTTTCAAATAATTTTGGGTTGCATGTAATGGTGCAGAAAATGTACATCTTTGTACAAGGAACATGTGTAAAAATGTAACATTATGTAACAGATATGGTAAGCAACTCATACATCGCTCCTTGAGAAACGTAGTGTCACTATACAAAATGATTTGTGCCTGAAAATTCTTCAAACTTCAACTTTTCAAAAATGGGAAAACGTCACTATTCGAATGGTTCTTAATTTTGTATAGCGACACCTATGTTTCTCAAGGAGCGACATGTCCTTATTTGCGTCGACTTTACATACTTACTCAACAGGCAGGAAGAGCGTTCATTACCGGGTCATTGTTAATGCGTACCATCGCCCACACTGATAACTGTACATCGGTGGACGTTAAGCCTTTTGTAATAAGGTCCACCGATGTACAGTTAGGAGTGTTGCTGTCTGTACGTAAAACTCAGTGAAAGAGGATTACAGAGCCGACTGAGCCCATTGATTCACGCACCGTTGGTCCATTTCATTGATTGTGGTATCGCGAGATTCGCGAGCTACGGCAGTTATCGGGGAGTCCGGTGTATTCTGGACCCTGGGCGGCATTTGTAACTTGTAAAATTCTCCGAATTTAGTTTATTAATATAGATTTATCAACGTGTGGTAGGCACATGGGGTTCAAAAACGTTTGGAAACACGGGTGCCTTTTTTGTAGACATTACAAAAGTTAACGATTTGGGTCCTTTTTCATAGATTTACTTATAACGAAGAATAGTGAACTTTGGGATTCAAAGTTTCCTTTATGATTTTCACAAGAAAATCGCTAAATTTTGTTTTCATAAAAAAAGTTATTGTCCCACAGGCAGTACGAGAATTTAAAGAATTAACTCGTACTGAGCTATCATCTCGCCTACGAACGAGAGCAACAGGAATAACATGCGCGGGCGAATGCGTTGCGATGATAAAACTCGTGAATAATTGGTTATATTAAGACGTATTTTTGAAGGGAAATGTAGCATTCGGTCACGTTTAAAGTACGCCTGTAATGTTGCAAAAATTATCAAATGGTTTATTTTCTAGCCACCGTCTTTCCTCCAATCATAATAGCTTAATGAGACACTTGACTAAGATTATTTGATTGATTACATTTTTCGCACTAACAATGTGTCGAAAATCAATCCTTGCGGCAAAATTTAGGTACTTCGATAAAATGCCAAAAAAAAAGAACAAATACAGATCGTCAGTCAAGCACATGAGACAAAGACCTACCTACTTTCAATATTCCCTTTGTAATTTGTATATATGTTTCAGAATGTAGTTATTTTTAACTCTACTTATTAAATCCTATAATCAAATTTAATTTCAATGAGCATTTAAAAGGCACGTCGAATGTTGCCGTAAGATAGTGGCCTACGGCGCGATTCGGGAAATGGATTAGACATTCACTATATATGAAATAGTAACGATATGTGACGTTCCAAGAAAAAAGGTGCCCTATGACGGTCGGCGCTTAAACGCTATTATTAAAGCCGCCCCAATATTATTGCGGACTTAAGGTACCTTTTGCCGTGGAACGTCACATATCGTAACTATTAGGGTTCCGTACCCAAAGGGTAAAACGGGAATAAGAATAAGAATAAGAATAAGAATGATTTATTGCAGTACTGTGTACATTAAATTTTGTGGATGGTAATCATGATACAATTAGTACCCCTAGGGACCCTATTACTAAGACTTCGCTGTCCGTCCGTCCATCCGTCCGTCCGTCCGTCCGTCCGTCCGTCCGTCCGTCTGTCACCAGGCTGTATCTCACGAACCGTGATAGCTAGACAGTTGAAATTTTCACAGATGATGTATTTCTGTTGCCGCTATAACAACAAATACTAAAAACAGAATAAAATAAAGATTTAAGTGGGGCTCCCATACAGCAAACGTGATTTTTGACCAAAGTTAAGCAACGTCGGGCGTGGTCAGTACTTGGATGGGTGACCGTTTTCTTTTTGCATTTTTGTTTCCGTTTTTTTTTTTTGCTTTATGGTACGGAACCCTTCGTGCGCGAGTCCGACTCGCACTTGCCCGGTTTTTTCATATCTAGTGAATGTCTAATTCATTTCCCGAATCGTGCCGCTAATTGCATTGTAAAGCGTCTGTGTCGCTGCAGTCTCGTCGAGTTTAATCTGGCAGCTCAGAGTGCCGCTGACGTGCGGCGTGATTGCCCAAATAGCTAATGCTGAGTTTCGGAGATGAGACTAAAAGATAATATGTCTAGAGAAAGTTCTATTAGCCATCGACGAACGAACGACAGAAGGTGAAACGGCGTCCTACTGCCGTATTCGAACTTCAAGATATTCACAAGAGACGACACGTACCAAATCCATTCTAGATACGTTATATAGTTCAGATACTATCAACTAGTTCTCTTTTGCAGCGCAATTTGGGCAACCAATGTCACTTTTACGTTAGATAGAGTAAGATATCTATTCGATGTGAATTGGATCTCTAAGTCATATCCTGTTGAAATCGTTCAAGAGTTCCAGAATCGCGCAAATGTCAATTTTGACAGGTTAGATCTTAAAGATCGTTATCGTATCTTGGTGATGTCTAAAATATATCTAATAGATATCTATTTCAAAATCCGAATCGGGCCCCTATTCTAGTCGATATATAATAGCAGTCACTGTCATATATGCCTACAAAGTAGGAGTTCCGGGTTCAAATCCTGATAGGGGCATTTATTGGTAGGTATAATTTATTCCTGATTCTTTAGCTCATTGTGGGACTAGGTCAGTTTGTGTAAAATGTTCCTTTAATATTTCCCTATTTTATACATTCGCATCCACTGTTGTTTATTCCTATTTATATAGTGTTCCCTATAGCGAAATAATGCTAGATTTATAAGAGGTCAAAACTTAAAATCTCACATACGAGTTATTACTACATTCAGAAAAAGATACGAAAAAAGGACAGCTATTTGTCCTGGTACCTCACAACAACAACACGTAGAATAGCCATAAATAAGGAAGTTAGTGCCCTTACGTTTCCGTCGCACGCTAAGTCGACCGTCTGATTTGGAGAAATGGGACCATGCATGCGTTAAAACTGCATGGCTGCATTGAGCTGCATTTCAAGACCATTTGCAGGGATAACAAACAATTCACTCTTTTACCACGGCATATACAGAGATTAAAGAAGTAGGGCCAATTAAAACTGCTTTTACATGACTATACAAATGTGATAGAAGAGCAGATACAGACTATGTGCATGACCAACGTCCAGAAGGACATGAATGAATGTGGTCAGTCGACGATACTAAATAGCGGTATAGATTGCGCCTCAAGATCACAGTGTACAGTCTGAGCTCCCTGGCGGGAGTTAAAAACCTCTCGGGTTGCGCGCGCCATTAGACAACTCCTAGTATATGCGGGCGAGTGTACGCGACGTATGCGGGCAACTGTACTTGCAAGGGCACTGGTAGTGCTTTCCTTAATTAAGAATAGGAATTTCTATGCGGGGTTTTATCTCGCGGTTAACTGCATTGCGGTTGAGAATAGATAATTATTGTATTACATGAGTTCATCCATGAAAGAGATTATGAAGAGCTTCCACTGTTACTAAAACGTAACATCCTTGACATGTGCAATTGTGCATAGCTCCTAACTTTACTGTCGTCTCGGTGTAAGGGGTTGGCCATCGGTGACAGCTGTGTTTTTTTTGTCAGTAAATGCCGTACAAAGCTAAATAAGGTATTTTTCTTTTAAAAGATGACTCGTTAAATTTATGACGATTTCGGCAATGTTAAAATTAACTCATAGGGCATGATGTTGTTCGGTAGTTGCTTTAGTACTTATAGCTGGACTTTATAAATAGCCACGATGGAAAGCCGAGTCTTGGCTGAAGAATGGTTAAACGTGTCTCAAGACTAATTCTTTATTAGCTGCACGCTTCCAGATTAGAGCGTTTTCACATTTTAAGATCCAAAATAAGATACAGGTTAAAAGTAGGTAAAATTTCGTCATTTATTTATGAATTGTATTGTAGTAGTAATTCGTCATATATAATTTCGTCATTTATTTATTAATTTAAGAAAAATAAATACGTTTAGAATCTTGCATCCGATGTCGGATCGGACAATATGAAAACGCTTAATTCATCTTTAAATAACAATAGCAACAGAGCACCAAACTAAAAATATTTGCGAGCCGATATGGATTCGAATTTCAATCGGAAATGCAAAATAATGTCTAAGTACTTTCAATAAAATAATAATAATATAATGATTGCATATTATTCTTTATTGCAACCATGGTATTCATATCACAAAATAACGTTATTGACAGAATACTAACACTGTGGGCCAGATTCGGATTTTGAAATAGACATCTATTAGATATCTTTTAGACATCACCACTCAAGATACGATAACGAAATGTTTAAGATCTAACCTGTCAAATTTGACATTTGCGCGATTCTGGAAATACTTTTGAACGATTTCCACAGGATATCCAATTAACATCTAATAGATATCTTACTCTATCTAACGTAAAACTGACATTGGTTGCCCGAATTGCGCTGCAAAAGAGAACTAAGTAGTTGATATCTAAACTACAACGTATCGAGAATGGATCTAGTACCTACGTGTATTGTCTCTTGTGAATATCTTGAAGTTCGAATACGGCAGTGTATCTACGTTAACCCACGATTAAACTAGTTAACTGAAACGAACCTCCCTACTCTCAAACGCTTTGAAGCAGCGTAAATATGAACCGAACCAACAAACATAAAACAAACTCAATCACAAACTTCGATTCAGTTCCCACGGCGCTAGCTGGTTTAATTGGGCGCAGAGGTGAAGTTTTCACCCCTTTCTTACTATCTAGATTGCAAGATACTTTACTAGATGACATTCAAGATATTCAACCTTGATTTGATGTGATAAAATTTAGATTCGAATGGCAAGAATGCGGACTGTAAGTAAAATCTTTTTTAACATAATGAAAGCGTTGTTGACTGTATTTGTTGATTGTTTGCTGTAGATTTTTCTTTTATTTATACTACAGAACCGGGCTCACTATCAAAATAGAGCCAATTTTATATTAACCTGATTACGCTTTGCTTTACCAGTAGGTAGGTACCTACCTACCTATGCCATATTGGTGGAGCAGTTTTTGGCGTTTTTTCGTTACTGCGAAACATATGTAAGTACATATGTACATATGTATATATAATACACATAGTCACATACTAGGCGCAATAGTCATAATTCTTCTCGCAGTTGAGTAAAGTCTCTATAAACATATATGTGTTATTTTTTATGTTAATTTATTTTTATAAATAAATAAATATTATAGGACATTTTTACACAAATTGACTAAGCCCCACGGTAAGCTCAAGAAGGCTTGTGTTGTGGATACTCAGACAACGATATATATAATATATATATATAGTCCTCCTCATCGTTTTCGATGACGGCGACCCCAGATAAACATCATGGACGCTGTCTAGCGTGAGCCCTTATGTGACTGGCCAGGCCGAACTTGGTCTTAAACACTCTATTGCACGTGTGACAATACAGTTGGCCAGCTTCGTTGAGCGTGTACACGTAGGAGGGCTTAGGTCTCTCTTTCCGTAATTGGCGTTTGGTGTCTAAGCTTTTGAGACGGTTATCCTCAAACATTTTTATAAATAAATAAATATTATAGGACATTTTTACACAAATTGACTAAGCCCGACGGTAAGCTCAAGAAGGCTTGTGTTGTGGATACTCAGACAACGATATATATAATATATGTGTGATGAATCAAAGTCCTTCGTACAATCAATTACTTTTATTTTACTCCAACTTCTTACTTCAACACTCTTTGACAATATTTAGTTAACAAGCCGTAACCTTCGTGCTACATGTTACTGGTTCAAGCGCCAAGCGAGAATGATCCCTCCATCCCATGGTAAGTTACATTTTATACTTTTCCCTCATTAGAATTGGCGGGTAGGAGAGAAGGGTCATTTTCGCGACTACCCACAGATTAATTAACAAATATTCGGGTAAACACAAATCACATTTTTAATCACTACCCACTGAATGCCATAAGTTTAACATAACTCACGCAAAATAATTATAATTTATTCTTGAAATCTTATGAAATATCACACTCGGCCATCCGACTGCGTGCTACCTCCGGTGCACGATCAACAATAATATCACACTCGGCCGTGTTGCCTATTGCCTTTTCAATCCTATTTTAGTTAAAAGTAGTCTGTTTATACAATACCAATACTCTTCATTGTACACCAGAATACAATAAGAATTACAGCAACTTAAGTAGAGGTAAACTTCAAATTATTTAATTTACTCATGGTAGCAGGTATTGCAGAAAGTAAACGGTATTTATTCTTCAGACTAGTATTATTGTTACATAAAAAGGGATATTTAAATACCTACTTATACTACTAATCATGTAAAGGTTCACGAAATACATCGTCCACACTGTCAAACCCTTTACTTTTACTAAAATTTACATCCCCATACGATAAGATATTTTACCTAATTACACGCAGGGTTATAGACATTATTGTCGGCACGTGCTTATAGAATATAAGCCCAAATTTCATTGCATTGATTTTAGTACTGTAACATACTTATTTTCAATTAAGTTCTACTTATAACAAACATGAGCAATAAAATTTTGCCTGATATAAGAAGAAAGAAACAACTTCCACAGCATGAGCGATAATAATTGACATTAATAATCGAATTTTTAGACCTTCCATAGTAAATGTAGGAACTGTTTATGGAAATAATATTTTGGGGAAGCTACGTGATTACATTAACGGCTTAATCAGGTTTGTAATTAACAGATGCAATTATCTAATGATTTTTTTCTCTGAAATCAGATTTTTTTTTCAAATTACAATACTTTAGTTACAAACTTGATGACGTCCTCCACTGTAAGTCCCTCTTGAGCGTCGCCTTCTTCGTACTGGTCATCTGAGAGAGGCCCCCGTCGTCAGCGCCTACTGTGGTGACGACATCTGTCTTCAGGCCCCTCACGCTCGGCTGTCGCAGTCCACAGCGTCCTCTGTGGTAGATTCACCGTCGCTGACTTTCAGCGTCTGCCGCTCGCGACTCTGCATCCGTCGTGCTCGTGACGACAGTCTAGGTGATCTCGGGGTGTCAATATCGGAATCCATTTTACCCTGTAATTAAATTTCAGTGCGCTGCATGATTGGTTGTTAAACTTTGTTATCACTTATCACCCTACGCCAGCGAGTTGTTAAACTCTTTAAACTCAAAATAAACTGTTTAACTCAAAATAAAACTCTAAACTGTTTAACTCAAAATAAAACTCTTTAAACTGTTTAACTCAAAATAAAACTCTTTAAACTGTTTAACTCAAAATAAAACTCTTTAAACGGTTTAACTCAAAATAAAACTCTTTAAACTGTTTAACTCAAAATAAAACTCTAAACTGTTTAACTCAAAATAAAACTAAACTGTTTAACTCAAAATAAAACTCTTTAAACTGTTTAACTCAAAAAAAAAATCTTTAAACTGTTTAACTCAAAATAAAACTCTTTAAACTGTTTAACTCAAAATAAAACTCTTTAAACTATTTAACTCAAAATAAAACTGTTTAACTCAAAATAAAACTCTTTAAACTGTTTAACTCAAAATAAAACTCTTTAAACTGTTTAACTCAAAATAAAACTCTTTAAACTGTTTAACTCAAAATAAAACTCTTTAAACTGTTTAACTAAAAAAAAACTCTTTAAACTGTTTAACTCAAAATAAAACTCTTTAAACTGTTTAACTCAAAATAAAACTCTTTAAACTGTTTAACTCAAAATAAAACTCTTTAAACTATTTAACTCAAAATAAAACTCTTTATACTGTTTAACTCAAAACAAACCGTTTATTTTGATTTTGATTTGATTTTGAACTCAAAACAAACCGTTTAACTCAAAACACACAGTTTAACTCAAAACAAACAGTTTAACTCAAAACAAACAGTTTAACTCAAAACAAACAGTTTAACACAAAATAAACTGTTTAACTCAAAACAAACAGTTTAACTCAAAACAAACAGTTTAACTCAAAACAAACTCCTTAACTCAAAACAAACTCTTTAGCTCAAAACGAACTCTCTAGCTCAAAACGAACTCTCTAACTCAAAACGAACTCTCTAACTCAAAACGAACTCTTTAACTCAAAACGAACTCTTTAACTCAAAACGAACTCTTTAACTCAAAACGAACTCTTTAACTAAAAACGAACTCTTTAACTCAAAACGAACTCTTTAACTCAAAACTAACTCTTTAACTCGATCCAACTCTTTAACTCTATCCAACTCTTTAACTCTATCCAACTCTTTAACTCTATCCAACTCTTTAACTCGATCCAACTCTTTAACTCGATCCAACTCTTTAACTCGATCCAACATTTAACTCGATCCAACATTTAACTCGATCCAACTCTTTAACTCTATCCAACTTTAACTCGATTCAGCTCTCTAACTCGATTCAGCTCTCTAACTCGATTCAGCTCTCTAACTCGATTCAGCTCTCTAACTCGATTCAGCTCTCTAACTCGATTCAGCTCTCTAACTCTATTCAGCTCTCTAACTCTATTCAGCTCTCTAACTCGATTCAGCTCTCTAACTCGATTCAGCTCTCTAACTCGATTCAGCTCTCTAACTCGATTCAGCTCTCTAACTCGATTCAGCTCTCTAACTCGATTCAGCTCTCTAACTCGATTCAGCTCTCTAACTCGATTCAGCTCTCTAACTCGATTCAGCTCTCTAACTCGATTCAGCTCTCTAACTCGATTCAGCTCTCTAACTCGATTCAACTCTCTAACTCGATTCAACTCTCTAACTCGATTCAACTCTCTAACTCGATTCAACTCTCTAACTCGATTCAACTCTCTAACTCGATTCAACTCTCTAACTCGATTCAACTCTCTAACTCGATTCAACTCTCTAACTCGATTCAACTCTCTAACTCGATTCAACTCTCTAACTCAATTCAACTCTCTAACTCAATTCAACTCTCTAACTCAATTAAATTCTTTAACTCAATTCAACTCTTTAATTTAATTCAACTTTAACTCTTTAACTCTTTAACTCTTCAGAACCTAACTCTGACTTTCGACCACATCTATGGACTCTCTGGCAGCACACTACATGGCCACACTCATAAACAACACATCTACATGGCCGTAGACTCTAGCAGCACACTACATGGCCGCACTCATAAACAGCACATCTACTTGGCTGTAGACTCCAGCAGCACACTACATGGCCGCACTCATAAACAACACATCTACTTGGCTGTAGACTCCAGCAGCACACTACATGGCCGCACTCATAAACAACACATCTACATGGCTGTAGACTCCAGCAGCACACCTACATGGCCTCGCCCATGAACAGCACATCTACATGACTATCGACTTTCTAGCTGCGCACTACATAACCGCACTCATAAACAGCACATCTACATGGCTGTGGACTTTCTGGTAGCACACCTAATAGATGGCTGCACTCATAAACAGATGCTAGGAGTGCATGCAACAGCTCGCCTACATGGCTCAAAATAATTCAACTAAATAATCAAAGCGATCACACATAACTGGCTCATTAGACGTTGGGTCTAGCTATAACATACCACCTCCAAACAAACCTAAATGGTACCCGTAATGTAGTAGTCTTAATATCCAATTGCAGTGAACTCAATAACAGATCTGATGTGGTTTGTTTGTCCTGTACCCAATGATACTATCAAAAACATATATATTCAAACCACTAATCATAGGATCAAGCTCTTGTGTACGTAGTATAATATTAAATATATGTAGGTAATAACGTGGCAACTAGATCGTTCTTCCCGTACTCAGGTAATGGAACATCGGGTCCACGAGCAACATAGCACTTACAAGTTAACTAACTACACCATAACAACCTACATAGGTAACTAACCATTAAAACTGGTTATAGGGTACCGCCTATATGATATGTTACGATATATAGCTTCCCCATAGTTCAACAATTTATCAATCAGCGCAAGAGTTCTCATATTTAATAAAGCAGGAGCGATAACGGACCGCGCGCGCCGTGTGCATACCCCGCCATCAACTCGATATTCATTCAGCCGGTGACCGAAACAATAAAAATTGTAAAACAACTCAAAAAATAAAATAAAAATAGTCTTGGAGTCGATGAAATCCCGCCCGTTCTTTACAAGTTAGCACAGCCACTGACAAAACTGATTAACCAGTAATTTAATCAAGGAATATTCCCGGACTTACTTAATATCCATGAAATATCCATTATTAAACCCATATTTACAAACGGTGACGTAATCCATCCAAACCAATATCGACCTATCGCACTCTTACCCGATTTTATCTTAATAAATGGAGTCTAAGACAACTTTTTCGTAAAGTACAGTATTTTATCATTTACATTTTATTAATACATACAGAACATCTTAGGTCATAAAGACAACAGAACACATAGTTTAGGATTTTTGGTGGACATGACAAAAGCGTATAAAAAAGTATCACACGAAATCTTACTCTGTAAATTGTACGGGATGGGAATACGCGGCACTCTGTATCCCTTTACGGCCGGGAAAAATATTTAAAATATTTATTTTATAAAAAATGCATGTGAACCGTTTTCATTTGTTATAAAATACTCGTAAAAAATGATAAAAAAAATCCAACGACCCTTCATCATAAAAAAAATCGCATGCACGAAAGTGACGTTCAGGATTTATCTGTAAATGCACGAACGTGCAAATTCATTTGAATTTGTAAAATGATATGAAAAAAACGCAACATTTTACACAACAATACACTAGTATAATAATAAGTTAAAGAACTTTACATAATCATCACAGTTCTCTTTAAGAATCAACACCGAAACGATTATAGAATGATTGAAAACAATAATCAACAATTATAAAATAATCTCAATTCACCTACGCACATCATTTGGAAATCCTTGAAAAAGTTCTCATAAAATGAATATTGATTCATTCACAAGTAAAAAGAAAGTATTTACATGTGCTTTATATAGTTTATAACTAATTCTGGAGCGGTTACATTAACGATTTGATCGAATCTTTTTCTCTCATCTCTTCACAACCCTAATATTGATTGTGCCTGAAAACGTGAACAGTTAGAAGTCGAGGAACATAATTTACGGTCTTTCCACTTAACAAGAACGTTATTTAATCTGTCATCATCAGCCGACTCTCTCCACGTCACATATCATTGTCGTCTTTGAATGTCAAGCTCGATCTGTCAGGAATTCGATTCACCATTACTTTACCCGTGCTGTGTTATCTGCTATGATTGAGTTTTACAGCAAATAATATAGTTATAAAGAATCTATGACGATATAAATTAACTACCTTGGCATATACTTCGAGAAAAGATCGAGTATAGACCAACAGCTGGACCTAACCCCAGTGACATAATATCACAGCCAAACTGCTTTATATGGATGTACCGAAATCAAGCATAAATCCGGCAGAATTATAATCACCATGCTTTTACCCTATTGGACGGGTTTTATACACCACGACCTGACACAGCGAAGCTAGAACATCGTCAAATTCTTGGCTTTCATAGTGAATCCATTCCAAAAGCGAATAAGGGGAATGAAGTCGTCGTGAAATTCTTCAATATTTGATACCTATATCATCCATAACACAAAATTCAAAGAATTTGTCTGGCTCCTAATGGACGTCTTAAAAAATACAAACCTAAGAAACGGAATATATTATAAAATGATCAAACATATGCTATCTATTGTGATTTAAGTTTTTGCGCAAAAGCCGGAAACTCACAAACTTGCAAATAGTTATGACAATTGATTCACGGGCTACGGCCGAACCCACAAATTCGTGCAATTATTTTTTACGAGCATGTAGTTTTCCCTAAATAACATATTTTTGCTCTAATTTGTGCTTAATAAACTCATTTAACTCTTTTACTGTAATAATTAAGTATTAAATAGCAACTTTGATACCAAAATTATACGAAATTATGAACTTACGTGTGTCACTACTCACACCAAAATACGCCACCATCTTCACCACTGTCTTGCGACCGACTGATGCCATTGATCTACGGTATTTAGTACTCAAACGCGTCTCTAATATCTGCAGTTTAGATCGGAATAGGTTTGAGCTCGAAAAGACGATTTGCTTGCGGACAGGATTTTTTAAAAGTAGTTTGCAGGATTATATCGAACCGGTCGGAAAGGGATATATTTGGTTCAAATCAAATCGTACCTCTGAGACCGTAAACAATGCGTACAAGTAGAACACTTAGATAAGGACCGCGAGGAACTAAAGACCGTGACATCAAAATCGCGTCATATTGTTTATTCCATTATGTCAATATTTCAGGGAAGCGTTTGTGGATGCCTACTATTTCTTGACCTGCCAAAGATACTTAACACAGACACAACCTGCGTTATGTTTGCTGACGAAGCCTTTCTTCAAGATCATGGACTAACACTTTGTAATTCAGTGCAGACTGACATAAAGGAATCAAAAAGTGACACAACATTCAACAAAAACTGAAATCATTACTTCTAGAACACGCTTATGACTCAATTGACGAATCTATATTATCTATGCAAAACGATCATTGATTCCAACACATCGTATTGAATAGGGTTCTAAGTCCTATATAACAGTTACCTCCCATTATTAATTACTTATTTACCTACTATAACATTTTCACTTATTATAGTTAATAATAATTTTATTTGCAAAAATCGAATGACATGAAAAATTTACCAATAAAAATCTGTATAACAAAGACATTAGGGTCTGACCCGTCTGACTATGATGGTACACCACCTACATGGTGACTACACTGTTAATGACAACGTGTCATTAACCTAATGGAGCCCTTTATTCATTTCAGAAACCAATCAAAGGCGTTATCATGTATGACTTTACTTATTAGATCATTTAGCTCATACTATTTATTAGAATAGATTAAGATCAGTATTCGAAACTCACGTATATATTTAATATGCATGATGTAAATACTTTCATTTTAACGACAGCAAGTATTTAAACAAAATCTGCATGACAACAGAGCACTTCACACTGTATGTTTCTTCACAATATGGGCTATTTAAATTTAAAACCACTCTGGTAAATGAAATTGTTCCTTTAATGACAATAAACTTACCTAGGTACTTGCCTATAACCGTACACGTACAATTATACATGTTTGTATCTTAATTGCTAATGGATTCATTAAATATTTATCCAAATCGTATCCAATTTCACTATAATCGCGATCACGTATCGTATATGCCTATGCTCGGCTAAACATCGATATTACACAAAAAAAAACATACTACTACACTGTACACACTAATCGTAAGTACCTAAGTATTCAAATTCTAAGACAACTTGTAACCACGGTCTTATCTTAAACATGGCTCTTGTAAAAAAAAAAGGTTAACTCGCTCAATACCTGTACCGATTTTGATTACCAGCAGAATTCTAAATTATGTAATAAGTCTGCATTCGTTACTTCAACTTGACCATGATCGCGAATCTACATGTATTCTTAATCAGGTTTTGAGGTTACAAGCATTGCAACTTAAAACTTACTACCATAACGTCTGAGTATATAAAATATGTATATGTATACTAGGTACTCACACGTTCTAGTCCTTTTATGGGCGCCGTTGATCCCACTTCTGACTTGTGATGAATCAAAGTCCTTCGTACAATCAATTACTTTTATTTTACTCCAACTTCTTACTTCAACACTCTTTGACAATATTTAGTTAACAAGCCGTAACCTTCGTGCTACATGTTACTGGTTCAAGCGCCAAGCGAGAATGATCCCTCCATCCCATGGTAAGTTACATTTTATACTTTTCCCTCATTAGAATTGGCGGGTAGGAGAGAAGGGTCATTTTCGCGACTACCCACAGATTAATTAACAAATATTCGGGTAAACACAAATCACATTTTTAATCACTACCCACTGAATGCCATAAGTTTAACATAACTCACGCAAAATAATTATAATTTATTCTTGAAATCTTATGAAATATCACACATGTATAAATACTTAAATACATAGAAAACAACCATGACTCAGGAACAAATATCTGTAATATCATCATACAAATGCCCTTACCAGGATTCGAATCCGGGATCATTGGCTTCATAGGCAGGGTCACTACCCACTAGGCCAGACCGGTCGTCAAATTATGCTATGAAGTGTGCAGTACCCTATTTGATAGGTTTATAAATTATTTATCTTTGTTTCTTCTTAAAATATATAAACGGTATATGTATATAGAGTTCCTTAACAACCACCTTAAACATGTTTTTACGTCTGGGGCAGATAAAGTTAATATGGAGCAGAAAGGTCAGCCGGGCAATAAACACATACCGACAGACGAATATGCGCATATTAGATATAAACCCCTTTTTATTACATACTGCTATCTCTACAAAGAATAAATGCAAAGAAAGAGAAGATTGAACGACTTGTGTTCTCTCTGACCACTTACCAAGTTAAAAGTATACAGCGCATAACTTCAGTTTTCAAGAGATGGCATTTTACAATTATTACAGATTATGTTTTACAAATCTAGCTTCTGCCCGCGACATAATATTTTACCGAAAACCGCAATGAAATCGGTCGATCAGTTTTTTTAAATATTCTGTAATATTTATTAGTGTGTTACACAAACATTCAAGCCAACCAAAATGCATAAAGTTACATCTTCGGTGACAATCATAACTATACATTCGCCATATCGTCGGTAATAAAGTAGCCTAGAAGTACTCCCACGAAAACAATATTTTTTAATCCCGTTACATATTTGCCAAAAGCAGCCAGTGAAGGCAATAAACTGCGGTAGCTTTACGATTGTTTCAAGCAATACACAACTTGTAAGAAATATAAACAGGCATACGAATATTTTATTCGGCGGAACGTTGTAAGTTTTACGAGTCGCCGTAAAAGTGATAAACATAAGCTTTCAGTTTTATCGCGTTTGTTTTGTAGCGCTTTCTTTACAAGTCTAATATAGCTTCGACCTATGGAAGACGATCGGTTCAGTGTGATATCTTTTAGTGACGTCGTGACACTCGTGCTTTATATACGGCTATGTGGTTTGGGAAAAATACTCAAAGTATGTGCCTATTTAATTAACCTAATATACTTTAACTTCAAAAAATTATGACACCGTTTTGATGATAATTTAATATGATAACTGTAGCGATGCTACATAATTTACTATACCAAACATATACTTCCTCATACAACGTGACCTATACAACATTAGTGTCGCATTTTCGACAGAATAACATACACCAGAGTATGACACGTATGTAAAACTGTAATGTACCTTCTCAGCTGTAGGTTGATTAGCATATCCTGCCTCCTGGCTAACTGGTTTCGAAGAAACAAGTCTAAAGAGCATGCCACTTGAACGGAACTTGTCACCCAGATTGTGCAGAGGTTGTTGAACCAAACCTGGCTTCACGCATATCAAAATGATCCTCGTGGTCCACCCTAACTGCTCAAGTAGGTCACATCCTAATTTAATATGTATTTTAGAATCATTTATGAAATTATATAAAAACATAAAAAAGACTTTCGTTGGGTAGTCGTAAGTGTGACAGCCCGGTGACAGCTAAAAATATAGGCGTTTTGTTCAGGCATAAGCAAGGATATATTCCAAAGGAAACAAAGTAGAAACGTACGATAAAAATATAATTATTAGTAATTATTATTAACCACTTAAAATATTACAAGTATTAATGAGCATCGATATTTTTATCGTACGTTTCTACTTTGTTTCCTTTGGAATATATCCTTGCTTATGCCTGAACAAAACGCCTATATTTTTAGCTGTCACCGGGCTGTCACACTTACGACTACCCAACGAAAGTCTTTTTTATGTTTTTATATAATTTCATAAATGATTCTAAAATACATATTAAATTAGGATGTGACCTACTTGAGCAGTTAGGGTGGACCACGAGGATCATTTTGATATGCGTGAAGCCAGGTTTGGTTCAACAACCTCTGCACAATCTGGGTGACAAGTTCCGTTCAAGTGGCATGCTCTTTAGACTTGTTTCTTCGAAACCAGTTAGCCAGGAGGCAGGATATGCTAATCAACCTACAGCTGAGAAGGTACATTACAGTTTTACATACGTGTCATACTCTGGTGTATGTTATTCTGTCGAAAATGCGACACTAATGTTGTATAGGTCACGTTGTATGAGGAAGTATATGTTTGGTATAGTAAATTATGTAGCATCGCTACAATATCCCCTCTCTCGGCAAAGAGGTTAAGCACCGGTTAACCGAGGCAGCCGGGGTAACCGGAGAAAAAATAAATTAACCGTATTTACTGAGCATGCTAACTATCATTAAAACTTAATTTATCTATGTCCATCTCTGGGACTGTGAGTTTTATTTCTAAATGTTAACTCTATTATAAATCACAGTGCATGGCCACTACACTGTGGTTTCTGCAACCTAACTAAAAAATATTTTTTTTCAATTCAAGTAATCCTAAATTGACTAGTCTAGCCACTATTCAACATAAATAATAATAAGCTAACTCCCTATTCTAAGATTCACTAAAGTATTTAAATCCAATTTAAATATTAAGTATTTTCAACTATATTTATAAATTCTTACTATTTAGTATATTACAAGTAATCATATACCTAATGCAATATTAAGAATTAAGTTTTAATATGGCATGCCCTACTATGTGCATGCCTATGACTACAAAATTAAATTACTAGTACCTTAATGTAATGTGGTAACTAGTTGCTAATTTATATCTACAGATTATATTAATAATAGTGGAGGCTAACTTGTAGCTCACACTCAAGTCAAATCCCAATGTGTAGCCAGTGGGCTTACACTAAGTGAAAAAAAAACTTAGTTTTCTTTTTCATGTCTAAGTCAGTGAATTATATCCAATATAATTACATCACCCTGGACCCTTAGGGTGTGTAGTCACAAAAAAATTTGGTTTCCCTAGAAACGCTTGAGAAAAAAAAAATCTTGACCAAATGAGTCAAGGAGGTACGCGTACTCAAAAAAATGGGTTGTTACCTAAGTTCACCCGAATAAAAAATAAGTTACTAACTTGAAAATGCACCTTGTAAAATATAACATTGAGCATAATGTCACTGAACCAATGCTTTAAAATTAAATGGTAACTGATTTTTTTCAGATTACCTTAACTACAAAGCGGTTTGCTCTAGCAGTCGGAAATTCGGAGGTTGTGTGACGAATCAGGAATACTACTCCAAATGGAATGCAGCATGCCGTTCAACAACATGTCCCTACCTTTAGCGAATACAAATGGTGCACGTTTCAGCAGAACTTTAAAAAATGCTATGCTAAGATAGCTGAAATTGAGGTTGATTCTAAGACCAATTTCCTCAAATTTCACAAAACAAAAACGAATATGAACATTTAAGTTCTATAAAATAGTTCTATTTAGAACCAAATAAGTCAAAAACGAAAAAATTTAGAGTGTCTCGTCTATCATACTAAGTCACCGAAATGAAAAGTTTGAGTTGGTTTGAGAAATAAAAATGAATAAATATTTTAATACTTTTGAAATGGGTGGGTCGGGCGGGTGGGTGACCAACGCGGCACCCCATGGTCGCGTATTAAACAATGGGGCATTAGGCATGGGTAGGGGTGAGTAGATAAGGTATCCCCCCCCTCCTACTTCGTAAAATTCCTCTCCTTCCCCGTCCGGCATGTCGGTAGAAAAAAATGGTTTGCTTGTGTCAGGGTATGTAATAAAGTATAATAAATTGGTAACACTTCACTTTATACAGGAAGTGTTAAAATAAATTACCTACCTCTCAAATGGAGCATGGTGAAAAAAAAATAATGTGGCTGAGCGCTATGCTAATTAGTCATAGTGTAGCCTAATAATAATTGTAATAATTGATGAATTTGCTACCCTGTCACAAGTAAACTTACAAATTAATTAATTTTATATTTTTAATACAAATAATTTCACTAATTTTTTTAAAAATAAAGTTTTTTAAATGACAAAAATTTTATAAATTGATGTTATCGCTCCCCAAGCTCACAGTAACCAGGCTATATATTTAATTTAAGCTTTCTTCGGGCGCCATTGTCGTGAATAAAAAATATGAATTTAAAGTAGCGTGACATTGTCGTGAATAAAAAATAATAAGGTTTTAAATGTTTAAATAATTAATGGGAATAATGCCTCGGATAAGATCCGCAGTAAAACATTGGACTATTGGAGTACAAGGGTACTCTTGTCATTCTAACCTGGCTAGCGGGAACCCGGTAGGATATTGAAAAGACAAAACCAAATATCTGACATGCAATTTAATATACCCCGCTAAATAATTACAAGGCACTCCGCTTTGGAGCGGGCGCTACTCAAAATACAATTTGTTTCTATAAGCCGTTGGCGGCTGTGGGGTGACACTATGGCAATTCTTAACCTACGATCGCGAGACGGGCGAAACGCGGAGTTTTGGCCAAAACCTAAAACGAAAGTCTAGTGCACTCACGGATACCGGGTGTAGCTTTCATCCTGGAACTTAGCGTAGCAGACAGGTCGACGTAGATCAGCGGCGGGCGTTCATCGAGCCCCAGCTGTGACAAGCTAAGGCGAGAACAACCCGCGGCGCTCGGACTTTCACGGGAAGGACCCGCGCGAAGACACCTTGGAGTCGTCGGACGGCAGCATAGCCATCCGACACACGGCCTGCAGGTCAAGGCCGCGTCCTACGGCGTAGAAGCAGCGTCAGCATGACGCTCAGCAAAATCGGGGACGCGCAACAGCGCGCCAGGGAACACGATCACCAACCGTGCTCATGTCCATCGGCGACACAGGACGCACTAAGTAAATCACGCGCACAATTCACGCACAGCGATATACGCACTTTATAAATCGGTCTCCCACCAGCCGGACCAGGCGGCGGAAGGAGACGAGGCAATTCCTCTTAATCTTTAATTAGAAACCATCTACATCCTAGCGTATTCCCATTCCAAGTGTAAGTGAAGTGACAGTCTCAAATAAAATCCTACCTGTCACGTCGCGTTTCGATTCACATCAACACATTAAACGTCAAACCAACTTAAATCTTTTCTAAATCAAATGATTCTCGAAAAATATCGATGCTCATTAATACTTGTAATATTTTAAGTGGTTAATAATAATTACTAATAATTATATTTTTATCGTACGTTTCTACTTTGTTTCCTTTGGAATATATCCTTGCTTATGCCTGAACAAAACGCCTATATTTTTAGCTGTCACCGGGCTGTCACACTTACGACTACCCAACGAAAGTCTTTTTTATGTTTTTATATAATTTCATAAATGATTCTAAAATACATATTAAATTAGGATGTGACCTACTTGAGCAGTTAGGGTGGACCACGAGGATCATTTTGATATGCGTGAAGCCAGGTTTGGTTCAACAACCTCTGCACAATCTGGGTGACAAGTTCCGTTCAAGTGGCATGCTCTTTAGACTTGTTTCTTCGAAACCAGTTAGCCAGGAGGCAGGATATGCTAATCAACCTACAGCTGAGAAGGTACATTACAGTTTTACATACGTGTCATACTCTGGTGTATGTTATTCTGTCGAAAATGCGACACTAATGTTGTATAGGTCACGTTGTATGAGGAAGTATATGTTTGGTATAGTAAATTATGTAGCATCGCTACATAACCTATTCCTATCAATTGATTATGGATAAAGGTAATAGGTATTAGGTAATCTGTAGTGATTGATGCTGGTTATCTGTCAGCTACCATTTATGACGTATCTAGTTCTGATATCATATCCATAACCGCTTGCCAACTGTAAAAAAATAAACATAAAACAATGAAGACACTGACAGCAAGCAATTCCTGCTTCCCGGCAGCCGCATCGTAGTTTATTTCTTATCAAAAACAACTTTTTTTGGTATCGGTACAAGAATACACGAATTATTTCCCCTAGTTAGCAGTTTTTGGTTTTCGTTTGGTAAGCTATGAATAAAAGTAACAATTTCAATTGAATGCGAATGAAAGCCATATTAAACCGAACACAGAAGCCAAAAATTTTTGTGGCTACGTTGATGAAAAATATTTTGCTTTAATTATATAAAAGCCACGAATGGAAAACTGGAAATCAATGAAAGTCAATTTGTAATTCATAGAACAGAACCTAGTGTAAATTTTATTTGGTAGCGTGACGAGCTTTCGCGTTTGCATTATGTCTATTTTTGTATGGGATTTTGAACAGCGCGCCAAGCGGGACGTTTTGGAAACTCAAAATCTCATATAAAATGATACTTAACGCAAACGCGTACGTCACGCCTCGCTATCAAATGAAATGTATACTAAGGGTACAGTTAGGATTGGTCCATAAATTGGTACAATAAAATATAGTAAATTCTGAAAAAAGTCATCGCACGAAAGTTAATAAGATTATTAAATCCATTATTTTACTGAATTCATGCGAAATTATGATTTAACGTACATTCTTATTACTTCCATACCTCGGGGAAATTGTTTACGGGAGATAATTCTTTGAAAATAAATGAATTATGTAGTGAAGTTGTGGAACAAATAGTCCTATATTATATTGGACGAAGTATAGTTGGTTGGGTTGTTTAAAGGTTTACTATAAAAAGGTGAAGTCTCTAACGACTAGATCGATGATAAGAAGTTTTAGAAGAAATGAATGTTATTGTACCTAAGTCAGTCAGGTGGCTTTTTTCGGTGTCCCCTTATTCCTTTGAGAATGTGGGTTGTGTTGTTGCAATATTTTCATAACCAACATTTTACACAAATTCCATAAATATGTAAATATAGAAATAATATCAAGGAAAACAACAAAACCGACGCATATATTTCCCGTATATTATTCAAAAACATTGTCGACGTCTCATGTTTTTCCTTATAAAAGAAATATGTGAGTAATGTTACTGTGTATATTTAAAGACGCACCCCGCGGGCCCAAACGACGATCCTTGAGGTAATCTTCTTTACAAATTGGGCATTCATACCGAGATCCAGGCCTTGATTTCAATTAGGGGTGAAAGTATGCCTAACGAAACATGATTTTGGGTAATCGCGACTTGTTTTCTTAGCAAAGAAGTTGTTAAAGTAAGGTCTGGAATAACACGAATTAGGCGGGCATTGTTTCATGAAAATCAGGGCCTGTATTGTTAGTCAGCCGTATTCAGATTAAACAACTTGTTACAGTTTTGAACAGGTTTTGACGCGACCTTGACTATTGTCTCGGTGATTGGCGCATCTCACACACGACTTTCACTTCATTTCGAATGCACCAATCACCGAGAGCGATCTCAAGGTCAAAATAAGATAAAAACTGTATCAAGTTGTCAAATCTGAATTGGGCTCAGTGTCAAATTAAGCGTCAGAGCGGACGTTTTTTTGCGTAATTTTCTTTAGTAGGGTGGAATAAATTAAATGTTTATACATTTCCTTATTATACACTTATACATATACAGCCCGCTCTAATTTTCCTGTAAAATGACTGCCTGTCCCCCAGGCAGTCATTTATATAATTCTTTATTTCAATACTCAGATAGAGCAGCAATGTTAAGGTGACATTCGAATGCCAACTGCGGCTGTATCACGGTTGTGGCATCGTTATTGCATCCTGTGTATGCAATATCACAAAATAACCAAAGCAGAACTCGCATGTCGCCGTGAAATAAAAGTAACACTAAAAGTAATGTTCTGTTCCAATTCCGCGACCGGAAGTGTGGAAGACATTTTGTTTTCCCTTTGAGTCGTTTCCGAGCGGCCATTTTATTGTCTGTGTTATTGGATGTTAGTGTCGAGGTGACTGGGACGCCTTTTTACAAAGACATTGTCGTTTTTATGAGCCAACTGGAAGTTCTTCATCGGGAATATTTCTAGAAGTACGTTGGAATTTCATTTCACTCGAATCTTGAATGGCCCGATAAGTAAAGTTACTGAAGAATATAGGTACCTTTATAAGTACGCTATAGGGACCTGAATTGAGACTACACCAGCTTTAATGCAGCAGTATTGTTGCAACAAATATCAAAATCAATGTTTCTTTTTACTGTACGTTACGTAAAGTAGGTACGTGGTTGTATAGTTGATTTTTTTTAAACTGACCGTGTAGGACTATGAGCTCTCATTTATAAACGGTCAGCTTAAAAAATTGGAACTATACAATGGCATCTACTACTCAGCTGTCAAATTGGAGGAAATATTTCTAAGTACAATCAAAAAATCTTTGCTGAAGTCAGTAAGGTAGGTTCAGATTATAACAGTTGCTGCCACAAATGTCAAAAATCAGTACAGCTTCATCGATTTAACATTTGCGGCAGCAATGCAGTCGCCAATTGTGGCGCTGCAATACTGCTGCAGTAATGTTGCCGCATGTATTATATAATACTTACTTACTTACTTTTGTTGGCGCGGTGACCCAAAATGAGTCTTGGCCTCCAACACAAGAGCACGCCACTTTGATCGGTCCAGAGCGGTATCCCGCCAGCTTTCACCGACGCCGAGCTCACGGAGATCTGCCTCCACTCTATCTGCCCAACGGTATTTAGGACGACCAACAGGACGGCGCCCAGTTGGTCGACCCAGGTAGGCCCTTTTGGCTGCCCGATCTTCACCCATCCTTTCGAGATGGCCAAGCCAGCGGAGACGATGCGCTTTGGTCTCACCTATTATATTCGGCTCGGCTATAAGGTGTTCTATTTCGGCATTCTTTTGGATCCTCCAACTGCCATCGTCTCTTTTGATTATATAATACACTTTCTGACATTTCCTGTAGCAATGCATTCGACTGTATCACTGCAGCAGCAATGTTGTGCTGCAAAACTGCCACAGTAATGCTAATATTGTAGTCTGCATCCTAACAGTACCTTTAAGGTTACATTGTGACGGCTACTACAGTAAAACGACTGTTGCAAAGTTATTGCTGCAGCGTTGACGCAGTTTTGTCGTTGCACCTCGTCATTATCACATTAAATTCTTAAGGGCATACCAAACGAACAAAATTTGACCCAATTATAATGCTATAACATCAGTAATTCACTCCCGCGGCACGTTTCACTCAGCGGGGTAATTAAGTTACCGGAAAGTGAATTAGTCAAGTTAGTGCCCTGGGACTCGCACTCGACTGACACCTACGTAAGTGCCAAATCGCTGAGTACTGATGAGGTTATGACTGTAGTATCTTGATTATTTATTTCGATGATTAAACTCGAACGACGATAATATACCGCACATTAAAAATGTAGCAAAAACATAATAATCAAAATATAATTCCATTTGTTCCAAAAGTTCTTTTCAGTTATTATTCCCAGTTGTTCTTTGAACACAATAGACCAGTTAAAGAAATGAAACAGTGGTAATCCACGTACAATAGGCCCCGTCTGGACCGCGCTCGTATTGTGCACAATACACTCTCTGTTTTATGCCGCTATGTGTGTCATGCCACAATAGTTAGTTCATACTAAAGTTTAAATTAAAAAAGTTGCAGAGTTGGAGTTCGTATTTTTAATGGATTATTGGCAATGGGACCTATAGAGCTGTTAATTGTGAAAATTGTTGTGGGGAAAATTATATTCTTCATCATCATCATCATCATTTCAGCCTATATACGACCCACTGCTGAGCACAGGCCTCCTCTCATGCGCGAGAGGGCGATTATATTCTTAGTGTGCAATAAATGGTTCCAAATTTAAGGTCGTTCACCCTAACTTGGTTACTCGTACCGAAAGTAAAGTCGCTATTTAGGCAACCGATACTGTTTTCATGCGTAAGTTATTCTTTCTTTATTTTATTTGTCCTGATGTTTCACGTCATGTTCTCGGGTATAATAACTAACCAAAAAACAAAAACATTTTATGTTTTTAAATTCTATTTCGTTAATAGGTACTTATAACGCACAATTTAATTTTAAACTGGCCCTAGCATAATCATTGAAAACGGTTTTGAATTAAACCCCAAACAGTGTCCCGTCCCGCCCCCTGGTCGTTATTTAAACCAGCGGATAGTTCATTTCCAAACAGATGAACGTCACTGTCAATGTTAACCGATATTTCACTTTACGCTGGCGACGATTTTGCAAAATTGGATTTTACCGTCACAATAATAAGACTCACAGTGAACTGTATGTGGAATAAATTAACTGTACGCGAGGACGTAAGTTTATTGAATGGCGAGTGTCAGTCATAGCGAGATAACGCTTACAGAGCTGTATTGTGTGGCAACTGTTGCAGCAAATTGAATTGATGAATTTATTGAATATCAGGGATTTATTTAAAATAGCTGTACCTACGTACTTTAATTAAATAGGATATATAAAATAAACAGATTATTCGTAAATTTTTACAATATTAATTATTTTAACCAGAATTTTGCTATATAGCGACTTAAATTTAATATGGTTCACTCGAACTCGTCATGTGTAAAGTTTACACATAGCGATTTGTTGCCAAAGAAACGTAGTACGAGAAATGATATGTACATATCGAATTTTAGGGTCAATAAATCACACTGTGTAACATTATCGCCATCACCCTCGACGGAAAACAAGGCATTTAATTTCGTTATGTGCTAAAAAATCACATAGCTATTTTTTTGTACAAAAATTGTTAAAATTTTGTTAGTTATTTTCAAAACTAATAAAGATAAAAAAAAATATAAATATAGGTCGACGAAAAATCGAAAAAGGAATTAAAATATGCCAAAATCCAAAAATCGTATAAAGCACATAGCGATTATTTTATTCGCACCGATGATGTTATTTTCATAAAACATAATTTTCCTAGAATACCTTTGTATTATAATGTGCCTACTAGGATTTTCTACTTTCACGTACCTACAGAAAACTCAATTGACAAACAAATACAGTTAAACTTCTTCATTTTCACAGAATTTTCACAAACGTAACAACATGCTCAGAATAAAAACAAAACTTCAACCGAGCCCAAACAATAGTGAAGAAACTAAGCGCAAGTACTCGTTGTGAACAACGAGAACGAACTTTGTAAAAGTATTACATTTCTAGCTATAAAAGTGCTCGCTCGGCGGCTCCCAACTTATTCGCTACTCGACTATTGAGACTGCCGCATTGTTCATTGTGCAGTTAAATCTACTTCTTCTTTATCATTTAAGTACTAGCGACCTGCCCCGGCTTTGCACGGGTCAACAAATTATTACATCTAAACCTTCCTCAAGAACCACTCTATTGATAGGTGAAAACCGCTTGAAAATCCGATACACGTACAGATACAAACAGACGCGGCGGGGGACTTTGTTTGATAAAGACGGTGTAGACACTAGACAGTAAGGTGGTTGCAACATGTTTATGATGGTCTTAATGCAGGGCACAACTGACTTCATATGAACTTCTGAGTCTACATAAAACAATCAGTTCAACTAATTGAAAAGGGCTGCACTTTTTAATCTCAAAAGTGTTCCTCAAACATTTCAACATAAAAATACATACTTTGATAATTGGTAGAAATGCATTGGTTTTTTTGATCAAAGTATTAAGTAAAATGCTCTTAATTTGTATTAAGACGAAACCAGCAGTTTTATCTATCTAAAGTCCTCAATTGCATAATTTACTGGAAATCATATTATCAACTAAACAGTACCACTAAAATGTTCTGCAGACTGTTCTGTAGAGCTTTTATCGCCGCAAAATAAACTTAAACACTTGCCAATAAGCAACTTAAGTTACTCTTACGAGTAACGCTTAGCAAAGGAAAAGAAACTTTAAGTTTTCCTGATAAGCAACTAAAAGTCTGAGTGGTTTTAATTTTCTGCAGCAAATTTAATGCTGTAATCACGGCACTCCATTTTGCTCACTAAAGAAAGTACCTACACTAGTGGTTTTATGCATTCTAAAATTTACTTTTTTACGGGTGCAATAAGATTCTACTTTAACACGCTCTTAACAGTAACATGCGGGCTTTTGAAAAGACAAGTAGGAGTCGTGTTTCTTTTTCATTGCCTGCTTGCTCGATAATCGCGAGCTGCACCGAGCGAAAAGGTGCCCATCACACTTACCGTTGGACTTTCATTATTAGAGTCATGTTTAACACTTTTCTAGACTAGGTACTTACCTTACTTATTTATGCTAAGTGACTACAGACCCAAAAAAATACAATAAGCGGTGTCACCGTTTTTCATAATTCTCATAAACCATTTTTAGGCGTTATTTATGAATTGTCTAACAAACCCAATAAAACTCGGGGATGATTTTTTACAACTGTCAACAAGATTTGTAGGTAGCTCAGAGGATTGTTTCTAGGGTCCCATATTGAGTTACGAAGACCAATTCTGTTTTGTGAATTTGATATGGTTTTGATCTTATTTTAATACGACTTCGAGTCTGCATCAATCAGCGAGAGCCTTCTTTTTACGCATACCCCGGAGTTTTTTGTGCTATATTGAGTTGGTGTGCTTAAAATAGTTACAGAACTATGAATAAAAAATGGATAGTACACTCCAAATGTGCTCAAAAATTTTAAAAACATTTGCGTTTCTACAGTTTTTAGGTATTTTCTGGATAGTGTAGAATATTCTCGCTCCAAAACCCCCAGGGTATGCTCATAAGGCATTTCGCCCGCATTTAATTGTTCGCGTAAGATTTCTGATGACATAGCATGACTCAAAATAAGGTGACAATCATTTCGAATTATTAAAACCGAAGCGACCTCAAGGATGATTATTAATTCTCGCCTCGAATGCTGCGGATTGAATGACAACTTTTTTATTGCTTGGCTTAAATATTTGACAAGTTGAAAAGCTTTTTACTGTAAAGTCGATTTCCATTTCGACTACTGTTTTCTGATTAGCCTTTGGATTTGCAAGTTAATAAACGTTTGAGTAAAACCCACGTCAAATATTACTTTTTACTGTTTCTAATTTCATATCTGCAAATAGAGAAATTAGAAACTCGGTCAGATCGATATTTGCCCTATAGGTATTACTCGTATTAGAGTACCGTAAAATAGCAAAATTAATTATTTACTCGAACTTTTCATTTAATTGGTTATATTACCGTGAATTTTTGTTTACTTGCTACAAAAAACCCCGCATAAAAATGATTACCGCTTTAAAACTGTAATTTCAAATTTGCCCCAGGATAAAAAAAACATAGGTTAAATTTTTAATTGTTTTGCATGTTACGTATACGTTTTATCAACATCGTAAATAATAATCAAAAAGTAAAAGTATCTTTAGTTATTTACTGTTTAACAACTTTTCTTCGGTATCATTTTGCAACGTAAGTGGAACACCATTAAAATGATGTTCTATTTCTTGCAGAGTCTTTCCTTCTGTTTCCGGCAAGAATATATACAAGTATACAAGAGAACCCGCCAGGCATAATGAATACACTAAAAACGTTCCATATACTTCCATACTCTTGATTAGTGCAGGTGTTACTTTCAATGCTACCAACACTGATACAGAGAAAAATACTCCCGAAACCACAGCCCCGAAACCTTTATGTTCTAAAGGATATACCTCGCCTAGTAATGCCATAATTATTGGCGCAACACCAAGGTTGATAACGACATGATACGTAAACAATAGTGTTAACGGCAACCAGATGCTATCTTCAGGAGCTATGCCTTTAGCTTTTAAGTACAAATACACACAAATAGATACTAACAAAACACATGCCAACCCGCCAGACGTAAATATTATTGTCCGACGGCGATACAATTTCACGATCACACAAGATAATATTCCACAAATACATACAACACCATCCACAGCCAGGACGTAATACAAAGTACTAGTATTATTAGTGGTAAAGGCAGACATGAATCGAACAGCGTAAGCTGAAAATGAATGTCGACCGGAAGATTCTAAAATAACAAAAACAAACAACACGATCAATGAAGGTCTTATAAAATCTTTCTTACCAAGTTTTGATAGGTTTTGTCTAAAGCTGCTTATTTTAGATTTGCCTTTAATTTTACTCAATCTCCGATTCCTTTGCGTTTCCATTAAAAGTAACAATTCTTCTTTAGCCCTATAGCTGTCTCCTCTTAACTGTTGAAACGAGGCTTCGCAGGCTTCATATCTTCCTTTATAAGCCAACCATGCCGGACTTTCTGACCAAGTTAATGTGTTTATTAGAGACAACACTGAGGGTATCAGTCCTATGAGGGCGGTCATTCTCCAGTCATAAAATATACCAACGCAATGGACCAAAAATACACCTAACGAGTAACTTGCTGATTTTGCATTGAGGAATACACCTCTATACTCAGGACTCGAGTATTCTCCGATGATGATGGCAGCAACGAATATTGTTGTCCCGAATGTGAATCCAGACGCCAAGCGGGCTATAACCAGCGCTGTAATATTCTGAGCAAAGTACAGGATCAGGCACGCGATGAGGTTTGGAAGAACAACAGATATGTGAGCTGATTTCCTTCCAAGTATTTGTAGGGTGGGTGCGACCATCAACCCTGATAGCAGAGAAGATATTGCGATCGCAGAGACTGGAATAAAGACAAAATCAATAAGTCAAAAGGCGTATGCGTATTCGTTCGAATGAATGAATAGGAAATGTTGAAAGATCATAAACAAATTGTAAGTTATTTAGAAAACAATGCAGATATCACAAAGGGTAAGTAGGTTGATGTAAACAGTATTTAGTTTTAAATAAATTAAAATATTACCAATAGAATTATTCCAAAGCCTTATGTGTCCAAAGTATGATTTTTGAATAATTAAAAAGGTTTGTCATTAACTCACCCACCCATGACTCTGCTTCTAAGCTCAGCTTTATATCTGATCCAGGCGCCTTTAAATCCCGAAGAAGAATTGTAGTGTAGCCCAGATGATATCCAATAGTTATCAAATTCAAAATAATACCGCACATTGTCCAATACTGAAAGACAAGTATTCAATAAACTTCAAGTCGGTACGTACATAAAACAGAAAAAGAAATTAACATTTTAAATATGTTTTTTTTTATGAAGTTATTTATTTATTCATCTAAAATGTAAAATTATAAAAAAATAATTCAATATTTATCTAAATATATTTGGAATATGAAATATGAAAAAATATCCGCCAAGATACCTACTACGAGTATAGTATAAACCGTTAAATAACGTATTGATCCTGATGTATAAAAATAAATAGAGCATTTACCTGTTTGAATGCAATTGCCATTTTGAGCACTTTAGCAATAAATGTTATAACTTATTCTATTATTAAATATATCAAGATATATCTAACAAAGACAACTAAACAGCTGGCACGACATGAACATAATAATAAATAATCCTTTTACGTAAATATTATTTTTGTAAAATGACATTCTTCTTCGTGTAACTGTGACTAAACTCGTGAGCTATAAATATTTATATTTTACCTTGACGCCATATTAATGCGTAAAATGTATGCTAATTTTCGTTATGCATTATTAACCCTTTATTTGGCTGTGTCCAAAATACTGTACAAAATGTTTGCGAACCTCTTTTTGTATTTTTTTCATAACCAGAATCATTGATACTATCGAGGTCACCCTGTTGAGATCAACTAATATGCAAATTATGTGACCGATTATTTATATTATTATGTTTTAAGTTTTCGCTGCTCCTCGATTGTTTCATTGTTTTGCTTTTAGACGCGACTATCTGAAATTAATTTGTCTCATTTATTTTTGGTCAGAACCTAAATTTATGTACGAATAAATATTTGAATGAGTACAGTTTCAATAAACCTAATGAAAGATATTATGTAGGTATATAAATAGTAAAATAAAATATCAATTTACTATCATCGCTCTAATTGTTTCCGTATAATGGGCAAATTGATTGTCATAGTCGCATGAACGATAGATAATTAATTATTATGGAATTAATTGCACATTTCGGTAGTGCGATGTCACCATTGGAACGTTAATTTAGTCCTCTAGTGCATTGATGTCCTTACCGCTTCGGAAGTGAAAAAGCGTGGTTTTATTAGTTGCTTAGTAGCCGGTTGTCAATAAAATAATTTATAAATTATTTAAATCCATAAAAAATCACAATAAATACTGACAGTTAACACAAACTTATACTGTTGACAATATGAAAAGAATATTTACGTCTTAATGTTGTTAACTAAAATATTTAATTAGTAATTGAACATCTACCAAACAGCATCAAAAATGAGATGGCGAAACGACCTGCAAGCCTATTACGGATCGCTTTATCCACATTTATCCACGTGATAAAACAACTGTCACTTTTTAACTCTGCGGGATAGAAAGAGACGGACACCGATTTATCACGCTGTCACGTAGACAAATACGACCATCATATCCGTACTGGACTCATTCTGAGGCGACTGGCTCGAGCATGCACAAAGCCGTGACGAGTGGCGAAAGACAGGGGAGGCCTTTGCCCGGCAGTGGGACACAATATGTATAGGCTAAAAAAAAAATTAACATCTAAAGAAGAAACAATGGGGATGAGAGGTTTAATCAATTTAATTTACACCGAATCAAATTTAACAAACGGTATTATTTAAAACGTACGTGTATTTTGTTCTTTTTATTCGTATGTAATTTTTTATATTGCGGGGACAAATTTTAATAAACGATCCAGTTCTACTTGTATGTATAAAAAATAATAAGCTTAATAATACTTGTACTGTGCGTGTAGGTACATAGACGACGATAAGTATATAATAAATGGATATACTTTAATACATAGAAACCATAATAGGTGACTCGGGAACAGATATTCCCTTCCCAGAATTCGAACCCGGCGAGGGAACTCGGGAAACCGAGGAGGGCATTGTTGGAGGCAGGGTCACTACCAACTTTGCTATGAGGCCGTTTCAGACTAAGACTTTCCTTTTTAGCAGTTATACTACATTGTTGAGGTATATTTACTATTACAAAATACAAAAAAATACAAAATACAAAATCCTTTATTTCATTTAAATACACGTGGCCATGGTTTAGGGGATGGAGCCGCCCGGTAAGCAAAGAATTGCCTGTGTTGGGAGGCACCGCTCTTCCCTAGGTTAACAACAAACTTTTTATCTAAACATAAATACCTAAAAATATAATTTCTAAAACTAAAATAACAACAATGACCATTTTTAGCTTACACGTTATATGCTTATAATTAGGTGTTAAATTTTAACAGATTTATTTTATTGTAAGTAGCTTAAATATAATAATAAATTTAATGTAAATGCATGTAAAACGCTCGCGCTTGTGCGTGTGTGTGTGTGTGTGTGTGTGTGTGTGTGTGTGTGTGTGTGTGTGTGTGTGTGTGTGTGTGTGTGTGTGTGTGTGTGTGTGTGTGTGTGTGTGTGTGTGTGTATATATATATGACAGAGACTATTCTGTCCGATTGCCATTTTTTATTTGTGTTATTTAGTATTCTAAGATTAGTAGTTTTTCCGTTTCCTCATATGATTTCGTTTTTAGCCACTGAGTAAGGAGCGTTTTGCAATCTCGGTGTGACTTTGAGTGGATGTCTAATTCTTTATTTATTTTATTATATAAATAGACTATTTTAGAGCCTAGGTACTATTTTAAGTAAAAATAATATTTATAGACATACTCATACCTTTTACGAGATGCAAAATAACTTAATTTTGCATTGATAAATTATCTTGAGCTAACTAGCTAATGGAGTGTAAGTAATTAAATTAGTTACTAACACTCAATTAATAATATTGTTTGATTTTATTACCTAATTTGATTATTTATTGGGCACCTATCTTAATAGAACTGTTTCATAGTGAAACTGTCAAAGGATGTATGTAATTCAATAACGCAAGGACTCCCTGCAGGCGGCATGCGGGATGCGGGGCACGACTGCGTGATATGCGATCACGTAGCGACACTCCCGGGCCCTGCTCACTGATAGTTACTGGACCTTGTAGGACAAAATATTATTATAAGTACTTAAAGTTCCGCCGCAGCATCGTAACTAAGAAGATTATAGAAAATAAATTAAGTACCTCAGAATTGTCAATGCTTTAAAAAAACAACGGGTTGCACTACGAGAGTGCCGGCAGAAGTGAAAACTCAATGACATTGTAACAGTTTTTCGATGAGGTCACGTGTCCGTCTTACGTCTTACGCTCTCCCGAGTTTAAATTTTTTTCCTCATCACAAAAAGTGCACAGCGCCGCTAAAGAAGTTTTCACTTCAAAAAATTAATTTCCCTTCCACAAGTTTCATAACCTGTCTGTTCTCATTTCATAAAGTGTTTATTGACATACACACTGGCTTACCTATTGGTACTAATACATGTACATATTAGCACTATAAAGAAAGTCAATTACAGCATGAGAAAATTATTTGGTATTTCATAATTCATAATTCAAAATATTAGCAATTAATTCACAAATACAACTAGAACAAAAACGGATAGGTACCTCTTTCAATCTGAACACGAGTATAGTGGGCAAAGCTAATTATTTTATGACTTTGATTAAGTAATAGCAAAGTTTCAAATCAAATTTAACTTCTAACAATAGATTATTTGAATATCGTAAAATCAACGTCAATGGCATCCATTCACAATTTCAGACGTCCATTGTTAAAATAAAAAGTAGTTTCACAAACAATTCAATCTCACTCAAAAGAACGTTTTGAATAGCTTTCAATAAGTCGGCTTCATCATGCAGTAACATTTTATAAAGCATTGCGCATTTACAAGTGTTGATTTGGATTTTTTCTAATACCTTACCAAACAAAATAACGACAAAATATAAAAGTTTAAATAATTTACAGAGTCGTCTTGTTTTTTAAGGATACTATCTGTTTAGTTTTATTGATTAGTGAGTTTATTTAATTTTAAATGTATGTCATTTTATGTCCCATTGACAACTTACTATTTAACCAATTTACAATCAATGTAAAACACAGGTTTTGGCTTGTACCTGACATAACTCGAAATATAAAAACACTTTTATTTCCCCTCTCCCCCACGTAACCCCTAGTTTTGCGGGTCACTACTTGGCACATTAATCATTTGAGAAACTCCGCAGTCGGTTAAAAATGACCCTCGTTGAAGACGGTTGGGACAGCTTAGTTAACAAGAGAAGGGTGCGAATGTGCGAAAACTTTTCTAAGAAGAACAAACACGATTATATTATATAGCATGTCAGGGCATTTTAGTGGTTTATTATGGAACTAAAAAATTGGGCAAGTGTAGATAGAGAGGTTTGTTAAAAGACCAAGCTTGTTGTTACTATTTTACTAGAAAACTATTTATTTTTCTAAATTTTAGGGCCAGGTCTGGGGATGGCTACTGCTTGAGACTCGTTTCTGTAAAAGGGTTTACATGAAATGAACGAGTCTCAAGGTGTCAACAAAGAAAAAAATAACATTTTCTTGGTCAAACAGGTTCTACTCGTATTTATGAAAACATTCTTTTTTTTATGATATAGGATGAAAACGGGCAGACGAGTCGCCTGACGGTAAGCGATTATTGCCGCCTATAGACACCTGTAACACCAGAGAGGTTGTAAATAAGTGCGTTGCCGGCCTACTTGTCTACACTCTTTCTTTTTATCATTCCACAGTTTAGCTGTGCGAGGCAGGAAAATCCGTGACTTACGCATATTATTAACTTACATTTGTAGACGGGTCTAACGTGAAATTTATTCTATTACCTTTATTTACGTTTTGACACAGGTAACGCATATTATATTCAAGAACATGTGTTTAATTTTTAACACCTTTGCGTGGTAAAATTTTAAACAATGGTAGGTAAATCGTTAAATAAATAAAAAGGCTTCTAGCCCAGATATTCAAATACTTATAAAATCATTGCGTATTCCCCTATCTCGGCAGTAAAAAGTTTCCTATTAAAATTCCGCTCAAGAAATAAATCTAAATTCCACTTAGCCTCATAAAGTAGCAAAAATGTCCGTCCCAAAGCCCCTGGAATTCGATTACGCATTGTCACGGCCAAGTTTGCGATTAACGAGACAAGTTTAATGAACTTGGACGGTACAGGGAAACTTCCGCGCACGGTAATGAGGAGCGTGGTTTCCATGGTTAGTTCTACACGCATGGAGTTGTTATTATCTTACTATAAGTTGTTTTGGTATTGAGGGTGAGTGTTCATTCAAATAAGTATAACAAGTTCTTCAATTATATAATAGTGGAGCTTATCTCTTTCATTCGTGCTATTTTAATGCTAATGTGAATGCAAAATGTTGTGTTGCATTGTGTTTGAAGACACTTGTTTTTGAAGACGAAAGGAGAGAAACGTAAAAAAATTTATTAACTAGATAAAATGTTATACTGTCTCAAGTTAGTACCTTGATTGTGAGCCCGTAGTATTTTTTGAAAATATAATCTGATTCCGTTACATACTTTTACTTTTCTTTTCACAAATATTCATATAACTCCATCCTGTATCATTTAATGTGACCAATATACAATTTAGAGGTAGGTCTTGTTTATGTGCTAAGTTACAGGCTATTAATTCCAGTTAATAGTTAATATTCCGCTACAATAAACAACATAATAACCGCAAGGTTTCACCAAAAACGGACAGTTTATGTCAGTTTAACGTCACGCGGCGTATCAACGTGGTGTTAAATGAAGATAGGGTTGACGTATGAAGAAGTGGAATATCCTGACAGAAGTCCGAATGTCACCCTAAAAATTATTGAATTTTCCTGGACGGTCTAACTAACTAACTAACAAACTATTTTGCAAACCTCAGCGATCCAAAGGGAATGTTGGCCTCCAAAACGAGAGCATGCCACCTGTCCCGATCCTGTGCAACTTCCTGCCAGTTATTGACGCGAAGCGACGACCAGACGGCTAACTACCAGTCGGTCATCCCAAGAACGCCCTCTTGACAGCCCGATCCTCTCCCCTTCTGAGTAGGTGACGGTCACTTCTTCAAATATGTATATTATTCTCTTTAAATCGTAGCATAACTTTCCGTTACTTACCGCTGCCCAACTTCAAACTTTTAGCTCGCTTCTAGTGGTTAGTTGATGTTTCTAAAACTTAGTAATAGGGTCCCGTTTTACCCTTTGGGTACGGAACCCTAAAAACATAACACTCGCTAAGTCTCCTCGACCTGACAGACTAACAAGTTTGTGTCTTCACCACTTAGATCGTTGGCAGTCCTCAACTGTGCGTTTTTCCAGAAACTTCCAGCGTCGCACAGCTAACCTGTGGATTGAACTGTCGCCTGCGGTATTTTCGAACTGATCTTCAAAAAAGAGCATACTCCCGTCTTAAAAGCTGGTGACGCACTTATAACACTTCTGGTGTTGTTATGGGTGTCCATGGGCGACGGTAAGTTTACCGTTAGGCAAACCCTTAGGTTCACCTCCTATACCATGAAAGAAAAACATCTCAGGGAAATCCTGACGTATGGCAACCCTACGTGGAGATACGTGGTGATACGCGGTAATACGTGGCACGGCACGATACAGTGTAGTTTACGACTCACGGTAGTAAAGGAGAGGAGTAAAGTTGGCCGCCTCTTTGTAAACCTTGAGCTACACCACGCTTGCTAGGTAAATTGGAAATTGACAGTTAAGGTGACAGTCCATTTCCAACGACAGCTGCATTACTGTTCATTTTACTATGGAAATTGACAATAACAGCGACGCGTTCAGTACTAGGAGTGCAGCTGCGGTTAGAAATGGAATGTTACCATTACAGCGGCCGCAAAATATCAGTGTGTTCCAACCTGTAAGTGCGTTTCAGCCGGGACATTTTCATATTTCCCCGATATTACCGTTGGGCGGAATAAGAACTTTACGACGATGACGGCATTTTCCGAAGGGGTTTAACTTACTTTCACGCTGTATTGGGGCAGTAAATACGTAGCATGTTAGTTTAGGCAGCTTATTTTGTCATCGATGCAGTATAAAAGAATATGAAGGTCCCTACTGGTAATAGGTATTAATAAAAGAAGAGAATGAGTAAAATAAATAACTAAAGAGAATAGAATAGAATTCTTTATTGCGGAACCATGATACATTTAGTTGTTACAGTAAAAGGTTGTGAGAACACATGGCACCCTGTTAGGGCATTGCAAATAAAATCTTACATCTAGGTAGTTTATAAGCATTAGAACTAACAAACATACAAAATATTTAAGTAAGTATAAACCAAATATATGTAATAATATCTAAGGTTGCTTTACCTACTTGTAAATTGAAATACATGTAATACTCGTAGGTTGAATTTGAACAAGTCTCGATAGGTGCTCGTAGTTACATTCTATAGGAAATGGGAACAAATCTGCATTTGTCACTAGGAAAGTGTATTTCTTACAAAAAAAAACACATTGTTCACTATCCTTTTTTTTTAACTACACAACACACAAACTTTCCTATTTTGAGTAAATGGAGGGTTAACAAGAAAAACTAAGAAAACAAATTGTTATTTTTGTTAGATAATAGTACATTTCGATGCTAGTGCGGAAGGTATGTCATTACTTCACGAGTACCGAGATATCTTGCCACGAGCCGCAGGCGAGTGGCAAGACTCGGGACGAGTGAAGAATGACATTTCCGCACGTGTATCGAACGACGTTTTTTAATACAGTTGCGAAAAAATAAGAAAAACATTGTTAATGGTACACTAAACAAAAGTGGTAACAGTGACAGCTCGGTTAGACGTCGTCTTTAAGTATATTATATCTATGGGCGTTTGGCAGCTATTCCGTTCCATTCAGTCAACTTATTAAGAACGGAATTTTCAATATTGAATATTAAAAAATAAACGTGTTATAATGATGAAGAGGTAAGTAATTAAATATGAAATATGTAATATTTTTCGTATTCTTACATTAACGGTAGGTTTTTATGCTGATTACGACGTTTAAAGGAAACTAATATTAGCACTCATCAATAAGTAGTCGTGAATTGGAACAAGTATAAATTTAAAAAAATTGGAAAAGTAAAAAGCACTAGTTCGAGATAACCAACTTTCCGCACGCTAAACAGCTACGTAAAGTAGCACTTTTTGAGCAACTGTATTAAAATAGTACATTTCGATGCTAGTGCGGAAGGTATGTCATTACTTCACGAGTACCGAGATATCTTGCCACGAGCCGCAGGCGAGTGGCAAGACTCGGGACGAGTGAAGAATGACATTTCCGCACGTGTATCGAACGACCTTTTTTAATACAGTTGCGAAAAAATAAGAAAATCATTGTTAATCGTACACTAAACAAAAGTGGTAACAGTGACAGCTCGGTTAGACGTCGTCTTTAAGTATATTATATCTATGGGCGTTTGGCAGCTATTCCGTTCCATTCAGTCAACTTATTAAGAACGGAATTTTCAATATTGAATATTAAAAAATAAACGTGTTATAATGATGAAGAGGTAAGTAATTAAATATGAAATATGTAATATTTTTCGTATTCTTACATTAACGGTAGGTTTTTATGCTGATTACGACGTTTAAAGGAAACTAATATTAACACTCATCAATAAGTAGTCGTGAATTGGAACAAGTATAAATTTAAAAAAATTGGAAAAGTAAAAAGCACTAGTTCGAGATAACCAACTTTCCGCACGCTAAACAGCTACGTAAAGTAGCACTTTTTGAGCAACTGTATTAAAAAATAAGTTTCGTAACAGTCTCCTTAACAGCCTTATGAATGGCACCATATAGACCGAGTTGTCTCGAAATAGGTTAATAGCGCGCGTAATCGTCATTAGGTCTGAATGGGCAGGATAAGGCCCAGTTACCCTCATTTGCGAATGAAATTAAACTACTCCTCAGTAATGATGATCTTGTGTTAATGACTTGTGGGGATGGGAGTAAATATGTTTATTAAATTGAGGTGTAAGCTCGATATGGTTTAGGAAATTAGTTAGCCGTACTTGTCCCATTCTTATTCTCCCTTTAAGTCGTCCCCTCAATGCTGAGGATCGCGATATCATGTTGAAGACCCGGTTCCTCCTTCTGATTCTAGCCAAGCTCATGGCCTAATGCATTTTTTTTATACTGACGGGTGATTGACTCTTGTCACACCATGGAAAGTGAAGACGGAACAAGTGACCCAACATGTGTCGCCGAAATGATTTTTATTTAGCTTTTAAAATTTTCATGATTGTACTATGTTAGTTTGTAAGGTATCTATGGGCAAAAGTTGCCTTAAAATAAATAATTTTGTGTTTTGGCCCTTAGTATGAGCGATAAAAATCCCGATATGCTCGAAAAACAAGCTATTTATACTGGAAAGTCACGCGTTTGTTAAAAGTTGTCTAATTCCATACATTAGACTAACAAGCTCCGTTTTAAACTCACGGCAGGTACAGGCCCAATTAGGACCCTCGTCGCGGACAATTACTTCATGCTATTGACGGCCAAGGCCGGGAAGGGTTCACGTGGACGGTGTACAATATGTAGCTAGCTGTACGGATAGGCAGACGTCCAACAACCGGTAGCGAGCCGGAATTACGCGATAGACGAGTTTTTCTTTGCTGACGAGTGTTTTTTATTTAAGTTTGGCATGAACAGACTGTTATATTACATCTTTTTTCGCATCAATTTATTTATACAGTAGTACTACTAGAGAGTAGGTACAGTCATTAGGTTCATTAGGTAAGTAGATCGTAGATAAATCTCTCGACATCTGTCCTATAAATCTTGTGACTTAAATATAAATATAAAGCACTTTAAACTAAAATAAACCACCACAAATAAATAAATATGAACCACTCCCTGGTATTTAATTCACTTGAAATTTTGATTACTTCCTCCGATGCCAATTCAATAATATGCTAACATGGAGCTGATCTGATGGTAACAAACGGAACTCCTCGATGATAAAATTAATAAAATACAAAAAAATCGAGTTTAGGCTCATTAAGGAGGTCTCCAGAAACACTTGATAGACTAATAAATGAGGCGACGTACAATCAGCAATAAAAGAGTGTATCATAAAATATTTTTTTACAGTTACTTCTTTTGTGAACAGATATTTGTAAATTTACAGTAACAAAATACTACACACCACACACACCTCACAAGCAAACAAACATACATCGCACTCATTTCGTATGTACACCGTCACTCAACAATATAAACGTGGTAAACAACATTACTTATTTAAACTTTCGTGAACATAAATTTAACGTCTCATAATACATTAGTTTAATCTTACAAGGAACATGCAAACATACTCTTCTATACGTCGTATCAGACCTAGCCGTCCATTGGAATTTAGCATCTATTCCGAAACAATAAAGTTGTATTTTGAAGTTTGAAATTTTGAAGGGCGAATTGTGGAGTATGAATGAAAGTACGCTCATTTAACATAACTCGTTATCGCGTTACTCCAGCTAATGCTGAGGCTGGGCATGATTCCCGTTTGCTGCGGGAGCACGGGCATACCAGATGGCCTACCACGAAAACCGAAGTTTGCAAAATGCGGCCAACTTTCTCTTTTACTCCAATTAAGGCATAATTTGATTGACAGAGAAAGATGCACGGATGAACACAGAAACCGGCCTTGGAAAACTATCAACTAAAGCTGGTAACGTCAAGCGTTTTCCACGACCCTTTCACACGGACCCTTTTCCACGGTACGGGTTTTTTACTGAATCCTGCAAAAATCTTTCTTATTTGTCATGAACTAGTTTAAATCCTGTTTTTTTGCGATACCTAGGGCACTAGACCTCTCCTGCTCCCACACTACCACAGTAAAACTGTATACAGGAAGCTAATGGGAACACATCCATTAGAATACGAGTAAACATAATAATTTAACCGGATCCTATTGTTTACTAGACAATTTCATCCAAAATTTTAACGGATCGGATTTTTGCCGAATCTTATACGCTGGATGCTAGACTAGAACGTTAGTATAAGTATAAATACATACACTACTAAATGCAGAAAACCGTAACTGCATATAACGGGATGATACTGTGGGTTGGAGTTCTATTTCCTGACTCTTCGGTTCTCTTGAACTCTGTAAGTAAATGGAATGTCTCCCCAGGTGACAAATGACGACGATCCGTGCGCGCTGGCAAACAAATGCCGCATCCATTGTGCGGCGAATAATCGTCACGCAATCCCCTTAAATAATAGCGGAGATTATAGACTAGGAATCCTCTAGACCGAGTTTAGAGCAATTATTTCATGAAACCGATGATGCCAAAAATACGGGGGTCGAGGTGAGCGAAGTTCCGTGCCGTGATTGGTCCGTTCAAAGACACGGACGTCACACGAAGACATTTTCGACTCGAACATGGAGTAAATTTACCGTATGCGTGGCAGAGGGGGTAGCGTGACTATGCTCAGTCTGGAGGATGTTTTGTCTGTGGCGCAGATTAACGGAGCAGAGGTTGCTTGGTTTTTCTTGGTATTAGTCGTTCACTACTTGACTAATTGGTGAACCGGTGATTAAACCCCGTTATCATTGTTATCAATGTTGCAATACATTGAAAGTAAGGCTTGGCAGAACTATCCCCCGTTGGGACCCCTAACTTTACCGTTAGTGCTCAACTTCGCCCAAATAAAATATTAAATTAACAATTTTACCAAGGAATGTATTAAAATATTTATATGTATAAAACAAAAATTAACCAATTCAAACTTGTAAACTTTTATGCATAAGGGGGTATGGCTTTACGAGTACACACAGCAATACTTCTAACCGTATATCGGTGGAACTTATTACAAAAGGCATATAAGGTTCACCGTTGTACAAACATAATTATTATATTTAAATAGGTGTTAGAAGTTCTAGGTCCACAAACAGATCAATAACTTGAAGCTGACCAACATAAAACGAAGTCCGAAGTCCTAAATCAACATAAAACTATAACTGAAGTTGGTAACTGAATTGTGATTATTGAATATATTTAGATAATAAACAAAGTTTTCGACTTTAGTTGTTGATTTGGGTTTAGACTGAGAAAAAAGCCTACTTATGGGTACCTATGATTGTAGCTACTTTAATCAAATATCGATTTCTTAATTTTAAGGCCAGTTCACTTTTAATAAAAACTTGTATTAACTTACTTACTTATACTTTTTATTTTATTAATTGGCGCTGTCACTTGGAAAAAAGTGTTTCAGAAAATATTACCCAATTATTATACACTTGGGTACGGTGACAGCTGTCATCTCCATACAATAAAGTAAAAAGTTTATTCAAAATGCAAAACCTCGCAAAATTGAACTTAGAAGACAGCTATTGCCACATCTAAGCCAGAAATGTGAAAAATACTTTAAATACTATCTATCGACTATAAGCCTACAGCAGGTACCCCACCGGAAGCGGATAGGCGCTGTTTTATTGCGAAATTAACTACCTATATGAATATAAAAGTATGCATATCATGAAATGGCGGATGATATAATTATCTAGAAATTTCATGATTTGGCGGATTTTACGATCGATGGGCTGCCGTCATAATACAACAATAATTTCGCTTTAAGTAAAATAAATAAATATATATTATTGGTTATGTTTACACAGATCGACCTAATCACACAGTAAGCTCAATAAGGCTTGTGGGCACTAGACGATATATTATATAACACATATGTACCTATATACCTACATATGAAAATGTTCCTCTTCTCTCGTTACAATATTTCAAATACCTATATACCTATTCAAAAGTCCTTTACTCGTGTTGCTTGCAAACAATCCATCTGATCGTTAAACAAGTATTCTGCGAGTATGTATTCTGGTAATTACGCAAACAACGAGCCCGTATTTACCGCGGGAGCTGTTCAGGACATAGAATTAGACTTCTTCGTCGTGAACTCAAACCCGATACTACATAATTACTTTCATTTATACAATTTATTCAAGAACGCTCAAAGTCACCCAAAAGGCAATGGATCGCATCAGAAATGTGGCCATTCGCAGCAAAACGAAAGTAACCAATGTAGCCTTCCGAATTGCTAAACTTAAGTGGCAGTGGGCGGGGCATATTGCCCGTAGAACCGATGACCATTGGGGCGGTAAGGTTCTCGAGTGGCGACCACGTACCGGAAGGCGCAGCGTGGGTAGACCCCCCACAAGGTGAACTGACGACCTGGTAAAGGTCGCGGGAGTCCGCTGGATGCGGGTGGCGCAAGACCGGTCATTGTGGCACTCTTTGGGCCAGGCCTATGTCCAGCAGTGGACGTCCTCTTGCTGATATGATGATGATGATGATACAGTTTTTTATTGTAACCATAACACGTATAATAAGAAAGCTCTTTATTTGAATTGTTTTACAGTTTCTTTTTTATTTCTCGTTTGGAACAAGTTTGATATAAAGATTTTACTCTATCAAATTCAAAAGCGATACGCCTTAAGCAGATTATGTTCGGAGTTTCGTCGAGACAGAGGCGGGACGTTAGTAACAGCATTACTTATAACTGCCGCTATTGAATACTAATGTCTAGACGTAAGGTAGGCGCTGTAAACAGTAAACAAGGTGCCTTCTCTGGAGACACGTGTATAACCTAATTTCCTTTTGTAAATCTAATGTCAATGGAAACTTGGTTTCATTTTAAGGGCCCGATTCGGATTTTGAAATAGAAATCGATTAGATATCTTTTAGACATCACCAAGATACGATAACGATATGTTTAAGATCTAACCTGTCAAATTTGACATTTGCGCGATTCTGGAGATACTCTTGAACGATTTCCTCAGGATATGACTTAAGGATCCATTTCACATCTAATAGATATCTTACTCTATCTAACGTAACATTGGTTGCCCGAATTGCGCTGCAAAAGAGAACTAGTTGATATCTAAACTATAACGTATTTGCTCCTAAAACGTTGAACTTATTCCGAATGAAAGCTTTATTCTCACCTCTAATGTTAAAATTTCTACGATTTAATTCTCAGGGGCGCTCGCAGATCGCTTCGTGCCGATTCTTCCGGGAACTATTGAGTTTAATATCTAGAACAGAACTCGACGTTACTCGAAGCAAGATCTTTGTAGTAAACCTGGAGCCCAATTCGAATTCAAGAATTTACGGTTTGAAATCTTACTTTGATACGACTTTAAAAATCGCTCACGATGATTAGTTCATACCAAACTAAGTGTTTGCGCGTAAAATGCTGATACTAGGTATATTAAATAAAATGCTGAAAAGATGTAAGAAATATTTTTATTTTGAAATGTACTACACAGATACCTAATTGCACTTTTTTCAACTAAGTACCAAAGTATAATAGTGGAATTGCTACCCTGTAGTAGTCGGAGAGCTCGTTGACGCAAATACTTATCTTGAGTACTGTTCAACGACTTACTATGTCATATAACGGCTCTAGACATAAGTCCATCTTAACTTCACAAGGAATAAAACTTTAACAGCTGTATAACTCCCATAACGACTTAAAATAAACCACCAGAGAAATGAAGAATGAAGCAATAAAAGAGCAAGAAAGTCTCTTGCAAATATACGGACATAACTCTGAATCCTTATTACCAGAGTGGGTCGTTAAAAAACCATAAATAAAATGTAAATTGTTGCATGCTGCTAAAACAGGCGTCACTACACAGATGCTAGAGGTACAGAGATCCTACTCGTACTACAGAAGCCTACATCAACAGCATTGTATTAGTACTATTAGTGACCGAGCATTGGCGAAGGTCTCCACAGTTTTAGCTTAAAAAAATGATGTCGTGTCCTGATTTTCTCGCTTTTCTTAAACAATTCTCGTCAAATTTTGTAAGCAGGTTTGGCTGTTAGATTTTGTACGGAAAAAGGAAAGTCGTGGAATGTATGGAGCCAAATACATTCTACAATTCTTCTCATTCCGTACAGACTCTAGATATATTTTTCCGTCGTTTCGTTTTTTAGAAAATGTCCATGAAAATTGGTGAAACTATTAGCCAAAAAGAACTTAAGCGCCAGTGATAATGATTCAACGAAGTAACTTTTTTTTTACATTTTTTTTAATTTATTTCGAGGTCTAGAGCTCACAGAGCCACTAGTTACTTAACGTATCGTTGATTATTGCTTTTTGAAAGCCAAAAGAGTCGCAGACTTGTTTGGCTTTAAATATTTTTAGAAAAGTTATTTCTGTTGTGTTCCTAACGAGGAAAATATTAGAGAAACAGAAGCTTTTTTTTTTCACGAACAATTATTTTACCACTTTTTAAAGTAAAGCCAGTAAAAGGCTTCAAGCTCGCCTTCTTCGAAGTCTACGGGATTCAATTTCGTCTGACGCAATTGCTGTTAATTTTAACCCTCAGATCATTCGACCTGTGGCTCAGATTAGTTTAACTATAAAATGTTATTACAATTCGCTAAAAGCTCTGCTGGACCCAGTGGCCTACACTATGAACTCTAATTTGTTCGTTAGGTAATGCGCGACGATGCCGTTTCTAGTAAATTCACGGACTTTAATTATCGAGCCATTCAGGGTTTACTTTACATTGAACATTTCGAATTAGCTTGAACCTTAGATGGATCAACACGTGAAAGTTCGTCGCGTCGATTAGTTGTTTCGCTTGTCCGCCAGAGCTGAAAAGCGTATGGGTCTGTTAGACCCTGTAGTGACCGTTTACGGATGTTAACATTTGTTGTAGGTACTAGACCCATGTAATCCCGTGACTTTGACTTCTATTTGTAGTCTTAAATGGTTATATCTTTAGTAGTGATAGTATTTCTTTTTTTTGTATATAAAATGACTGCTCTAGCAATAAGCTAATTATTCAATAATTCACAAAATAAGTAAAAACTGTTGATTATTATTTATTATGTCATGATTGTTTTATAACCTAACTTACGAAATATACCGTTGTGTAAATCCATCATTTTTCAATAATTAAAAACAAATAAATTCTCAATGATCTTTCTGATTAAATGGTCTGCGCGTCTAGAGGCGCGGGTGCCCGTAATAGGCCCAGGCGCACTAAAAGCAGATAATATAAAATGAATTGTGCCGGCCTTGGGTCTCTAATTATGCGCCTACCTCTTAATTATTCTCTTACATTTACACAAGATAAATTGTTTTATTTCGTCTTGGGATGTATGAAAAAACATAACTTAGACGTCTTAGACCAAAATTTACAAACCTATATTCTCAAATACCTATCATTATATGTATTGCCATAGAACTATGACAAAAATAATAGTCACACCTTAAAGAAGATAGTTAAGTTCATTTTGAACCATAGTTGGCATCTTTTTGACTTACGGCACAACAATAATTTTGTAGAAGACTGTCTAAACTCAAACTATTTATATGACCAAGCCAGCTGTTATGAAGTAGGTAAAGCAGTGGAAAATCAGCTTTTGATCCTAATACTAAGCATTATCGTTATCGCATAAAATGCTATTCTTTTAAAATTCAAGCAATTTGTCACTCTTCTCGCGGAGCTTGAGAAAATTCCCTTTCAAGATAGTTGCGCAGTAATCTTCAAGATTAATAGTTATTCTGTTTTTGCATTCTCTGCTGTGCACGCCATTACAACTATAAGTAAGGTAACCATACTAGTGCTCGACATGCTAATGCCTAATAGATGACACCTTGCTGTCACCTCTATTGACAATGACTTAAGTTTCAAGATGACATGTACTGGGACCGCGTTGAGCACCAGCAGGTTTACCTTATTGTCAAAGAATTTAATTTTCGACCCATTTTGTACCTTGCCACAGTGACAATCAATGTGAATGCCGCTAGAGGCCATATACTATTGTCACTGTGACAAGTTACAAAATAGGTAGGAAATGAAATTCGGTGACTGCATGTAAGGGGTTAAAATCATTTTGGTTTGAGGGTAGTTTTAAGAGGTCAGCAGATTTGAAAGCAATTGAAGGGATATTTACAAAAACAACATAACTGTCTAAGCGGTTGACACTTTTTTAAGAACATTGTTAATCGTTTCAGGTGTCAACCAGTGTAGTCAGTTATGTTGTTTTTGTAAACATCCCTTTACTTGTACCAACATTTTTGGTAGTAAAAGTACATAGATTGTAGCATCAACAAAAAAAACAGTTACGGCCACTGTACCTATGTATTAGCTAAATAAGTATGTAAAGTATTTGTATTCTCTATTATTTTTGCAACGTGGACGACGACGGATAGACAGGCAGATGAACATACGTACGTCACACATCAAAAAGCGTTCTATGTTGACTACCAGAACCGGTAAAAGTAAAACTTAAAACAATTTTCTCATTTTTGCAACAAGCAACAACGAACTAAATTGCAATCACTTCAAAAGATTAATGGCTTCTGCTGCAAGCTGATACGAACTTACACGTTTAGTTAAAAATAAATCGTCAATTTTCACTATCGATCTCCTACGTCATTAGTCTGGATGGTGCTCGTGTGTCAGGCGGATTTAGATTGATGTGCGATAGTGTTCCGATGGATAGTGTCCTTAAAGTTAGTAGTTTGTTAGTATTGATGAAACAATAAGTGAATTATTATTTTACTAAAATAAGTTGCATGGTGGTTAAGTAGTTACTGTTGATAAATCAGAATATTTTTAATCATATAATTTTTTACTTTTTTTATTGTGGGACGTACATCCTGCCTCGCACATCTAACATGTAGAATGAACGGTGCCTGCGATATTTTCGGATCGATATGAGCTACATATGTCTACATATGTCTTTTTGTACAATAAAGAGTTTACTACTACTACTACTACCTACAAAGCTTAAATAAAGGAGCAAACTTCCATTTTAAATGCCGCCAACGTACTTGCAACCCCTCTGGTGTTGTAAGTGTCCATGTCTATTCGTTTGCTCAGTGGTTTCGTTTGCCTCAAAAAACAATTTATAATTTTAATTCAAAAATGGACAGTTACTTGTAACAGTTGTAACTATTCTGTTTAACGTGAAATCTCACATTGTTGTTTTCATTATGCCCAGATATTTATAAGCTTAGTTTCTAGTTGACCGAGCAAAAGCGAAGTTTTCCGTTTTAGGGGTGAATTTTTTTCGTATGTCCGGCGGATATTCTCATCCACGGAGCACAAGTTTCAACCGATTCCTGTGAAATTTGATGAGCAGATTCGATAATAATGCAGAAATATTTTTTTTCTGTTTAGTTTCAGTAAATTTATAATGGCGGAGCCATGAGGGTTCGCGAGGTTTCAGCTCACACAGCCACTAGTTATCTTAGCTTCAGTGTTTCGGCGCTGTAGTCTGGTTGAATAGAACCAAACTTATCACAGCTAAAACAAATTGATGGCTTTCCAGTGCCAATATTCAATTGTTTTTGAATCCCGTATTAACGTTCGTATCAGCACCTACTCTATTTACCTACTAATTTTATGGTTGCGTTGTTTACCCCACCACATACATTAAGCTATATTTTATTCGCCTTTGACATCGCTTAAACAGTATGTAATAATATAAATTATTCAAAAACAAGGAACGCGCTTCATGCTTATATCCTTGTGTTTCTCAAACAGTATTTTAATAAAAAGCATACATATTTGCGACTGAGAACGCTTCAGGTCCAGTAGCATTGCAAGCTGTATATAAGCTGTATTGAAGTTTATTTGTATACTATAAGCTGTACAGTTAGGCTGTACAAAGGCTGTATAAGCGCTTATACAGCCCTTATAAGTTAAAAAAGGGCCCAAATTATACAGCCTTTCGCGTTATTAGAGCTGTAGAGTGGCTGTATAAGCAATACATAAGCTGCATAATAGCTGCATTACAGCTATATTTCGGTGTAACAGGAAACCTTAACACTACAGATAATCCTTATAAGTACGATATAAGAATATGAGTTTTAAATGAGTTTTTAAAAATGATTACAAGAGAATAATAATCATTTAGGAAACTAAAATGTCTTAATCTTGTTCATTCGTAATATAGTAATGGTGACAATAAAGTGTTATAGTGGATGGTAAAAGTAAAAGTAAATATTATAGAGGACTTAAGTGGAATATTATACTATTTGTAAGTGCCGATTATTATTTATTGTGAACCTATGTATCTTTTCTGGCAAAATATTCACGCGCCTGCAAAATAACAAAGAGAAACCATAAGGAAAATATCAAAAATCGGGAAAGTTAGTGTTTGTTTTTAAGGTTAGAATATCAAAAAGTTTTATAAATATTAATTCTAAGGCTAAAGTTAATTTATTTTAGCTGGTAATCATAACACGATGTTAGTCTGCTTAATATTTGCAAGTATTTCCTTAATTATATTTACAAATACTTTTTTGTTTCATTGTAAAATGGCGACAATTTTTAAACAGCTTACAGGATAGTTGGAGAGCATTATAATCTTAGTAGCTGTGCTGTGTAATAAATGGAGTGTCATTTACAGCTTTTGTAATTAAAACAGCTTTAGAATAGAAGATTTGTATTCATTTGGCTGTATTTCGGTTCTCCGTACATAAGTTATAAGTCTCTTTAGAGATCCGCATAACAAATAAAAAAAACCCTTAGGTCCAAATGTATTCGGTCTATTCTTCGTTCCATTTCTTAATTTTCTAAATTATTAATCTTGTTCATTACAATTTTTTATTTTCGTGGTCGAAATATATACTTATACGAGTGTAAAATTACGCCGAAATAAGCGACTCTGTCAGTAATACAGAAAAAAGCTGTACTATAGCTGCCATTTATTCGTTTAGTTTTATAATACCCTTACAGACAGAAGTTATACAACTACTATTCTTATAGGAGAGTAAAATTACGCCATAAGAAATAGCTTTAAAACGGGGTTGACAGATACATTTGTACAGCTACAAGTGCCAAGTGATACTACAATACAGCCTGTATACAGCTCTTACCATAAAATTAGCTTGTAGTGTTTCACAACACTTAAAGTTTTAAAACGGAGTTGACAGATACTTTTATACAGCTAAAAGTGCCAAGTGTTACTACAATACAGCCTGTATACAGCTTTTACGATAGAATTAGCTTGTAGTGTTTCACAACACTTTTAGTTTTATAGTAGATTTTCTATATTCTGATAAAGCACCCCATGATTCCGCAGAATCCTTTATAATGCTTTTATACAGCTTGAGCTGTATAATGTTGGTAAAATACCTTTTATACAGCTTAAATCTTTTCTGACACTCTTATACGTCTCTTAAATCACTCTAAGTTCTAAATTGGCTGGTATATTGATGTTGCCGACACTTCCATGCTACTTGGGGCGCGTCTTTCATATTACTTGATGTTAAATTATTTCTTTCGAGACTATGAAAATATTACAAAATCTAATATAACTGGGCCTGCAGTAAAATGCTTGCTTTACACGCTTCCACTTAAGACGTGGGAAATACACAGGGAGGGGTGTTATTAATATAGCAAATGGCTACACCGATAATTCAAACTACATAATATGTGTAGGTAGTAGGCCGTATTATCTAGAGACGCAGCTGTAAAGTCAATGGCCGATTCGGCCCTCCTACACATATTCGGCTTGATTCGAACTTAAAGATACGTCAAAAATTTGCTTACGATATATGACTGGATATGTCAGTGTCAAAAGCGACGTTTCTTCAAACAAACCAAATCTTGAAACGTTACTTTTGACACTGACATACTGACACACTGAGTGTCAATCGTATCGTTAGCAAATTTTTGACGTAACTTATAGGTCGAATCGAGGTAATGTAATGTCTATTTTAGAAACAGATAGCTTAAACGCTCAGTACAAAATTATAGTTTCCCATATAAATATCACGAGTATTTTAGAAAAGTGGCGGCACTCCTGCACCAAGCAGGTACAGCCTATGTTTGTAGATAGATTGAACTTTTTTAAGTAGGTAAACATAATTATAAGAATAATTTATAAGCAGTGGTGGCCGAGTGGATATGACGTCGGACTTTCAATCCGGAGGTCGCGGGTTCAAATCCTGGCTCGTACCAATGAGTTTTTCGGAACTTATGTACGAAATATCATTTGATATTTACCACTGGCTTTTCGGTGAAGGAAAACATCGTGAAGAAACCTGCATACATCTGCGAAGGAAATTCAAAGGTGTATGTGAAGGAACTTCACCAATCCGCATTGGGCTAGCGTGGGGACTATAGCCCAAGCCCTCTCGCGCATGGGAGGAGGCCTGTGCTCAGCAGTGGGACGTATATAGGCTGAAATGATGATGATGAAACATAATTATGCACAGTACCATTATTTTGTATCATGATTTCATCATCACGTGTCTTCTACCATTAGACTCAAAACTTTTTACCTCGGAAAGTTTTTAGTCTACAATAAGTACTAACTTAGTTGTAGGTGAGTAAATAAAAAATATAACAGGACCAAGCAAATACCTACGTGTGTCACGAGAAATTACTAGATCAGCCACAAGAATGATTTTCTTCTGCTGAAAGTTACTTTATATTATTTTAGTCAGTCGACTAGACTCACTCAGATTTTGTTGATACTAAAATATCATAAATGCCAACAGTTTCCAAAAAAATAAGTTATTATTTTACCGAAGCAGGATATTATTCTTTATTGTCAACCAATACCTGAAAGGCAGGTAAGTGGAATTTAATAAACGAACGGTGGGCAACAGCAACCCACTAAACTGATCTTCAATATACCTTATCTCGTTGATTTAAGGTTCACGCATGGCCAGGAAACAGTGTCGACGGTGACGATATAAGGAAAATCTCATTTGAACAGTTCCGCTAGACGTTACGAGATTTTACGCGGTGCAAGCATGCGGAATCGGAGAACCATTTACCTCTTTGTTAAAATGCGGGCGAGATTTTTATACATTGTACGTTTGTTTACCGTAAGCATTCAATACAAAGTGGCACATTTATGTAATTGATTTTAACAATGCTTTAGCCTGAAAGTAGCGATAACATATTTTTATTTTATTCTTAAAGGAACCGCTTTAAAAATTAGTATTCAGGATGTCTCACGGTTGGACGGGCTGGGTCTGACACTTCGTTTTCTATGACGGGTGGTCGGTGCTCACGTGATGCTTTCTATAGAAAATCGAAAAGTAAAAGGGACACTATTTTTTTTCACAGAACGTTAAGTCCTGACTATATAACAATGCAAGCTGATCTCACATACCGTAACGTGTACGCTTAATGTCTTCAAATAAAGACATCTTTAGTTTAAATCGCTCACAATACACCTCCCCCTTAATCCAACCCGGAAGAACGAATATAATTATACTCGGAGCGCACATTGTTTTCAAATACCACGCCTTTCAGACGGGGAGCTGGCTCCCAAAAATGGTATAATACCTACATGATAATAAAAGCAACGAGACTTGACCGTTAGGTTAGGTTATTGCTGGATCTAAGTATACATAATATTTCATCAGTGGAGGTCGAAAAATGTAGGCCATTTGAAGGGGCCATCAGGGTTCCGATGTGTGGGTTAAGTCTATTCAATTAATTTTTCCGCAATAATGCGCAATGCTGTTTATTTTTATAATAAAATATATGACCTGCCTCTATAAAACATTTTCGTCAATTTTCACACAAGTTTTGCTGGCCTGTCACTCTCACCTCCACCGATGCAGCAGCCGATGCTCAGATCTATTAGTAAGGATCGTATAACAAACTAATCACCAGGGCTAGCTCCTAGTGTATTTTTACCCCCAAAGTTATATATTTCAATTTGGCCGCCCTGATAAGTGAGTTTGAAGCGACGGAGCCTTTAAGGATAGTTTTATTGGTGTTTTGATGAGGGATGAGTAGGTCATGGTTCAAAGGATCGAATTGTGTTGTATTTAGGGAGAAGAGCTCGTAGTTGAAAGTTTGCCTAGTTTGGACTATTTTCATTTCAGTGCTTAGGGTAATATGTAATGAATTTTAGTTGTCACAGAGGAAATGGACCTCTTAGCATTGGCTTGTAATCCATCTAGGAAAAGGATACTTCAAAATTAAAACCCGAAATGGAGTTACCGTAAGTAGGTTCCAACCTGAAATAAGCGGCAGATTCCTGCAGCAGACCTGCCTCCACACGTATTCGCTCGCCTTTCCTACGGGACAAGACAGTGAAGCCGAGAGGTGCTGGGCATCCCTGCGTTTCCTTAATTCCGTCCCAGGCGGTGTAATGTACACCATGAAAAGTCTGCAAAGGCCAATGATGATATTACATTAATGAAACTGGTACACCTAACATTTGAGTATGCCTTGTTTTAGGGCTGTTTTACTTGACACTTAGTAAGGGTCTCACTAGCTAGACCTTCTCTTTCAACATTCTATCCACGCACCACCGTTTCAGAGAGCTACTCGTCCCTAATAGCGATAAAAACAGGCGCAAAAAGTCTACACCTACGCGTCACTTCGTGCGGATGGACATATTCACAAAGCTTACAAACGGCGAGGAATAGGCAAAAGCTTAAGGGCCATTTGCACCATCCATTAACATGGGGATAACCAGTTAAATCTGGAGTTACCATGGTTACCAGTACAATTTGACACTAGGTTAACGGTTTAACCAGTTGACCTCAAGTAAGTGGAATGGTTCAAGTGGCGCTAAGTGTTAGAGCATTTTCACATTGCTCAATCTGACTTCGGATGTCGGATAGAACTGAAAAGTAACAGGTGCTTTTTGTATTTATTTATTCATTTAAGCTATATAAAATGATAGGTTACGTAAAAATGCGGAAGGCGTGATTATGAGGAGTAGATTGAACGTTCTATCAAACGTCACTCAAGCATTTTAGCAAGATAATTAACAGTATCCCGCGTAAATACCGCAGCCGCCGTCAATTTCAGATGGCAACAGCAACTGCATTAATATTCCGGCAATGGTGACAGTTCATTTCCAACGACAGCAGCACTACCATTCATTTTACTATGGAAATTGACAATAATTGACGCGATCGTACTAGTAGTGCAGCTGCGGTCAGAAATGGTATGTTACCCTTACAGATGCAGCCTTGACACGGGCATTGTCATTTTCAATGTCGCTGGTAGGCTGTCGAGTAAGAACCCCTTGTGAACAGGCTGCTCTCGCTCGTGTGGTTCATCGATTCGCGTATGATTGCCTTTTTTCATTCATCACTTGATGGTTTTCGTCGGTTCGGTCACATACGCCTATTCAACTTGATTTTCCCTTATACGGGGGACCGAACATATTGGTGAGATTTTTAAACGATATGCCTGCGATATGCCAGAAATGATAACTTTCTTACGTTAAATAGATTGCAAAGGGCTTGATTATAATTTGAAGTATTCTACTATACTACGCAAAACATTGACAAAATGTATGGTCAGGAAATTGTGAACACCTCTACTACAGCACGCAGCATTTCTTTCTGATTGATTAGCACGTGGGCGGGAACACCCCCGCATTTGCGCTAATGAGGTTGCTGTTAAATTAATGTTCTTATTGTGGCTTAACATTTCTGTCGCAAATATCATGAAACGAAAGATTTAATATAACTAAATATCTTGATAAAAATGCCTCTTTAACGGATATTCGAGGAGCAAGGTGGGAGTAAGAGCGTAGGATGTAAGTGGCACAGTGCAAATTAGTTTTTTAAATATTGTATCTATAAATGTGTGACAAGGACGGACGATTCCGTATACTGTGTTGCTTGTAAATTATATTTGTTGTTTTGGATTTGGATAGTCGTATCGTATATACCTATAATTGTAATCAAACTTCACAGGTAAGATTGTTTGAATAATAATTATTAAGATGGTATAGAACTGAACTTGAAAGAATTTTAATTAATTGATTATCTGTTTTTGTGTCGGATTCGGCAGTTTTCCCCGGAACCTCGGTAATACGACACCCTTCGGCCAGAAATCGGCGTACTCGATGGTTACCAGTTACCAGGTAACGAATAGTAGCTGTAAAAAAAAAGTTTAATTACTCTTTGGTTTATTCTTATAAGCAAACTGATATCTTAAAAGCAATATTGTCGCCAAGGACCGTGATTAAAAATACATCAACCGGGATCCTCAAAAAGTTCAGGTAACAATTTTATAGCGGCCTAATAAAAAAAACTTCGGGAACATCCCTGGAACATCGCGAAAAAAGTAATTTAATAACGGGAAAGTTCACGGCAACAGAATCATGATTTCATTAAGCAATATTCGCACCTGTTCAAGATTTCGCCTATTTACCGGCCACGCTTCCGCTCTCGTGCGGGCTGGTGGCACCGTGTTTGAACTACAGCTAAACCTTTCGTAATAGGTAGTCGAAAATTTCTATTATGATACAAGTTTTTATTGTTGACTAAATATAGTGACTATACTTTTATTTCATATGATGCTAAATATTTTATATTTGTCTAGGTAATATTATTAATAATATGTCATAATCAAGGTTATTTCACACTGATTTGTATATTTTATGGCATATGTAAATATGTTTTATAATTTATAACGTGTGAATTGGTTTTACCAATAAATAACTTATGACTTTCCACAACTAATACTCGTCGAGACATTTCTAACAAATCCAAACACAATTTGGTTGCGTTGTTTTTACACAGAGTTATTATATATTGCATTGTCATTCAAGTTGAGTTAGATTTTTAGCTTCATTGTGTGATTGGCTAATCATGTTGTTTTTTTGGTTCAAATCGTGCAATTAACTTGTACAAATCGTACAAAGAACTGCGTCATGAAGGTTTAAATCCTGCTAGTTGAATGATTTTTTTTATAGTCATCAGCTGATGTATCAAACAAAAGCACACACCGTAGCCTCATTTAAACTGCCGTTCAGCTAAATAAGGGTCAGTTAACCTGGTGTAACCGGGCCTCGGCCGGTAAATAAAAGTTGCCAAATTAGTTGCCAACTCGCGTTCACGGGCAGAAAATTGCTTTTTGTACCACTTCCTCTGCATCATAACAGTTGCTTGGTAAATAACAGTTTTGTGCTGTAATCAGCTACATTAATTAAACTCGAGACGGGTAGTTAAGTTAAGCTTTTAGCCGTTCTGTTGGTAACTTCTTTGTTTTTAGCTATTGGAAATAATTATCCGCAATATTGATCTTGTGGATTATCGTCTGGTACTTAATGCAGTGTGTTAATGTGACCATGTATCAGGAGTAGGAGTTACGGTTTTTTTCTTATCTTGATACTTATGACTTTGAAGTTATCTCACGCTGATTGGTCCATGTGAAGTAAAGTGAAAGTCACACTAGAGATGCGCTCCAATCACCAGGACGGTCATCAAGGTCGTATCAACCATCAGTTCAAAACCGCAACAAATTAAATATGTACCGGGATCAAGACAAAATGCTACGTCGCGTAGGTAGGACCTTTGGGTACACTCAGGACATTCACTTGCTACGGTCTACGGCGTAGCACCACGCACTGCTCATTACCTGTCCTGCTTGAACTGACTGACTTTCAATTTTTTTAATGTATTTGTACATAAAAAATAAATGTTATTGGTAAACTTGTCACTTAAAATTGATTTTTACATTGTTTTTCGTAAAACCTACTTTTTGCAAAGTGTTAATTGTCACTTTTTGACATCTATCAATAAGGATATTTAGACTACGTCCCATAGCAGCAACATCACCATCAAAAAGGCCTTTTACACTATGTAACAATAAAAAATTGTTTTTTTTTTAATTATCTCCGAAACTAGGCGAATTTCAAAAAAGTTTATAGGACATTTATGTCTCTAAATATGATCAGGAATATGCTGTTACAAATAATTCGGTTTACTCATGTTACACCGTGTAAATCTCGGTCGTATAAATTCATCCATCATCTTTAGTTAAATACTATGCATCTATGGTACAACTTTAATACTTAGCTAAACACCAATAGGTACTAATGATGATATGCTAAGTATTTTCCCCGTGGTATTATTCTGGGTAGGTATTATGAAACTGTTTTGCTTCAGAATTGACTGATTTAAATATTCTTCTACTTCTTCTTCTACCTAGCGTTATCCCGGCCTTTGCCAGGGTCCACTTTCCTACTACAGTAGAGTCCGGTTAGTACGACTCCGCATATAACAACCAACCGCTTATAGCGACGTAAGTATAGGCACTTGTTTGGTTTTAGTACAAGCTACTATGAAAGTACAACCGTTTATAACGACTCCGCTTATAACGACCGACTGCTTTTAACGACGGAAATTGACACAAAATCCGTCCGTCAAGTCCGGTTACAACGACGAGCGACGTAGTTTTTACGAATAAATTGTTGGTAAGAAGCTTACTCCGTCTAGCGCACCTAACTCCCCTCCCCCCTTTTGCCTATACGGAGCGAGATGAAATAGTCATGTGACTTTTCGTAAACTTGCAAACTAAATAAAACCAACTCCCATTTTTTAATTGAGCTTAAACTTCACACACATAATTATGAAAGTTGGGTAACAATGCAATATTTTGGTAGGTACCTTCGAGCTGATCTGATGATGGACACAGAAAGTGGCCATAGGAACTGTGTGATAAAACAACGTCATCTTGATTAGATCTCCAGACAGAAGAATTACAACTTTTTATTTTACGGGATTCGAGTAATTTGCGGATGACGAGTGAGTACACGTACCTTGAAAAGTGGCTTCTTCTAACTAAACACACAAGTCTCTCCATTTTGGCAAGGTGTCGTAATACTAACGTAAAAAAATATTTTTAAAGAAATGTTTTCTTATTTCTTTGATTGTCGCATACGTATTAATAAATACAAAATGATTTTTGATTAAAAAAAATATATGTAAATTGGCAGTTCGTTTTGTACGACTTCCGGTTAGTACGACGTAATATCATCGGTCCCTTGGGCGTCGTTATAACCGGACTCTACTGTACTTAAATAGTCACTACTAAACCATGATTATGCTAATTCGTTTAGGATAATTTGGATAATTACTTGAGAGATTTTGTAGTATAGTTGGGTAATTTACCGTAATTAGATATCATTTGCACGAGTGATATGACGCAGCATTTCATTTTTGTACAAATTAAAATGAAACGTTCGGCCAGTAACTTTATTAAAACCCTTAGTCACAAGTAACTGGCCTCGGCGGTAAAAAGTTACCAAATTAGTCGGCAACTCGCGCCCACGGGCGAGAAATAGCTTTTTACAGTGCATCATAGTCGGTACACAACAGTTTGAACAACTTTGTATGCAAAGGGAAAGTTTGAATGACGCGGTTGCAGTCTTGTTGATGTTTGGTTAGTTCAATATTATGTTGTAAATATATGTCAGACCGGAATATTAATTAGTATGGTTATGGAAAACAAGACTTCAGATTGCTTAATTGCAGCTAAGGATGCAAAAATGTTTTGCGTAAATATAATTTTATTTTTCTTCATCTTCATTGCACTCTTTACTGAGTGGTCGTGGCCATTATGTGAACTTTTGAGCGACTCGTTTAACGAGACGTCGCCATTCCTCCCATAGAGCCGCTTTCTGTGAGCATTCGCTTACTGTGGCATATAATTTTAGTATATTATGCCCTTTTAAAAAATAATTCCGAATATAAAAACGTTAAAATATAATATTTACTCTTGTTAAACCATTAATTCCTTATTTACAAGTAAATACATTTAAATAAGTACATTTTCACATGAAAACCTGTAAAATTTTCTCTGAAACAAAATTCGACTCAAACAATCTTAAGGAGGTAATTTGTAGATTAAAACAAAATACCCGTAGCAAAATTGGTATTCAGGGAGCGAAAGGCTCGACCGTACGTAGATTAGAGCAGGTAATATTGTTGTAAATAACTTGGAGGTCCATTCAAACTTACATTGTGACATCAAAATGATATCATGAGTTAGTCATCGGCTTATGCTGAGTGGCATCCATTTTGGTGTTAGAATATATTAAGATAAGATGTATTTTAGGTTAAGTTTTATGTTTTCCACCAAATAAAGTATTTCTATTTCTTTATCTAAATACATTTTTAGAGGCCACAAGGGACCAGAGGGCTGGTCAGTATTTTGATCAACGCATACCTAAGTATTTCCATACAACGTGGCAATGCGGCCAGCCTTCTGGACACACTGCCCATCGGCAGTGACTTGGGGGACGTTTTTATTTATTTATAGGCTCTTTATTTTAAGTTTATTTAGCTTAGAGATAGTTTGTGTTATTATTTTTAAGGTAATTTAATGTTTGAAATATTTGAGGTCACCGGGGACCGTAGGGCTGGCTCGTTCCTCGCCCAACGGATCGGCAATTCGGCATAGCCATCCAAAGGGGGAACGCAGCCAGCCTTATGGGAACCCTTCCACAGGGTTCGGACCTGGGTGATCTAGCCTAATATATACATATTCGGCTAGATCACCCACATTATGTTACATATATATTTTTTAGGTATTAGTTTTAGTTTTGTAGATAGTTTTATAATTTTAGGTTACTTTTATTCTAAGTTTGTTATTAATTATGTTTATGGTTTAAAAAAAAATGTTTTATATTTATTTAATAACTAGCTGTGCCCGCGGCTCCGCCCGCGTGGAATTCGGTTTGTGTCAGTAAGCTGCTAAATATATAAAAAATAGTAAATTACATTACGCTGTATTTTTTTATTCAAAAAATTATAACATTTATAATTTCCTGCATGATAATTTCTCTTATTGTTTCATACATTTTAGAGCCCGATTTGTAGTAGTCCGACTACGCCCGACTCTTTTAGTATGAGAAAGTCGAAGTCGCCTAGCTTTGGACCGCGTGCAGTGCGCCACATACGTCGGGCAATTCCCGACTCTTTTAGTATGAGGGCGCCGAAGGAGCCCGGTTTTGGAACGCATTCAGCGCGCCACGTGCGTCGGGCATAGCCCGACGCTTTAAGTATGAGGGTGCCTTCGGCTCCCAACTTTGGCAAGCGTACACGTGTCACGTACGTCGGGTTACGCCCGATGCTTTGAGTATGAGGGAGGCGCCCGGCTTTGGAACGCGTACAGCGTATTACATACGTCGGTCTTCGCCCGACACTTTTAGCAAAAAGAATATATAGTATAGAGGGGTCCTGCCATTGTAAATTTTGTAGTCACGGTACATTTACTGCCATCTATCGACACACAATTAAAACTTAAAATAAAATTGAAAATGTACAAAATAATCAAAATATGTTTACGGATAAATGATTCTTAATTTTTATTGTTCCATACTGACCCATGTTCTTTCACTGATATGTGTTAAAATTGTTAAATACCAAACGGTGTCATTAACGCCATCTAGCCGAGAATAGGCCAAAGGTAATGGCGCCATCTATTCGAGAATGACTTCCTTGGCCGTCCGAGGCACGTTTTTTTCTTAGACTTTATTTATCTTATACGGAGTTATATATATCTCTGCTTTTAGTATGAGGGCGCCTTCGGAACGCGTACAGCGTGCCACGTGCGTCGGGCGTAGCCCGACGCTTTAAGTATGTGGGTGCCTTCGGCGCCCAACTTTGGCAAGCGTACAGCGTGTCACGTACGTCGGTCTACGCCCGACTCTTTTAGTATGAGGGCGCTGAAGACGCCCAGCTTTGAAACGCGTACCTTACGCCCGACGCTCTGAGTATGAGGGCGCCGGAGGCGCCCTGCTTTGGAACGCGTACAGCGTGTCACGTACGTCGGTCTACGCCCGACACTTTTAGTATGAGGGTGAGCCAATCAAGTCAACGCCATCCAGCCGAGGATAGGCCAAAGGTAATGGCGCCATCTATTCGAGAATGACTTTTCCTTGGCCGTCCGAGGCACGTTTTTTTCTTAGACTTTATTTATCTTATACGGAGTTATATATATCTCTGCTTTTAGTATGAGGGCGCCGAAGGAGCCCGGCTTTGGAACGCGTACAGCGCGCCAGGTATGTTGGGCTACTCCCGTCGCTTTGAGTATGAGGGCGCCGAAGGCGCCCGGCTTTGGAACACGCACAGTGTGTCACGTACGTCGGTCTACGCCCGACTCATTGAGTATGAGGGCGCCGAAGGCGCCCGGCTTTGCTAACCATACAGCGTCTCACGTACGTCTCTTTTAGTATGAGAAAGTCGAAGTCGCCTGGCTTTGGACCGCGTGCAGCGCGCCACGTTGTCGGGCTACGCCAGATACTTTTAGTATGAGGGCGCCGAAGGCGCCCGGCTTTGGAACGCGTAAAGCGCGATACGTACGTCGGGTTAAGTCCGAAGCAGTGCCGGTTTAAGATATTTCGATGCCCTAAGCATTTCTAGACCATGGTGCCCCCTCTCCCTAGGGTCATTAAGGTTACATTATTTTTAGGGTTCCGTACCCAAAGGGAACGGGACCCTATTACTAACACTGCGCTGTCCGTCCGTCCGTCCGTCTGTCACCAGGCTGTATCTCACGAACCGTGATAGTTAGACAGTTGAAATTTTCACAGATGATGTATTTCTGTTGCCGCTATAACAACAAACGCTATAGCAACAGAGTACCTAATGCTAATGCAGTCGCCACCCGAATGTCACCTTTATCATATCTTAGGTCAGAATGTAATTGAAAACGCGAGCGAAGCGAGCGCGAAAATTTTTCGATATAAAAACGCAATATGATAGACAGTTGTACATTTTTACTTTTAGTATGGAAATCAGTCACATCATTTTATGACGAAAATTGACAATAACGTTGCAACAAAGTAATGCTGCTGCAGTCGCCACCCGAATGTCACCTTTATCATACCTTAGAAAGTTATAAAAAACGCGAGCGAAGCGAGCGCGAAAATTATTCGATATAAAAAACGCAATTTTACTTTTAGTCCCAACCAGGAGCGAATCCAGGATTTCATACAAAGAAGGGACAGGACAGTTTTCTATCAGCCTAGCTTCGCATAGGGCTCGATATTTAAGGGTTTCAGCGAGGTTGTTTTCATGTATAGAAGATGCAAGAAAATTATTCAATGAAATTTGTTGATGTCCGTACCCCCTAATCTAAACTTAAAAGTAATTTGGCAAAAACCTTCCTCGGTGGCTATTCATGTCACTACGTATTAAATTCAGCGCCATCTGTTAGTTTACCAGGGTACTCAATAGTGGTAGCACAGATTTGAAAAAAGTTTGCCCCTCCTTCCTAAGTAGCGCCATAAGATTCAGAGGCAAACTTAAATCAAGCGAGTGTTATGGCTACCCCTCCTTTTAAGGGTTGAATTTTTATAGCCTATAACCTGGCCGGAGGTTCTCTCGACAGATTAGTAAAGTTTGCATCAAAATCCGTTCAGCCGTTTTCACGTGATGCGCGTTCAAATAAACAGACAAACAGATAAACAGATAAACAGATAAACAGACAAACAGACAAAAATTCTAAAAACTGTTGGAACGTGTTCTGTTATCGATTCTAAGTATCCCCAGCCAACTTTTTTTCAAATATCTTCCATGTACAGACTTTCGACCCTCTACAGCTTTATTATATGTATAGAAGATAGATAGATATAGATGATGTAATAAATCTACTCTATGTTCAAAATTAAAATAAATAAATTATATCAGTCGCCCGTGCGTCTCCTTGCTCGAATCGAAATTTAAGATATTACCTACGTCCATTAATTGATCTGAAAACGTCAACTAATTGAAGAAACGTCACTATTAAATGACGTATCTTAAAGATCTAATCGGGCCGTCAGTCACAGTCACAATATTTTAATGTAGGTACTAGTATGGGCGAAATGCTGACATTATTTAGATATAATTTTGATGTCACAGTGTAAATTTGAATTGACCTCTTGGTCTGTGAGATAACATCAATACAAAGATCCAGTGAAAGTTCGAGATGAGGTGGGCGATTACGGCTAGTGTCTAAGGTTTAGTGCCTTTGTCGTGACTAAATTTGGACTAGGATTTTTGTATAATAAAGCCAACGTAAATATGTACTTGTCTTCAAATTAAAGGAAAAATGAAAAAAATCATCACTTCGAGCGAGATCCGAACTTGCGATCTTTTGGAACACTGGTCCTATCCAGATTGAAAGTCAAAATCGCATCAGTATTGTGGAGGCGAATGTTACTCATTTTACAAGGAAATTATCAGATACGGTGATGGCAACAACGACACCACGACAGTAGGTAATGCAGTTTCTGACATCCGAACCCCACCTTATTTCTCAGTGCGCTCAAAGACCGGGTGAGCGACAGTACACGGCAAAGATATCAAAGGGTACTGGAAAATGGCAGCTCTTTGAAACATGTCGCGTAAGTAACTAAAATAGGTACCTACGTGAATAAAATCGTTAAATTCGTAACTTAAAATGAAAGAAGCAAGTCCGTACATAAGCCCCGTTCCTAATCATAATGTCAGATCAACTTTAACAGATTAGATGCAGCACAGCAGCATGTTCCTGTCCAAACTTTGTGCTAAAGCACCGTCCAAATATGAGAACTATCCCCTGAGCGTGTACGTATCCGAGATAGCGGATTAATGATTCAATATAACACGCTACGTTCTGTGAAAAGCAGGTTAAGGTACACTAAGCTTAAGCTGTCTATTGAGGTTCCACACAGCGGGGAAAGTTCTTAATACTCGTACTTTACTTTAAGGAAGCTTTTCTTAAACTTACTTATTACAGTTAGTATTTTTTCCCACTGGTAGTTTAATGGGTATGATTTATATTCTGCAAATAATTAATGTTAATTGTGAACAGAAAAATCGGTTGATCAGCAAGGATTAGGTTAGGTCTTTTGTTTGCTAACCACCCGATCAGATTTTTCTGCTAGCCAATTTTTTATTGCTGACAGCAGGCGTGGCTCACTCCGAGATTTCGTCGCTTTGCTACAGGTAGCTAAAACTACATCCGTTCGACCCCAATTTTGGGGTTTGCCATAAGCCGCGCGTGGCGCTGTCGCCACCTAGCGGCCATATCTGTGCTGATCGTGACAGACGCGTTTTGTTAGAGAGTGAGTCTTCTGTACCTAGTACTATTATTTATTCTGTGCTGACAGTTTAGTCACTTCAAAAAATGGCCATAAAACATTTACACAAAATCAACAACAATGACTACAATAGTCAATTTAATGCAGCAGTAAAATTATTTCTTTTATGTACCTTCGCTATTACCAGAGTGGGAGCAATATACGTAAAAATAAACCAGTTTAATTGCCTAATCGCACGAGAAACGTCCTTATAAATCTGCGGAAGAAACGGACAGCATTAACGTGATAAGAAGCCTGATAAGGAGGTTTATAGTCACGCCAAATGGCCGGCGGCTTAACGCTAAACATCTTAGGCTATGAGTAAGTAAAATAAATTTTTCAAGTGTTATTGTTATTATTTCTTTTGACAAAAAAACTATAAAGAACACACTATTGTGTTTTTTGAATTTTGTAATCGCTTTTCCGACGAAAACAAAATAAAATTTTCTGTGATCAAACTGCTCAATTTTTAATTATTAATAATTTTATCAGACGTTTTGGACAAAATGGTTCTGTGATACTACAATAGAGTTACAATAACTACTGTAGTTATGGGTACTTTTAAGTATAGGTTATGTCTACACATCGGTAACTCGTGGCTTTTAGGTAGCACTTTAAATATTAGTTTAATTAATTCCTTTTTTTTAGTGGTTTCTTTTTCTCGACTTGTATAGGAATTAGTGTTGTTTATTAGTTTTTAAATTTTTAACTAATAATAATAATAACTAAACCCAAATAATAATTAAGAATAAATCTTTCGGTAGGTATAGGTTATTTCATTAAAAAATGTGGCCGTGAAGCTGGTGTATGAACAGTTTCAAGTTACGCCATATCTGTCATCCCTGCGGGTAGCTCGGCTAAGTTACTGCGCTAAGTAAGCCAACTCGGCTGTAACTAGCGCCAGTAGCTCGCCTGGGATGTTGAACTTGCGCGTGTGTTGCACTAATGCGCTGTTCTATATTATGTACAGTAAGGACAGGTAGCCTGCATGCTCTGCATTGAACAGTTAGGTATAATCAAATGTAATTAAACTAATGACTCAGAGAGCTGTAGGTACTCGCGAACCATTAGCTCCGCTGCTTGTATTGAGAGAAATATATAAACTGAAACCGCAAAAAAATCTAAATGTTTATAGTTTGTGTCATCCACGAAGATCACGCGCTCCATCCTTCTTCTAGTTATAGTACAAGTGTGGAACCTTGCAAGGTTCCCAAAGTTGCACACTTGTACTTTAAGATACTTAAGCGATTAGGAATAAGAATGAGGCGCTTCTACGGGAAGGCACAAACTTACGATAAAAAAAAACATGTCGATCTGTAATCGACAAAAATTGACCTGAAACACATTTGATAATAATTTTTTCTACTCCCATACTTTTATTTGTCATTTAAAGGGTCGTGCACACACCTTGAAAACCCTACCTTATAGTTGTCAAGACAAGTCTTTAGTCTATTCTCCAAAAAAGAATTTGTGCATACACGCAGTATATTTTTGGCGATTTTACGATACTTCGTGTAATGACCACTTAAAAAATATTGAATGAAATACAGTGTTGCTAACCTTATTTTAAATGTCATCTCTGACAAATAAGTGAACCATAGACTTTTTTTAAAATTCCATTCATTCATTTCCACTCCACTCTTTTCCCGCCCGTACCCTCCATTTTTGGTACTTCTTGAATTAAAAATATTTGTTAAATTTACAATTTTATTTAAAAGTTAGTGCTTGGTCGTAGAAAAAGTATTGTATGCAACGTTGTTTAACTGAGTCAATACTCATGGCGTCTTTATTAACAATTTTCGGCTTCGCCTCAAATTGTTACTCACGTCACTCGCCTTTTTTGACCTCTCTTAAACAACGGTTGCATAAAATACTATAAAGATGTTTGAATCTCACGTGAGCTTTATAGTTAAAGAATAAAAATAATAACATTCACATACTTACATAAAGGAAGCAATAAGAAACCTTAACATCAAAGCTTTTCGAAATATATTTTATAAAACCGAACAAAAGGGATGCAGCGACTCATTTTAAGCTGGTGCAATTTTTCAGCGCTCTTTATGAAACCCTGTATCCTTTATAACTGAGTCGTTATGAAATGCGTCTCTGGGGTACACTATGTTTAAGGCTGCACGGCACAGGCGCGATAACAACTCCGTGTTACACACATGATGTATCACGTTGGCGAAATAAGAGAGATTTTGTAATCCATTTTAATCAAATGAGCGAGCGAAGTGAAGTTCAACTTGGAACACATCTGGTTAGGAGCACGTTCCGGAATTTCGAAGTTTTTATTTATCTTTGATAGTTTGTTCCGCGATAGCTTGAGTAAAGTTTTTTTCTGATTTTTATACAATTTGGTAAGATTATAGTGAAGATGATATTTAAGTTACACTCGTAACAAGCAGGATCGATCCAGTGATTTGGATTATTTTTTATATAAAATTTCTGTAGGTACATCTTTTTTTTTTATTATGAATGGGCTTACTCATGGCCACAGACTAGCCGAGGCGTAGACGTGGCCTACGATGGAGCGAGCTCGCCCAGAAGGTTACATCCTGCGCGATAGTTTTAATTTTTTGTACCATCCATTTTCGTCAAGACATTCCAGTTGGAAAACGTAACATAATTAGTTATTCTTGGTTCTACTCTCATTCCTCTGGAATCTCTTTCCTCTGGTCACATCTATTAGCAAATTCCCAAGAGATTTCGCTTTGCTGTTGTTGGTTGTAGAAGGAACTTTGCACGAGTTACACGGACACTAACCAGTTAGGGGAGTTCTACAAAGAGATCAGGAACCTTACGAATACCACGCCACCTGCAAAGGTGCCACTAAAGCCTTGTAATGGCGAAGGCCTTCTTAAAAGTAAGGATGAGGTATTGACACGGTGGGCAGAACACTTCAACACTCTGTTGATCGTTGATCGAGCAGCAGATCTAGATCACATCAGGTCAATGCCTCAACTCCCTATTGCCGTTGAACTGGATAAGCCACTGTCAGGTGACGAGGTTGCTCTTTCTATCAAACAACAGCAAAACAAGCGTGCGGCTGGCATCGATTTTATACCAGGAGAACTGATTAAATACGGCGGCGAGGAGTTGCAATCAGCTATGTGGAAACTCTTTGTTCTTGTATGGGAAAAAGAACAAGTCCCTCATGACTACAAAGTTTCGCGCATCAGGGCGTTATACAAGAATAAGGGCGACCGTTCTGATTGCAATTCTTACCGTGGTATTTCACTTTTATCGGTCCCCGGGAAAGTCTTTGCCAGAGTTTTACTAAACCGCCTTATGGATGTATCCGAAAAGCTGCTCCCAGAGACCCAATTTGGCTTCCGGCCAGACCGAGGTACCTGTGAAGCTATATTCTCAGTGCGTCAACTACAAGAGAAAAGCAGAGAGCAGGGTCGGCAACTGTTCCTCTGTTTTGTTGACCTTGAGAAAGCATTTGACAGCGTGCCTCGTGAAGCCCTCTGGGTAGTTCTGAGTAAGCTCGGATGTACGGAGAAGTTTATAAGACTAGTTAGACTCCTGCATGACGACATGGAGTGCTGCGTGGCTATCGACGATGAACAATCGGACTTCTTCCCCGTTACGTGCGGGGTGAAGCAAGGTTGCGTCCTAGCACCCACTCTGTTCGCTTTGTATTTTTCAGTTGTAGTCCGAGAAGTCTTATCGACATGCTCCGAAGGTGTTCGCGTCCGCTACCGCACTGACGGCAACATTTTTAACCTGGCCAGATTCAAAGCACGCACAAAAGTCTCATACGCAGTGATCACAGAGATCATGTATGCAGACGACTTGTGTTTTGTGACTGAGTCCCCGGAAGGCATGCAACAGCTGATGTCCAGTTTCGACGAGTCTTGCCGCAGATTTGGGCTCAAGATCAGTGTCAAAAAGACTGAAGTGATGTCTCTGGACGTCCTCAGTCAACAGACACTGATCGTTAGACTCGGCGAGGACCAGCTGAAGCAGGTTGACAAGTTCCGATACCTGGGGAGCACGATAACCTCCAAGTGCGATCTTGATGCTGAAGTTAACAGCAGAATCGGGGCTGCGGCTGCAGCTTTTGGTAGGCTAGATCACAAGGTCCTCAGCTCACACGATTTGAAATTGGCCACTAAGATCTCCGTGTACATGGCAGTCGTGTTGCCTAACCTCCTTTACTCCGCTGAAACGTGGACCGTTTATCGCCGCCATATCCGCATGCTGGATCGATTCCACCTCAGATGCCTACGTAAGATACTGAAGATCCGATGGTCCGATCGTGTTCGGAACACCGAAGTGCTGCGTAGAGCAAATGTGGGTGGAATCGAGGTATACCTCATGCGACGTCAGCTTCGGTGGTGCGGTCACGTTTCGCGGATGAACGACCAGCGTGTGGCTAAGCACATCTTTTATTCTGAGCTTGAGGAGGGCAAGCGGAAACAGGGCGGCCAATTCCTCAGGTACAAAGATGTGCTTAAGCGTCACATGAAGAAGTGTGGCGTAGAGCCCTCGCGATGGGAGCAGAAGGCAGCCATGCGTACGGAATGGCGGGCTGCAATAAATACCAAGATAACAGATTTTGAATCTCGGCGGCGCTTAGAGCTTGACGCCAAGCGTGATAGAATAAAAGCCAGACAACCTGCGGCAATACCCTATAACTATGTTAACGGTGTGCTCACATGCCCGCAATGTTCGCGAACTTTTACTAACAAGATCGGCTACATCAGCCACTTGCGAGCACACCAGCGACAGCAAAGGAGTTGACAGCAGTCGCCGTGGCCGAAGTCGGCCGTGGAGTTATATAACCAAAAATTATATTCTAATAAAAACTTAACACAGGTAGGTATTTGTTAAGTACTTAAAAAGAGGCGCCAACACTTACAAGTGTATAAACCGAATAAACATTTTTTTTTCATTTTCATTTTTTAATAAAACGGAATTTCCTGGGAATTGGCCAGTGGAATGAGATTTTTGTATAACAAACCCGCATGGCCGTCTATTAATAAATGAATGAATTATTATGAAATGTATTATCAGTAGTAAATTGTAATTGTTGAATTTTGTATTTTGTAAGCTGTTATTTATTTTTTAATTTTATTTTAATTAATTTATAATGTACTTTGACGATGCAAAAGGGATAGTAAAATCCTACTTGATTAAATGATATTCTATTCTATTCTAACATTATGAATAAATTACGCGTGTGCGATAGAGATAGGAACAAGCAGTTACGAAATTCCTCATCCTAAGCGCTCTTTCTTTACCTAATTGCTACCCATCTTGGGGTCACGTAACACTGGTTCAGCCAAGAACTCGGTGTCCTTTGCGCTTGGTCAATGACGACCGTGTGGGTGGTTCTTTCTTAGTTTTGCCTAACTGTTAGTCAGCACTTTGAGAAGCAATCACGTTTCCAGACTTTTCACTTGAGTGATTTCCATCGCCTCGTTATCGTATTCTTGGGACACACTTTAGGTTTCTCAATCATTTCATAATGACTTGTTCAAACTTTTTAACTTGTGTATGATGATTAGTTTTAATTAAAAATAAATTAAATGAGATACAATTTATTTTTCTTAACGATTGTCGACTTGTGTTAATTTGTTTTAACAAGCAATTTGTGCCTAAATAATCGGGCAAACCAAATTTATCAGTAAGTAAGAAGAACAAAACATTATCATCACTCATCCCTTTGTTTTTGGTGCTAGTAGGTAGGTACTAGCGTAAGACAATGGCATTATGATTTTCTCTATGTTTGAAATGAGAGCCAAACTATAGTTATAATATATTTAATTGGACTTCAATATTATTTTATTTTTCAATAGCATAATCAAGTAGGCTTTTACAAAAAAAGGGATTGTACACGATTATCAGCCAAAACAAAAACGGTAGGAGCGTCAGGGTATCAAAGAGCATTGATAATTGGTAATCCGTTACCGTCATACCACGTGCCGGGCGTATTTCGGTACGTGTTGGACGCACGTTTATGGGAACGTGTAAAGTTATGCCTGAAGTCAGGTTTTGATACAGAGTTTGTTGGATTTCGACAACTTGTGCACGTTTGTTTATTAAAGCAGTCTCTGGTTTCGAAACTGCTCCTTATTTTTAACAGACTACGCTTACATAAACAGAGAGTTTCTAGAAATTTATGGTTTACTCATAAAAAATATATGACATTCGCCTTCTTATAATACACGAGGGAAACGAATCGCCTGATGTAAAGCGATTAATTACCGTCGCTCATGGACACCTGCTAGTTGTAACTTCGTTGTCAGCAATGAAGATGGGAATATGCTATTTTCTTGAAGGTTTTAATTTCGTATCGGTCCGGAAATACCGCGGGCGACAGTTCATTCCACAGTTTACCTGTGCGAAGCAAGAATTTCACATCCAAACATGTTTTCAACATCAGTTACCTTTCTTTTGTCCAATAAAGGCGCTGTAAAACTTAAAATGTTACAGAAATAATTAAAATTATATTATATTACCCCTGACGGGCAATTAACTAAAGTACTTTGCGAAAAATAGTGCCGCGACGCCCAATTTCGCTGAAAATTTGCCTAAAGTTTTATTAGGCTATATTTTTTTCAGGGATATTACGGGAGTGCTCGGAGCCACTCGTTATTCATTAACAGTTTAATTGCAGAGTGGCCCAAACCGAACGCTCGTTAAGGAAACCGTTTAAATTTTACTCTTTCTGAATTATTTATTTAGTTTTAACGAGACGGGAGGCAAGAATATTAAACGGGTGGCATTAAATAACGAAGATTATGACGTTTTTATTACTTTTCTTTGTTCCCTTAGAAGTTTCTGGCCTACATTCAAGAACCAATTTAATTTAGGACGTGTGTGTTTCGCTATAAGCTTTGGTAGGTAGGTACTTTACTATCAGGCCAATTCGTAATACGTACCAATATGAAACGGGCCGCGTAGCCAAGATGCCAATCGCGTAAGCTCCGTAGCGATCGAAACGCAACTGTCACTGTCGCGCTAATATGGAAGAGTGACAGAGAGACATAATGCTTTTCGTTGTCGAAGCGATAGCGATTGTAACCCTGGCTAGGCCGGCGGGTGTATCAGGTTAGTAACACATTTAGGTACTCAGTGGGGCCTCTGCCTCCCGAAGTTACTGGAGGTCTAAGCCTGTGACTGTAGGTATTTATACTTACACAATAAAAAGTTATTGATAGTTATCTACCACGATATTTTAAGTGGCTAGGCTTCAGCTACAACAAACAAACTTAACTTTACTTCCCTCTACTGCCAAAATAAAAACTGAACAAAAAACCCTCTCAACACACTACTCCGTTCGAGAGCCCTCTACAAAAGAGGGGAGTGACACGCGCGGATTGCCATACGAGCGACCGTTCACCATTCGTTCACTCGACCATTCGTTCTATGAGTGAGGTTTAATTACGCAAATTAAAAGTTAATGGGTGCCGGACACGGGACCAACAAAGGCTGAAGATGAACGCTTTCGTTCGTGATTAACGGAATAATTAAAAAAAATAATTAAACTTTTTTAGGTATTGGGATACCCTATGGGGAGATGAGGTAAACTAAGGTTACTTTACAACACCGATTTATTCTAACTCCAATTAATTATCTCAGAAGGTTACTAAATAGATTTTACACAAGGTCGGGACAAGGACCAGGCGGCGCCGCGATATCGAACTAGTTAATTAAGTAGGTATGTGCGCACTGTATGCCTTGCGCTGAGCGACTAACTGGGCTAACTGCTCCTTCGAACTGTATACCGAAAATGCTGACTCTAAATTGCGTCACCGCCATGTCCCTACATCATTCCCCCCCTTTTTTGAAGAAAAAAAAGGAAAAGAATTGTCAAAATACAACAATACCAAATACATAGAAAAATATCGAAGCTAACAAAACAAACTTACTCGCTTCGAGTGTGACGCATACCTTATCATGCTAAAGGTTCAAAGAATGCTTACATAGAATTTATCGCTCACATTGCAAACAAGATCTGTGAAATAATACCTGTACCTATTGTATTACATTCTGATTACACACTGAAATAATACATTGTTGTTTTATTTATAATGAACATGGTGGTCAACCTCTGAGAACTTGAACAATGATAACAACATGTTAGGTATTACACTTACTTAACTACAACACTTATTGATACACTTGTTGTGGTGGATTAGTCTGAACGGTATGCACCTTTATAGCTGTGGGTGGTAAATTTCCGACAGTTTTCTGCACCCATGATCTAGCACATTGTTTACATTTCACTCTCAAAAAATAACATAACGCCAACAACAAAATTATTCCCAACACGATTAGTCCAATTCCGACATAATTTAGTTTCGATTCCACTTGATTAGATAAATTTTCCACTTTCGCTATCGCAATAGCATTATGTGAGTTACTGTCGTCTTGCTTTCCTTGGGTTATTCCCATTTTTACAATTTTCCACAATAACTTTACTGACAGGAAATCTAACTCTGACGTCTAACAACGTGCTGTACTGATTGTATATTGAACACGTTTATCTAAAACATCTACTTAAATATGTTACAAAAAACTTAAATCAGTATATTTAAATCCTATCACATTGTCACGTACCGCCTCGATACGTATATAAAAATCAAAACAATGTCGCAACAGCTTTATGACACAGTATATAAACTCTTAACTACGTTGCGGGACTCGTGTTTCAGAGCCCGACTTGAAACTGGCAAAAAATCCGGTATAAATGACATTTGAATGTAACCATTCACCCTGTGAAGTGGCTAACCATATACTACTTTCGGCAAGCAGAAAGTTTACCTCCCCGAAATAAACTTTCTACCCCCGGGGTCCAGGCTCCATCCAGGAGATGCTAAATTAAAAACAAAGTAGTGGACCCGAATTTCACGTTTTCCAAGAAATCTCAAAACCTTAAAATGCGTCACTCGTGGGCAACCTCTCCGCACAAGTGACCCTATCCGCAATGCAACCCTGCATTACATTCAATATGATGAAACAAGTTGCTATACTCCTTATATTTTAACTGAGACATATTACACATGATATAACTTTATTCATCAAGCAAAAATCTAACTGGCCTATTTATAACTCGTCCGCTCCGCGTGGTACGAGTCCAAGGCGTTGGCGTTTGAGACACTAATGGCTGTATAGGCTCATTTGTGTTCAAATCCGCATTCCTACTAGAATTATTACTGCTTTCAGGTGACTCATCTAACAAAAATGCTGGTTTCAACCTGTCAACTGATATTTCTACTTGTCTATTGGGCAACTGAATTTTAAAAGTTTTTGACCTCCTATTCAAAACTAAATATGGTCCATCATAATTGGGAGTAAGCGGCTTCTTTACTAAATCGTTCCTTACAAAAACATGGGAACATGACTCTAATTCTTTGTGTACAAATATTTTTCTCGAATCGCTATTCTCTCGTGACACGGGACGAAGGTTATCTACTACGGATCTAAGTCTCTCTACGTATGAAAAAGGGTCATTAATATTTTTTTTAGACTGAGTATAAAAATCACCTGGCAATCTTAACACATGACCGTAAAGCATTTCAGCTGCACTTACCTCGTTGTCTGATCTGCACGCTGCTCGGAGTCCTAGCAAAACCGTAGGTAGCTCGTCAGCCCAGGATGCGTTGTCAGCTAGCCTGGCTGTTAAAGCACTTTTGACTACGCGGTGCCATCTCTCCAAAATCCCGTTGCTCTGAGGGTGATAGGGTGTTGTACGTACCTTGTGAACCCCTAAAAATTTCATTAAGTTCCTAAACAAGTCACTTTCAAACTGTCTACCCTGATCAGATGTGATTAAACTTGGACAACCGAATCTACATATCCAATTTTCATAAACTACTCTTGCGACTATCTCCGCTGTCATGTCAACGATTGGTATGGCCTCGGGCCATCTGGTACGACGATCTATCATTGTAACTATATACCTGAGGTTTTGAGCTGTTGTGGGCAAAGGCCCCACAATGTCCACATGCAAATGCCTAAACCTTTCTGCGTCTTGAAATTGCCCCAATTTCGAAACTGTATGCCTATTTACCTTTGCTCTCTGACAATGCACGCACGCTCTTGCCCATGTGCCTACATCTTTATTCATGCCTGGCCAAAAATATCTCTGGGCTACCATCTTGCGCGTGGTCCTAATACCTGGATGACTAATGTGATGAATGGCCTCGAACGCTATCTTCCTGAATTTTTCTGGTAAATACGGTCGAGCATTCTCACCTGATATTTCGCAATATACCTTCGTATCCGAGTTTGGCATACCTAACAATTTATATTTCGCCCGGTTTGCTGTAAACAAGTCCGCGAACTGCTTATCGGTTTCCTGTGCTTGCGCAACTTCTTCGAAATCGATGACTACAGGGCAAGCTATTGTTTCTACACGTGAAAGCGCGTCAGCAACTATATTCTGCGAACCGCTAATGTGTTCTATCTCGCTCGTAAATTCGCTGATGTACATTAGCTGTCTCGCTCGACGTGGCGTCTCTTTTGCTGAACCTACTTTTGTTAACGCTACTGTAAGAGGCTTATGGTCCGTATACACTATCAATCTCCTGCCCTCTACCATATTTCTGAAATATGCTATAGACATGTAAATTGCGGTCAACTCTCTGTCATATGTACTATACTTCTTTTGTGCTTCTGAAAACGCTTTTGAGAAATAACCTAGAGGTCTCCAAATATTACCTACTCTCTGTTGTAAAACGCTCCCTGCGGAGGTTCCTGATGCATCTGTCATAAGCGCTAGAGGGACGTTTGGAACCGGAAATGACAATGTAACGGCGCTTTTTAGGCTCTCCTTACACTGCTCGAACGCGGTCTCTGCTGCACTGTCCCACTCAATTTTAGACTGATCCTTTTTCTTTGAATTATGCAAAAACTTATTTAAATGGCTCTGCACATCTGCTGCTTTGCCTAAATGTGCCCTATAAAAATTAACCATCCCTAAGAAACGTCTGAGTTGTTCAACGGTCTCGGGTCTCGGATAGTCTATAATAGCCTTAACTTTATCGTCGCGTGGTCGCAGTCCGTCTGCTGACACTATATAACCTAGAAAATCTACTTGCGACATTCCAAATTGGCACTTGCTCAAATTAATTGTCAAACCTACTCTGTCAAATCTTTCAAATAATTTGCTAAGATGTTCCCTGTGTACGCTCTCGTTCTCCGAGGCTACTATTACGTCATCTATATAACAAAATAAGGATGAACTCGCGCCTTGCTCATCAGTAATGGTCTCTATGTCTTGTAGCTCAGCGTTCATGAAACGCTGAAATGTCTGCGCTGCATTACGCAAACCGAAACATAATCTAGGGAACTCAAACAACCCAAAAGGTGTGATGATCGCTGTTTTTTCGATGTCTTCTGGCGCGATTTCGATGGCATGATAAGCGCGATTGATATCTAGAGTGGAAAATAGTGACTTACCTGACAATCCGTATGTGAAGTCTTGCAACCTGGGTATCGGGTATCTGTCCGCCTTCGTGACAGCATTCAGCCTCCTGTAGTCTCCGCACGGTCTGATCTGTCCGTCCTTCTTCGGAACTACGTGTAGCGGGCTGGCCCAGGGACTCTTACTCGGCCTGCAAATACCTAAATCTTGCATATTACGAAATTCCTGCTTTGCCTGCTCGTACCTATCTCGCGGCAACGGCCTAGCACGCGCATATACCGGAGGTCCTGAAGTCTCTATATAGTGCTTTACACTGTGTTTAGCAGGCTCCTTAAATGATACAGGCTTTGTTATGTCCGCGAAACGTATTAGGATGTCACGGTATGGGTTATCATCCCGAATACATTTTATGGACGCGTATGCGCGAATGTACGATGGATCCAATACATCTTAAATTTGTCACTTTATCCACTAAAATTTTGCAATCTAAATCTACCATTAACTTATGAGTCTTTAAGAAATCCGCACCGATAATTGGTCGAGTCACGTCGCACACTATAAATGTCCACCGAAAAGCTCTACGCAGTCCTAAATTGAGCTCTAATGATACCGCTCCGTAAGTTTTTATTTCCGTGTTGTTAGCCGCGTACAGTTTATAATTGTTACACTCGCGACGCTCTGTGGCACTAATTCGGTTAACCGGTACTATGGACACGTCTGCACCAGTGTCCACTAAAAAACTCATGCCACTATTGAAGTCTACAACGCACAAGCGGTGGCTTTCCGTCTTCGGCTCCACGCACCCACCAGCCGCCTCAGGGTGCACCGCATCTAGTTTCCCTGCGGTGGCTGCCAAGCGTACGCTGTCGGCGGCGCCACGCCTGCCGACTGCTGCTGCCTCCCCCAGGCGCACGGCTGGATGCATCCGCGCGCGTTCTCTCTGAACTTAAAATGATATCTACACAGCCAGTCCGGTTTTCTTCTCAGGACGGTCGACCTTGAACGTGATCGGCTCCTACCTTGCCTGAAGTCTCGTTCCCGCGGTCTCGACCGGAGCTCACTCACCTCTCCTCTGAGCTGGTTCAGCTCCAAGGCCATCTTTCTAAATTCCCCAATTAAATCGCTTGTTACTGCGTTCAACGACGCGGTTGTTTGGGCTGCCGGGGCTGCTACAGTCGCGACCGCCCCTGAGCCCATGGACTCTACTATCTTGTCAGCCATGGACACCAGATCTTCTAATTTTGTTTCTTCTCCGACTGCCGTAAGGATCGCCCTCGTCGCTATTGGCAATCTCTGTAACCACAGCCTCTTCACCGTGTCGTCCGAAACATCGGCATTCCTGGCCGCCTCGGCCATTCTCCTGTATAACTGCGAAGGCTTCTGCTCCCCAAGCTCCATTTCTTTGACCAACCTGTTAAACTGGCGGTCTGCGCTCTCCTGGAAAGCCGAAATGAGCCGGGTCTTGAGGGTCTCGTAACTCCTCCCCGTGGCGTTGTCCAATAAATCGCCCACGGTGCTCAGCTCTTCCTTGCCCAACTTGCTAACTACCAGGTCAAACTTTGCCTCTTGTCCTAGTTTCTGTGGTGCTAATATTGCCTCCAACTGCGTAAACCAAAGCTTGGGCATATCTCTCCAGAATGGTGCTATTCTCGACGAAACGGTGATGGCCGCAAGGTCGCTCTCCATGGTTACCGTTGTTTTCTGTTCCGTGGTACTGTCGCTCTTTGGCTCCGAAGTCTCGACGCCTTTGGGTTCCGCAGGCCCGGCGCTCCTGGGTACCGAAAATCCGGCCCTAGGTTGCTGTACTGGCACCCCTAGTGCGGAACTGCCGTTCAGCATTTCCCGCCGATTTTATAACGCAACTATTATCTATTTAATTGAAATTAGACTCTCACAGAACGGATAGACACTCACGAAATTGTCTTTGTGCGGCACTTCACGGCCGCCTGGTCTGCCCGAATACTAATGTCCAACACTAAACACGAAATTTAAAGTCCAAAAACGAACGCGGGGTCACCACTTTAGGTATTGGGATACCCTATGGGGAGATGAGGTAAACTAAGGTTACTTTACAACACCGATTTATTCTAACTCCAATTAATTATCTCAGAAGGTTACTAAATAGATTTTACACAAGGTCGGGACAAGGACCAGGCGGCGCCGCGATATCGAACTAGTTAATTAAGTAGGTATGTGCGCACTGTATGCCTTGCGCTGAGCGACTAACTGGGCTAACTGCTCCTTCGAACTGTATACCGAAAATGCTGACTCTAAATTGCGTCACCGCCATGTCCCTACACTTTTGTCACGAGTTTCACGGAATGGTGTCCAGTTTGAAACTGGTGACTTTACCTGAGAATAAATGTTTTCATTTTGTACGTTCCAAATGTATCTGCCATCTTGGAGCTATTTTCCAAATAGAATAAATTTGATAATCATCAGGAAATCGCCAAAGTTCAGCCCCAAAAACATTTATTATCTGTATAAAATAATTCTGATACATACTTACATAATAATTATTTGTTGATTCAATTCAGAGTTTCCTGTAAAAAAAAAAGGTGGAATAAGGTAAATATTTACTCCAGTATATTTCTATAATTATAAGTAGGTACTGTTAGGTAGGTACCTGTACTGGTACTGTAGAAAGGTACTTACCTGTACTAATGTTGATAATCATGTAAATAATAATATTTTTTAAATATATAAATAAAATCGTAATATAGTAAACAATACTTATTTTATTAAATGAGTGGAAAAAAATAACCCATATAGGAGATATTAATAAGTTGAAACAGGCCAGCCTATGAATGCATGCAAGGGGTATACAAAAACAAATACCTACGTCGAGGAAAATGGTAGCTCAAATATGGCGGTTATGCGTCCCAGTTCTGACCGGAAATTGATAGGGGAGATAGCTATCTAATAGAACCGCTCGCTGCGGACGCGATGCTGTTTAGTTCCGGCACATTTAAAGGGGCTAACGCTAAATTGTAGTTTTTATATTAAATTTAGACTGTTCAAGAAATTGCATGCACTATTCGATACTTTTATTTATTTATTTAGGATCACCAACAGACAATACATCATGAAAAACGAATCAGTAGCTTACGCAGAAGGTAGACGTTTGTCCAATTAAAGGTAACCACAGCTTGCTCCAGTATCTTCGGACATACAATATAGATACCTACATAGGTACTTTAATTTAAAGTACCTTCTTTGAATTCAGTCCTTCGACTTAATACCACGATGTAACGAAAATCGCATACAATTAGTTAATTCTACGAAAGCGGGAGGCAAAACCGTGTTGAAATTATATTACCTAGTAAGTACATATTTATAAAAAAAGTGAAAAGAGCGTAGGTACCCGGGCCGCCTACCAGGAGTACGTCCTGTTAGACGCCCCAGGTATCGCTGAAGCGACATGGCGGAGGAATCTGCACACTTTTGTCACCAAATTGTTAACTCAGAGGAGTGAACAATTTGGTGACAAAAGTGGCGCTGTCTTGTGTCAGAGGCAAAGTCTCAGGGCCCGATTCGGATTTTGAAATAGACATCTATTAGATATCTTTTAAACATCACCAAGATACGATAACGATATGTTTAAGATCTAACCTGACAAATTTTACATATTTGCGCGATTCTGGAGATACTCTTGAACGATTTCCTCAGGTTATGACTTAGAGATCCAATTCACATCTAATAGATATCTTACGCTACCTAACGTAAAATTGACATTGGTTGCCCGAATTGCGCTGGAAAAGAGAACTAGTTGATATCTAAACTATAACGTATCTATAATGGATCTAGTACGTGTCGTCTCTTGTAAATATCTTGAAGTTCGAATACGGCAGTCAGTTTAAGTCATGTAGTCAACGCAAATGGAGCAAGTAGGTATTTATTTCATAGCCTAATAAATAATTAACTGTGACTATACTTAATTAGGTATACGCAGTTTGCCGTTACGGTAACTTTATTATATTATACACGGTGTAACACGAGTAAACCGAATAATTTTAACATTTTGTATAAAATATTTCATTGATGAATTTCAGAGCAGATAATTAAATCTATTGGAGGAATTTCACCTTACCGCACAGCCAGGTCATAAAATGATTGCATAATCCATGATTTAATCCGATAGAACTCCGCTAAATGAAGAATATTTTACGACTTAGGGTTCTCTTTCAGACTCGCATCCTCGTTGCAAATAAAAAAAAGATAGCAATACCATTTCTCAATTTTGTGGACAGTATTTACGCTTTAATGACCCCAAACTGCACATCACTTGACAAATGTGCAGCGCTTAGCGCTCCAAGGGACCCGAGGAAGTGCTTTCAAATTTCAACCAACAAAAGCTTCTTGGAAACTAATGGGTTTTTCGCTCAGCGAGTATTCATAAATTGCTTTGACAGTTTAACAATGCTCCCAGTATATAGGCACATACTTTACAGATTTGTTTGTGTAAGTAGGTGTTAGTCCGTATTATATCAATATAATTCATCAACAAAATTAAGCTTAGAAACAAATTAAAAGTGGCAAAATTCACTGTCCTGGTTGGGATTTGAACCCACGACCACTGACAGACGGAATAAAGACACACAGACCAGGACCAGACCAGGGCAGTGATTTTTTCCTGATACTACAAAATTAATTTTCATCAACAACATTGACGACACGTGGCAATTATGAGGATTCTAACAGACGCTGTACACAAAAACAGGTAAGAAAAACAAAACTACACAATATATTGACACAAAACTTCCTCCTTAAAATTTTGAAGTCGCTTAAAAATACAAAATATGAAAATAAAACTCCAAGCCTACGAATAAATGCGACCGCACATTTGTTACCGCTAAAACAAAGAGTTAATCAGAATACCCTCTTATTTACATTTTATTTCCTGCCTATTTTACTATAATGTATAATTCCGCAAAGGTCCGGAAGCATCCGGCACGATAAAAACGGACGGAAACCGTCGCGGCGCCCTAAGTGGGTATTATGTCAAAATATTACCGCATAGTGAAAAGGACTCGGAACGGGAGTGTAACGGAAACGAGAGTAGAGGGAGGAAAATATAGTAACGTGTGTTAGGGATCCTTCCACAAACGGAAATATAACGTACTTTCATAAATCACCTAACAGGCTTATTCGGATTTCAAGATAGTCACAAGATCTAGAGATAATTTAGAGATCAACTAGATCTACTTTAGATATCGACTAGATGTGACTCGGATATCTAATTCATAACTTGTCAAAATCGTTCAAGAGGACTTCCAGAATCACTGAAACGTCAAATTTGACATATATCTATCTTACAAATATCTTTAAATTATCCATATCGTAACTTGTTGATGTCTAGTAGAAATCTAATTAATTTTCCGAATCGAGCCGTAAGTCTATTTTTGATTAATTTTAATTCGTTAAATTTCACAGCACATCTGTAATACAAAGCACTGTGAACACTTAAAAATAAATTTCAATTATTTTTTAAAATATTAAGCACCAACACAGAAGAGAAGTGATCACATCTCAACTTGATGCTGGCAACTTCTAGGGCTGATCTTCTGATGAGATCATCAGGTGGGACAATCAATCACCGAATTACGGACGGAATCTATAATAATCGGCAAAATAGAAAAAAACATACTACCTATAGGCAGAAATAAATTCACATACTATTGAACTAAATATTAAATAAATGTATACATAAAAAACATGCAACTTGCATTCATAGTATATACTTTAACGGCTGTTCTTAAAGCTCCTCTAAAATATTGTCAATATTGTCATCCTCTAATGTTTGTTAATAACTGTCATAACCAAGGAAGACGCAACCGGATTAAAAGCCGCAGCTGCATCAAGACAAATTGGAGTTGCGCTAACCTAATTACTTAGCCGACTAGCTCGCAATAGTTCCAATTCCCCTCCTTTGTTCAATGCGAAAACCGAAATGTAACTCTAGATTGAAGTTTCTAATGCTAGAGGACCAATGAGTGTTTTTAGGACGTTAATGGAATCACGAGAATCAAAATTCATAAGGTACCATTCGAATTCAATCCGATACGACCTTCAAACCTTCAAGAAAAGAGCGTACTCCCATCTTAAATTCTGGCAACGCGCTTGCAACCCTTCTGGTGTTGCGGGTGTCCATGGGCGGCGGTAATCGCTTACCATCAGGTGAACCGTATATCATAAAAAAACATTGTTGTTGCAGTATTTAATGCGGCGCGTCATTGCTGCCGCCTGTGTTGCTGCCAAAAATGTTACGAATATGGACAGAAACAACGTTATAGTCGCACCAATAAAAGTCTGCAGCGGATTTGATAGCCCACGCAGCGTAAGTGTTATTTATGAGTCTAATTTCATAGAAGTTTGACGTTTAAAATGACGCTTGCACTGCGTGGGCTATCAAAATCGCTGCAGATTTTAAGGTCTGACTATATGTATTGACATGTGTGGCCACAATGCAGTCAGCAGTAACGTTGCGCCGCAATACTGCAGCAAATATTGAATAGAATTCCATTTTAAAATCAAACTACATATAATTTTATTCAAACTGGAGACTTTGCATTAAGTTCAAGTTTTAAAATAACTACAAAACTGTACTCTTCGTTGAACAAACACTAACACCAAAACTTTAATGCATGTTTAAGAAATAGTAACAGTAATATCCCAACAATATCTAAAATATAGCCGTTCTACCCAAGTTTCCAAGTAGCATGTATACATACAAGGAACCATTCCAAATACCGGGGCGAAGCAATAATATAGCGATCTTCGGTTAAGTTTATAACGTTATGCAATACTTGTGGGGAAATAGTTGCGCGTCATGTGGTTGTTGTCATCTACATCGCCATCTACAACTACCTTAGCAATATTATTGGGCTTTCTTCACTTGTACGTAGTACCTATACGTATTGTTGTAGTGTGGAGCTTGTTTTCTTGAAGTGGTGGTAACCACTGGTGGTGAAAGAGAGTTTTCTCCTTTAGAGAGTTTTAGACGAATCAGGTCCTCGAATACTCATCTCGCCAACATTCGGGTAGTCATTCGGAATAGTTACGCTCATGTTTGACTAACAGTATGTACATCTAAGAACACAATGTGCGGGCATCATAGCTCAAGCTTTGCTTATTGAGAACAATATTACATTATCAATGTTTGCTGATGCCTTCCGCGCACAACAACAATATAACGAGAGAAAATATGGAATGTAATTTCATCAAAGTTTATCGGAGATGTACAAGCAATTTTCTGATATTATTCAATACAATATTACGTTTAATAATTTCTACTTATAATAATACCTTACGGTTCAGTCAGCAGAGTTTATGAAATATCGCGCTTTTTTACATCAAAATACATATTTCTCTCGATAGAATAAAGTCATATTTATTATAAAGGTTACACTTTGATGGCGACCGCAGTGTTACTATTGCAACAGTACTGCTACATGTGATAGATTATACATTCTAATCGGAACAGTAACTCAGTTAAAACAGTTCGACCCACCGACGAACAGAGGGCCTACCGCGAAACACGGAAATCAAAATTTCGTTATCTGCCTCACTTCTTCACATTTGCATATTCGAGCGATAGAGATGCAGACAACGGAATTTCGATGTTCGTTCGTGGTTCGTAGTAGCCCTCTGGCTAGAAACATGAGAGAAAATAATAAGCTGTTATATTTGTTTAGCTACGTCACTTAGAATTAGATCAAGCTAAGTGGGCAGCGATTTTGATAACCCAGACTATAAAAGTGTTATTTTAATCTTCAAACGTCTATGAAATTGTGACGTTTATATAACACTTGCGCAGTCATTGCTCTCAAAATCGCTGCCAACTTAGCTTGGTCTAACCTCTAACTCTTTGTTCGCATTTCTCAAATACATTCTATTACACTGACACAAATATATTTATAGAGTTTAATTGCAGAATACTTTTACAGCTGCAGCGTCAAGCAACAAAGAAGCATTTCATTAGTGCTCAATAAAATAAGCTGACATTGCAGCAAAAAGTGTAACAAACGCAAAATGAAGCAAGACTACTATTACTAACATCGAAATCGAAAAAGGACATCTTTAACTCCATCTCTATCGCTTTTGTCATATTTGAGCGAGAACGCAGATAGACGATTTTATTATTTCGATAGAATCCTTTCAGAATCAATACATCGAGAACAATCAAATCGAGTGCGCTGTAGGAATTACGAGCTTCAATTGTTTCACCGTTTGATGAAATTCAATTATTGCCTTTGATGTTAAATGCTCGCTCGCACCCTTGCAGCCAAGTTACAGCCAAGTTGCAGCCTTGCAGCATTTGACTAAAGTGTACGTAAAGTATCAGGTAAACGTAAAGCGAGATAGTGAGCAAGAAATAATTATACAAACAGCTTTGTAGAAATGCGTACACCAATCAAAAGTGAACTCGTTGATTTCTGATAATGATATATTTTTTGTCATTTATTGAATACTTTTTTTAAGAACTGAGCCAGTACCAATAAATTATAATTTTATCACCTGTACCAACGACTATTAAATATAAGCTCGTAAAAAAGTCCACACAGTCGTCAAAATCAATTAATTAAATGAGTATCGACTATGTTACTAACAGATACGTAGGTACTTTTAATTTATTTCTAATAATACCTATTTCTATTAATTTAGAGAATATTCAGTGAATTTAATATCTCACAGATCATAAAAAGAAATATTTCAAATAAAAAAAAAGAAATTGAAGTAATAGTACATTTCGATGCTAGTGCGGAAGGTATGTCATTACTTCACGAGTACCGAGATATCTTGCCACGAGCCGCAGGCGAGTGGCAAGACTCGGGACGAGTGAAGAATGACATTTCCGCACGTGTATCGAACGACGTTTTTTAATACAGTTGCGAAAAAATAAGAAAAACATTGTTAATCGTACACTAAACAAAAGTGGTAACAGTGACAGCTCGGTTAGACGTCGTCTTTAAGTATATTATATCTATGGGCGTTTGGCAGCTATTCCGTTCCATTCAGTCAACTTATTAAGAACGGAATTTTTAATATTGAATATTAAAAAATAAACGTGTTATAATGATGAAGAGTGTCGTGGCTTCCGACCTCCGTGGCGACCTGACATAGACCGATTGACTGACTGGCTGACTGACATACATATTTGGAACTTTGGAACTCGGACTTTAAATTCAAAATTAGACATGACATCCACAAGACAAAACCTGACCAGTTCACGACAGATAGCCGACGAAGACGGACGACACAGACCCAACATTGGTCCTTCAACCTCAACAACCAGACTATGGAAAGAAGAGGGTCCTTCAACCTCAAAAACCAGACTATGGAAACAAGAAGTAAAAAGAGTAAGTTCATAGACTCGCCCGCCCGGGAGCTGTCACCAAGCGCCGGCCTCAGCCGCGCGCCCTCGCCGCGTTCCGCGCGCCACAGCGGCGCACGCTCACTGCGTTTCGCGCCACAGCCGTGCGCCTTTCGCCGCAACCGCGCTGCGCGCGTAGCAGCCGCGCGCCCTCGTCGCATTCTGCGCGCTTCGCGCGCCCTCGCTGCGTTCCGCGCGCAACAGCCACGCACCATCGCGCTACGGACATGGTGGCCGCGCGCACTCGCCGCTCCTCGGACGAAACAGTTCAATCGCATGGAAGAACTCCGGCGCGAAGGGGAGCACCTGGAGCTCAAACAGACAAGACAAGACTCCGCGCCGGCGCCTACGATCGAACGCCGCTAACTAAACTTCTAGCAAGACAATCTGGCAAAGAGCTGCCGTTCTTTTCCAGAGACACTCGCGGCTATCTGTCGTGAACTCAATTTCCTAAGTCGTCCCGTAAAATACGAAAAGACATGACGTCGTAAACGGCCTTTGTTACAAACTCCGTGTAAGCATCGTGGCAACAATGACACTGACAGAAAAGACAAAAGAAATCTGACAAATATAAAATATATATTTGGGAATTATTTCCAAATGACCGTCTATCCTACAAATATACGCCAGAAATTACGATCGCAGGACAATGCGCAATTTCGGCCGACTGAATCATGAAGACTGCGAACGCGGCCACGCACATCGCACATAGTAGAGGAGCCGAGCCGTGCGATGGAGCCCGCGGCGCGGGGGCGCGCCACGCCGTACCACCACGCAAGAAGCTCGCGCTAGCGACAAAGCAACCTACGACGACGACACGCCGTGTTCACAGCAAGTCAACTAAGAAGTGTGTCATGTGCGAAGACAACCACGGTATAGAGAAGTGCCCTAAATTCCTGGCCCTCTCTATGGACGCCCGCGTGAGTACGTGACAACACAGAAACTGTGCTCCTCATGCATGTCGCCTCGACACCAGATCCTGGGAATGTCACAACAAGAAGAAATGTGAACACTGCCACAGGTCACGCCACACGACTGCTGCCACACGACGCTGCACGCCGAGTCGAAACCCGCCGAAACGAAGCCTACGTTGCCCGATCCGAAACCCTATCAGCCGCCGCTGTCGTCACTCACGTCATCCTCAAAATCGCTAGAGTGATGGTCAGTGGGCCGCTGGGATCGGAGACCATATCGACGACGCTTGACGAAGGAGCAAATGCCAGCCTCCTGGACGAGGACCTCATGCCTCATGCTTTGGAGTCTCCTGTCCTGCGACGGACCTAGGACACGGGAGCCTGCAGCCTGCAGGACGCAGACTGCAGCCAAGGCGCGGCAGCGCGTCAACATCGTCCACGACATGAAGGCTGAAGACTCCTATATTTTTGTATTAAATATTTAGCTTTTCCTATGTATAAACATAACTCATACATACTTAGGTAGGCTATTTAGGTAGGCTATTTAGGTAGGCTAGGGCGTAACTACGAATTAATAAAGTTTTTTCTGACGACTTAGGGACGACTGACGACATTGACGAATAACTGTTACTTCTTTTAGATAGTGACAATATGATAGACCTTAGTAGGAGCTTAGGGAGCTCTTCCCGGGGCATAACTGCAGTGACTCTACGTGCCCCTGAGACACGTAGTGCATGGCAAAATCCTGACATTTGCCCAATGACGTTGCAGTCCTGCACTTATGTACTTGTGACGAACTCAATGACGCAATAAAACGGTCATTTCGACCGAGGGATTTGGTGTCAAATCGTACACCGATGTTCCTCGGTTGAAAAAACGACTAAAGAGTCATAGCCTTTTTGGAGAATACGTCAAAATTAGTAGATGACAGGTGGAAGACAGGCCTCCTCTGGAAAGATGACAACTAACCTACCTGACATCTACAATTTGACGCTTAAACGTCTTGACGACATGAAAATATCTAAACTGCCAGAGTTCGCAAGGCGTTACTCGGATAAGGTTAAAGTAAACCTCCAAAAAGGTTATATTTTAAAATTAAATGACAGAGACGTATACATACAGCTGTCAGTACAGGAAAGACATGATTTCCACCACACTTTGCGGCTTCTAATCCTAGCAAACCTGACAAGCTGCGATTAGTTCTTGACTGCGCCGCTAGGGTGTCGAGGAAATCATTCAACCTCCTTAGCGGGCCTGACTTCCCGACTGACGTCATGGGTACTAGTCTTCCCCGCGTTTTGAGGGAGTATCCAAGTTGACAGACCTACGACGTTCCTGACCGACTGTACTGACAGACCTACAACGCTCCGGACCAACTGACCGACTCGCCTGATTAATGGCTCCAAGCTGACGTTGCCATGGGTGCTAGTCTCCCCCGCGTTTTGAGGGAGTATATCCAAATTTGACAGATCGACGACGACAACGACGACGACGTACGGTCTATACTGACAGACCTAGGACGTTCCGGACCGACTGACCGACTCGCCTGACTATAAATATTTACCCGACTGACTGAGCGGTTATCGCCGTTTGTCGCGCATCGCGTCACCAAGTGCCGAAGTCACCGAGACGGACTTCCGTGACTGGAGGTGGGTGCCGACGGACCCTGACCATGCCGACAACGCGACGCGCGACGCAAGCACCAACAACCGCTCAAGACGTCTAAACAGACCTGTCGACTTCTACTACTGACTTGCAGTTACCGGTGACCATACTTTAAGACCGACGACGCAGGTTTGAACTGACTGCCCCGACTTAAGCGACGACCTGACCAGACTTGACGCACTGACTTGAGTCATGACTTGACCAGACTTTGACTCTACGTACCGACTTGACGCTGCCTGACACGGACCAGGTCAGCACGGCCTGACACGGCTCAACGTGCTGACCCGGCCTGACATGGCTTGGCGTCTGACCCGGCCTGACATGGCCTGGCGTCTGACCCGGCCTGACACGGCCTGACGTGGTCTGACCCAGGCTGTCACGGCCTGACGTGGTCTGACCCAGCCCGATACGGCCTGACACGGCCCGACTGACTTGACACGACGACCTAACTTGAGGCAGCCTGGCGTCTGACATGGCCTGGCGTCTGACATGGCCTGGCGTCTGACCCGGCCTGACACGGCCTGACGTGGTCTGACCCAGCCTGTCATGGCCTATCGTGGTCTGACACGGCCTCGACTTGACACGACGACTTGACTTGACGCGGCCTGGCGTCTGACCCGGCCTGACATGGCCTGGCGTCTGACACGGCCTGACGTGGTCTGACCCAGCCTGTCAGGGCCTGACGTGGTCTGACCCAGCCCGATATGGCCTGACACGGCCTGACTGATTTGACACGTCTTGACTTGACGCAGCCTGGCGTCTGACCGGCCTGACACGGCCTGGCGTCTGACCCGGCCTGACACGGCCTGACGTGGTCTGACCCGGCCTGTCACGGCCTGACATGGTCTGACCCGGCTCGACATGGCTTGACACGACCTGACCTGACTCGACATGGCCCGACTTGACTAAGCCACGGTGGTCGGAAGCCCCTCGGCCTTTGAGTATTGGCAGACATCCAATACTGGAGGTGGGGATGTCGTGGCTTCCGACCTCCGTGGCGACCTGACATAGACCGATTGACTGACTGGCTGACTGACATACATATTTGGAACTTTGGAACTCGGACTTTAAATTCAAAATTAGACATGACATCCACAAGACAAAACCTGACCAGTTCACGACAGATAGCCGACGAAGACGGACGACACAGACCCAACAAAGAGGTAAGTAATTAAATATGAAATATGTAATATTTTTCGTATTCTTACATTAACGGTAGGTTTTTATGCTGATTACGACGTTTAAAGGAAACTAATATTAACACTCATCAATAAGTAGTCGTGAATTGGAACAAGTATAAATTTAAAAAAATTGGAAAAGTAAAAAGCACTAGTTCGAGATAACCAACTTTCCGCACGCTAAACAGCTACGTAAAGTAGCACTTTTTGAGCAACTGTATTAAAAAATATTTTACTTATCTAGGTTTCATTCAAAGAAATAAACAAAGAATTTATTCAATAAAAAGAGTTAAATAATTGCTTTCTAGTCCATTTATGTCTAATTGAAGTAAACGTACTCGTATTTTATGAGTCTAGCCTTTGAATGGCTTCAATGCAGATAAGAATATCTTTAGCTCTTTAGAAATGTAAATAATATACATATAAGCATGAATTTCTTTGAATAATAGCAGCTTAATAAAAACATAGAGTGTAAACTTAGCTTAAATATTTTTCTATTTTGCCATTTGGGCTTGGTATCCTAAATTGTGGAACGGCCATACAGATTCACATTCTCAAAGTTGTAAACAACGAAACAAATTGCTTTTAAACATTCCTAGCAATAACGACCTCCAAATAAATCACACCGCAAAGTACTAAGCACATTAGCAAAAGTCAATTACAATTCGCAATCTGAACATTATTAATGTGCCCATACATTTGAATACAAAATAACTATCGCGTAAAACATGTATTAAACGGCAAAATCCCGACGACTAACATACCTAAATATATGACGTACCTAAAGCACCTTTTCGTCCCCTTTTGGGACATGTTGGAAGGGGAAAACGACATATGTGATAAATCTGAAATATGGCTCGGTTACGGCGAGAAAACGACAGTTTTGGGTTATAGGTGTTATACGTGAAAAATGCAAGCGGTTTGAGTAGGCAGTGACTTGTGCAGTTTTATTTATTAACGATACCTATGATCTTTTAATTTTTTAACTCAATGTATTTGGGCAATCAGGAAATGTAGGTATAGGGTGAATATACGTGACGCTATTTTTTACACTTCTGATAAAGCTAAAGAAGCCGATATTTGGCAGGATCAACTTTGATAATTTAGCTTTCAATGCCTGTGGTAAATACCTAATAGGTACAGATTTCAGCAGTTGCGCACATTTCACTTGGTTTCAATTTAAACTCTTATTTATCTTAGAATTGCAAGCTCTTGGGTTGACCAAGTGGTTTGCCTGTGTATGTACACAACAAACTAGGTACGTCATTTAATGTTGTTACCATGTTACACCTTAAGTTATTGTGTGTGTGTGGAGGTAGTAGTAGACTTAACAGCCATCAATCGTAACTCTCTTCCCGTCTTTACTCGTATTTACAATGTAGAAGAAGTTTACTAAACTTGCAATCTGCAGCACCTGCTTGTAAAAGTCGCTTCATTAATTTAATCTGCAGCCGGCAGCTTCCTTAAATCCTTCATACCCGGTTCTTTTACGTCGTTAAAGTCACATCAATTTGGTTTCTATTCAGTCATTGAAAAATTGTGGTTCTATTTTCATTCGTTTTTTTTTATCGTGTGAGTACCTAAGTATATTTTCATAGTTTTCCACCTAATTTAATTAATGTGGCTTACGTTGTTTTTACTAGGTAGGTAAATAAAAAAAAATAGTGCATTAAAAAAATATTATAGATTTTTTTAATGCACTAATTTTTTTTTTGTTAAAACTTAGCACTAACTCCAGTTTTGTACCCAGACACTTTTAGTATAGGTAGGTACTACCCAAATTCTGCATACTAACAAGTTTATAACGTTTTAACAAAAACATAAAAACGTAATTAACGTACTTGCGCACATTTTACACCCGACGTTAAATCTTAACGTTCACACCTTCAGAACTAAACGCTTTAATATACGGCTGAGCCAAGGTTCCGCGGCCATGATTAACGCAGTATTTATGGCTGGATTACCTACAACCTATTCAAATTAAACTTGTATCGGGTACAGTGCAATGGATTTACATGTTAAAGGTGGGTTTAAAGGTTTAGATGCTTATTGTTAAGGTTGAAAAGTAAAGGTACTAAGTAAAAGGGATTATTTGAAAACAGTCCTGGACGTGTTCGGACCTTTCTATAAATTTCGTGGTACCCGTATTGCGGTGCGGCGAATGAGTTTCTCTCTCATAATGTACCTACATATAATCGATGTAGCTACGGGCCAATATTTATTATGTTGTCGATTTTATTATATTTTCGAAATATTAAAGTTCCCTATTCTATACAATATAAACGCAATAAGTCCTAAAATATTTTGTAACTGAGTTACGGAACAGTAAGTTAGCCCTTAAACAGGCCTGACGCATTTTTTACTTTTGATTACAGATTCAGGTAGGTAATAGCTTTATAAGAAAAATAATTTCTTGTATTTTTTATTGTCACTAATTCATTAAAAAAACCCTGTGGTTATTATATGCCCACTGCCCGTTACCAATGGTGTTAAAATTAAAGGGTAAGTCACGAGCACATCACATTTACACTTGCGTTACAAAATGCACTTACTTCCAGCACTTCCATTGCTCGCGTGGATGTCGTGGCTCATAAGATTGACCGTTGAATAAATATTTAATTTAAAAACCAAAAGAAAATATATTACTTTTGCACTATGAGGGCTCATTCATACTAATAAATCTTACCCTTAAATTTCATGTAAACTCCCTCCAGGGCAGTGGTCACATAGAAACTACTTGAACGTGCCCCAGATGGGCAGAGGGTTCATACGAACCACAAACTTTTAAAGCGCATATTTTATCAGAAAACAATAACTAGGGTAAATTATGACTTACTACACATACTTACATTTATCTAATAATCTACCAAAAAAAATACAATACAAAATACGTACAATATTTCTTTTCGGTGTAATAAACGTTTATAGCAGGGGAACTGCCATTTGTGGTCGATTTGAACTTGACAACTAAAATGTCAAAGACATTTGTATTGACACCTCCCATTTTTTTACGTTCGGAAATCACCCTCTTTATTGACTTTACGGCAATGACATTTTGCGGTCATTGTATTTACTCTGCTCGTCAAGAAAAACAACAATTTTCGGAACAAGTTGAGATTTATTATCTATTTATCCCACCGAAAAAAAAGAGCTTTTCAAACCAGCCCAATTTTATCCCAATATAATGACAAATATTCAATAGCAAAATAAAAATCCCATCTTCTTTTTATTTGCGGAATTCTGTGAATTCATAATTATGCTGCTATTTTAGTAAAATAAAGCTTCTTTTTTAAAGGTGATTATGAAAGTAAAAGCTGCTGCAGTGACCTAAATGTATTTCTGGCAAGTTAACAGAGCAATAAAGTAAATTAACAAATAACAAAATAATTCTTTATATAATTTAAATACATCGTTGCAGTGGATTTTTACAGGACTGTCCAAAAAAGTAGTGTATGTAACTTCTGAATGCCTTAACCAATTTATAAGTACCTATGATATATAATTAGAATCCGAATATCATACTGAGTGATATAGGCTAAATAATAAATGTGTATTTTTTTGACTTCTACATATTAACAAATAACAATTTAGATTTAAAATTTTGGGAGGGACACCATAATTTGTGATATCTCAGTATGAACCATAAACGTACAAATTATCTACTCTGTGATCTTACTCGTACCTTGTAAAGCATCTTGATAACCTTAAACGAGTTTCCAATATTTGAACAGAGGCCAAGGCCACTTTGCGTAACCCACCAAAATGTAGTTAACATCCGCATAAAGGTCAGCGGAGTTCGAATATCAATGAAAGCAAATATTTTTGCGATGGTATCTATCTTCTTAGACATACGCCTCAATGAATGCACCTACGCACTGAATGATAGTCAATAAAGTGGAAAAGGAATATGATAAAAGTTGAGTCCATCATGAAATTATAACTGGAAATAGAACAAGCTTTTCTTTTGACTAAGTAACACACATCGAGACAATTCTAACAGATCGATATAAAATTAGGTTGCGTTATCTCATCATAGAGTTCATCACATCATCTACGACTGCCCCAAGAGGAAATATAACGGAGTTTCCCTGGACCTGCTCCGCCCTGATGTGAACGCAACCCAATGGGTGAAGAAACTAGATGTTAAACTATAGTACCTATTCAATAAGCAATTAATTATCAAGCGACTAGTTTGTAGCCATACGATTAAATAAATCATAGAGTTCATACGGCCACCTCCTGTGTCCATCATCAGATCAGCGTGATGGTACCATAATAATTAATTGCCACCCAACGTTCATATGCCTATGTGAAGTTTAAGCAGTGGCCACCTACTGAATTTGGTAATGATACGAAAGTAGTAAATAGTAAATGAAGATGAGAGTGAGTTATGCGCTAGGCCGATGGCTATTCGTTACGCCTACAACAGAACTGACACGGACATTTCAGGATAGCGCGATGTGTAAATACTAAAAAAGAAAATTTATTTTATTAGCTGGATGTATAGGCCAGCGTAATGTTATAATAATACCAACTAAAAAAAAGAAGTTATTATCTGGATATTTTATTTAGGCTAGTGTGAGGTGTAACTAAATATGTACCTACTAAAAAAAGTAAATTTTTAGTAGTATTATTTAGTTGTAGGAGTCAGTGGAATCTCTAATGAATACTGATATATATGTCGGCGGCAGATCGTAAAACCGGGCATATCGAGATATTCCTAGGCATATCATGAAACGCCGCCATTTCATGATCTGACTAAGATTTGCCCAGGCATATCACGATCTGCCTTATAAAAGAGGCGGCAGATCGATCAGAGCATTAGCATTCGTTGATATTCCTAGCTTCATACCGGGCGCATCGTAAAATAACCTCGTGAGGATTGCACGATATGGCTGGTGTTCGCTAGGCATATCATGAAATGCCGGCGTTTCATGATCTGCCTAGGAATATCACCCTGTGAGGTTTGCACGATATGGCTGGTGTTCGCTAGGCATATCATGAATAGCCGGCATTTCATGATCTGCCTAGGAATATCACCCTGTGAGGTTTGCACGATATGGCTGGTATTCGCTAGGCATATCATGATATGCTGGCGTTTCATGATCTGCCGAGGAATATCACACTGTGAGGTTTGCACGATATGGTGGTATTCGCTAGGCATATCGTGAAATGCCGGCGTTTCATGATCTGCATAGGAATATCACCCCTTGTAGCAAAACGACGCGGTTTTGGAATGAGATGCAATGCCAATTCACAACATTCAGGATCGAGCATAAATAGCTATACTCACAGGTAATAAACGGTACAACACGATAAAATAACCAAAGGATATCACGCACTGGACTGACCTGATACTGCAGCAATGGCGGAATCCTCTCGATGCCACTTAGTTCTTCTTTTACGTTCAGCACCTTCTCCTCTTTCACACGCCGGCCGGCGGTACGTTAAACAGTCTTAGGCCTTTTGACACGCACGATATATCACTAAAACACTTAGTTTTGGGGGCTTAATACATATAATGTGATTTAAATTGATAGCGGTCGATCGGCATGCCGCGGCGTCTCGGTAGTTCTCTTTTTCGCCAACAGAGGCGCTGCTGAGGCTCGTCCTGAGCGTGCCGCCCGAGAGTTTCGGGCGATCCTATTAGCTAAAATGTCAATATTGTATCGTTGTGAAGTGCGTTTTGGCTTTGCATCGATAAACGGTAGAAGCGCGCAGAAATTTGATTAATTAGGCACTTAAAAACTAAACGTTAAGAACGGAACACCCCTTGAGGCTTGCACGATATGGCTGGTGTTCGCTAGGCACATCATGAAATGCCGGCGTTTCATGATTTGCCTAGGAAAATCAACCCGTGAGGTTTGCACGATATGGCTGGTGTTCGCTAGGCATATCATGAAATGCCGGCGTTTCATGATCTGCCTAGGAAAATCACCTCGTGAGGTTTGCACGATATGGCTGGTGTTCGCTAGGCATATCATGAAATGCCGGCGTTTCATGATCTGCCTAGGAATATCACCCCTTGAGGTTTGCACGATATGGCTGGTGTTCGCTAGGCATATCATGAAATGCCGGCGTTTCATGATCTGCCTAGGAATATCACCCCTTGAGGTTTGCACGATTTGGCTGGTGTTCGCAGGGCATATCATGAAATGCCGGCGTTTCATGATCTGCCTAGGAATATCACCTCTTGGGGTTTGCACGATATGGCTGGTGTTCGCTAGGAAGATCATGAAATGCCGGCGTTTCATGATCTGCCTAGGAATATCACACCCTACTTATTTGATATGCCTAAACGTAGCCAGGCAAATCGTCAAACGTTGAGGTTTGAACGATATGGCTGGTAGTCGTTAGTCAGATCATGAAATGGCGGCGTTTCATGATATGCCTAGGAATATCTCGATATGCCCGATTTTACGATCTGCCGCCGACATATACATATCATGTTGTGGCCAGATCATTTGATCATTTCATGAAATGCAATTTTAGAATTGATCACTTCATTATAAATTGGTTCGTTAATGACAATCCAAAATTGAGAAATCAAAGTGACAGTGGTTTTTTTTTTTCTTATATAATATCTGCAATCAGTCGCAAGACTATAATCAGATTGGATCAGGGAAATATATATGACGTTTCAAATTCAAATTCAAATTCAAATTCAATTTCTTTAATGTCAAAATAACACATGTCAAACAAAATCACAATAGAACTACAAAATATACAACTAAAACTAAACACTCAACTATTACAAAACACTAACACCAAAATAAACACACATAACCAGATCAAGGAAAGAAGAAGAAATCATTAAAACTTATACATTACAAATGTCATTATTTACGAAATTATTTAATGTTAAATTTACTGTAGAATTCCTTAACCGTAAAAAATGCCTTATCAATTAAATAGGCTTTCAACTTCTCAACAAACAGGTCATAAGAAGCCGCCTCTTTAATCTCACGGCTCAGGCTGTTAAAGATTTTAATTCCAACTACCCCCAATGAGTTGGATGTTTTCGCAAGCCTAACAAAGACAGACTTAATGTCCCTATCAGTTCTCCTTTGTTCAGGTCGACGCATCACATATTCACTTTTGTGTTTATACATGTACTTTGCCACTTCAAAAATATATAACGAGGGCACCGTTAGAATTTTTAATTCGCGGAAATATTCTTTAGTCGGAGTAAATGGCGGCACCCCAGACAACATTCTAACAGCCCTCTTTTGTAGCAAAAATACTCTATCCCTATCGGCTGCCAGCCCCCAAAGGTCAATACCGTACGCTAATATTGAGTTCACATACGCATAATATGCCATACGGAGATTCTTACATGATAGTGCAGGAGCAAGCCGAGACAGTGCAAACGACGCTTTAGTAAGTCTACTGGTAAGTGCATCAATGTTTGTCCCATTTCAAGCCACAGTCAAATACAAAACCAAGAAACCGCGTGTTCTGCACCTGTGGCAGTGTAGTATTATTTACCGTTATGCCAAGGGGGGTCGGATATAGTCCTCTTAGCCAGAAATGCATTATAGATGTCTTGTTTAAGTTAATCAAAAACCCATTTACTTGGAACCAACTTGTCAATTTTACTAATGTATATAAAATGGTTTCTTTTAGTTCATCGAAGGTATCACCAGTAATGATGGCACATCCATCATCAGCAAACATTATAAAATCGCCATCTTGAAATAAACTAATGAGGTCGTTAATCATCACCAAGAAAAGGAAATTTCCAACCGCTGAACCCTGAGGGACAGAACAGTCATCAAGGGTCCTCATCTCAGATTTAGTTGCCCCCCCATCAACGGACACAACCTGTTCCCTGCCCTTCAAAAACGATTTAATAAAATTTAGAAGACTACCTTGTACACCGTACCTTTGCAACTTATGTAATAATAATCCGTGATCAACTAAATCAAACGCACGTGACAAGTCACAAAAAACTGCTGCAACCATTTTCTTTTGGTCAATATACTGAAGGACACGCTGATAAACCGCACGAGCAGCATCTACCGTAGACCTGCCGTGGCGGTACGCATACTGGCGATCGTGAAGTAACTTATTAGTTTCAAAGTAATCCATCAACCTATTACAAAGGCCTAGCTCAGCAACTTTCGATAGAGCCGGTACTAGTGATATGGGACGAAAGTTTTTTATTTCCTCTTTCAATCCCTTCCCCTTGTAAACTGGGCTAACTTTGACTATCTTCAACGAGCTAGGATATTCCCCAATAATAGCACATTGATTAAGCAGTGCACAAAAAATATCTATGACATTATCAGGTAATTTCTTTATAAGGTCGGCCGACATATCATAAATATCTGTCGAATGTTTGGATTTTATGGCTTTTAACAGTTGCTTAATCTCTGAAATCGTGAAAAGGAAAGTGTCAACTTTAGACACTACTAACTTAGTAGCCTCGTCCAAAAAGTCAAGCGCTTTCCCCACATCTGTTTGCCTACACTCTGATTTATTCAAGTTTATATAGTAATCATTAATTGTATCAGCTAGTTGTTTTTGACCGCGATTAGATCCGGTATTGGCCATCAACAAAACTTCCATTGGATCCGGTTTAATGTGATTTTTACATGTTTCAGCGTTTATAATTCGCCATAACATTTTGCTAACGTTACCAGCCGTTTGAATTTTTATTAATGTACGAACAACGTTTCTCTTGTTTTAATTTGTCAATAATAGTCTTATAATTATCAACAAAATCCGATAAGTCCTGATTAGTTGGGAACCGTTCCAGTAGTCCACTAATGTCATCATAAAATTGCATTTTAATCATCATGTCATCATCAACCCACTTAATTTTTGTACTTTTATTTTGTGGGTATTTTCTTAAAGGAAAGTGAATGTCAAAGGTATTCTTAATTATTAAGATTAGATAGTTCATTTTTTCAAAAGGTGGCATGTCAGAGTGAAATAAATTAGAAAACGAACGGTTGGACATATCTTCTATAAAATTATGTGTTTTAAGCGTTGAGATATTTCTCCTGATCACTGGCGGCTTAGTACTCTCATCACATAATGTTTTCATATTAAATACTTGAGCGTCATGATCGCTAAGGTGACTTCTTATGAGCTGTATGTCCCAGGTACCTTTACTACAGTTCGAGTAAACATTATCTATACATGTACCAGTCATTTCAGTAATCCTAGTTGGCATCGTGTGCATAGGGCACAGGTTATATTGACCCATTAAGTCTAACAATTGGCGCTTTTGCCAAGTATTTCTAAGAAGATCCACATTGAAATCACCCATTATTACTATTGAGTAATCAGGATATTCTTGGAATAATGCATGTAATAGTAACTCAAGACCACGTACACACTTCTTAAACCTATTAAAATCCGACGTATACAAACATATTACAATTGTCCTGGCCCCAATTTCACATCGGTGACAGGTGCGACGAATTGTAAAATCACTGTTGCTGACGTCACAGGCATCCATGGGCTACGATTACCACTTACCATCGGGCGGGCCGTATTCCTGTTTGCCACCATCATTGTATTATTTTAAAAAACTTTATTATATCGGAAAAAAACAGATATTTCTCCTGCGAAGTTTCTGACAATTGTCAAAGATTTAGAAGAATTGTAGGTAATTCTTGACAGGTAATGAGTTATATGTCGGAATTTCGTGACAATTGTAGTGTTTCTTGTGACAATTGTCATAAACTTAGCAAGAGAAATATCTGTTTTTTGCCGATATCATAAAGTTTTTTTTTAATAATACAATGATGGTGGCAAACAGGAATACGGCCCGCCCGATGGTAAGCGGTAAACGTAGCCCATGGATGCCTGTGACGTCAGCAACAGTGATTTTACAATTCGTCGCACCTGTCACGTTGGTGAAACAGGGGCCAGCAGTCATACAAGTTAACACCACAGAGTTCAATGTCCATTTCATTTGACATTTGAGATACAAATGTTAACTCCTTACTTTTTACGTGTTTTGACAAATAAATACAAACTCCCCCATTTATGTGATTTGTTCTACAATAGTTAGCCGCCAAATAGTAATTAAATATGTTAATTTGACATAGTTCGTAATCCTTCATCCAATGCTCAGAAAGACATATAACGTCAGGATTATTATTTGCCTGTAAGAAACACTCTAAAGCGGGTATCTTATTGCAAAATCTCCTAATATTTTGATGTAAAAGGCATAAATCGTTTACCGAACATACATTTCCCGCATCATACAATTTATCACAGTTAATACGTTTCCCCCCAGAACCCTCCACCATAGTTCTACTGCACTCGAAAAAACGCGGTCTCTGTTTGTGTGCCCAGAGATATTTTTTTAACCATGCCGGCATAAGTTGCGGGGGTCTGACTGGGTACAAATGAGCTCATAGGAACATGCAATTCATTTACCTTAATTAAACCTGAAATTTTCTGTGCAAATTTTTTACCTAACAAATACTTACTGTCTAAACATATATCATCAATGTCAATATACTTAATATTATCAAAATAGGATGCTAGGAATTTTACTTCATAATCAAGCAGCATAGTCAAATCGTCATCAAGTGAAACATTATAAGATATACCAGGTAAAATAATATTCGTATTTGATAACATTCCCATATAAAATCCTAATAGATTCAGAAATGATTTTGGATTCGTTTCATTCATGCCACACAACAAAATTATGTAGTCATTTTTGGTAAATGACTTACACATGTCTAACGCTGGCTCAATTAAATTAGTAAGATTCGCGCCCGGCTTAAACCAGGTAACAATATTGTACCGATCACTAAACCGGTGTAGCATTCTACCTACACCACGGCCTCGGTCATCGCTTATCAGTAGCATACGGTGACGCGCAGGGGTAGGATGTCGGTCAGCGCGTGCATCTATCTCGGGAACAGCGGCGGTAGATTGCGACACACGCGGAATTATCGATTCGCCCAGGGTAGCTGCCGTCGGTGCTGGGTTGTTTGGACTAACCGGTGTAGTATGTATGGGCGTCTGTACAATCGTTGGTGCGGTTGGTGGACAATAAGTCAATTCGCCAGTGCTTGCATCCACGTCGGTAGATTGCAACCCACGCGGAGTTTCCGCTTCACCCAGGGTCGCTGCCAACGGTACCGGGTTGCTTAGACTATCCGGAGTAATATGTATCGTCACAGGAGTCTGTACCATCGTTGGTGCAGTCGGTGAACAACAAGTGGACCCATTAGTGCTTATATCCTCAGTTTGGGTAATGGTGTCGTCAACACAGTGCATCTTGACGCTTCGACGTGGCGTTCTACGTGGAGACAAAATCTCACAGGTATGTGGCGTTCTACGTGGAGAAGAATCCCCACAGGTAGCATTCTTGTATAGTTCTACCGTTTTCTGACATATGCTCAGCTCTCTTCGTAATGTGACATTTTCCTCTTTTAATGTCTCAATTTCCATTTGTGCTCCATCCAGCTCCAGCGTTAACTGATCCAATTTTAGTGTCGTTTCAATTAATTTTGCATTTAATTCATAAAAAGATGAATTTTGGGAACCATTTGTAGTAGAATAATCACTGGCATTGGCATCACTGCCAGTAGATAAGTTAGTTACCTCAAAATCCTGCATCAATTCCGCATTTGATCTTTGAACTGTATCATTATGTGCCATTTTCTTCTCCGTATTTTGACACCTGTTTACGCGTAAAAATCACTGTAGAAAATTTGAAATCCCGTAACGATTTTTAACTTCACACTGGAAAAACACTTATTTATCCTTGTTACCTATCAAAGATAACACTCCAAGTTTTTCCTTCCATTAAACATTTTCAAATTTTATCACTTTATTGAGGTTTTACTGGTTATTTATATTTAAATACAAATATTTTCGATCAGCTGTTTGGGACAACAACAGTTAGCAATGCGCGCCCTCTAGCGAGTATCCAGAATGATAGGGCCATTGCCCTACCCACCATTAAATATCCAGCACATCAGCTCTTTTAAGTCGCCTGACATAGTCCGGTTTAAGTAATGGGATGATCAGTGGATTTGGATGCATGATCAGGCGAAAGTGACAGATGTGAATGAAAATTCACGATGAGATCATAATTTTCGATTAGCGTTGTGGATTAATAAATACTATTGCGGTTGCACCCCGGTTGCATTCTGATATTGGTTAATTCGAGCGCAGATTGGCATTTATAATTTAGTTTTTTTCTAGTACGATCAGGCCGATTCGAACGTACACTGACATCAGAATCATACATATTTTAATCATGTTATTTAGTTATTGCGCATGTTGTACGTTCTTGTCCGTACCCGATTGGCGCGGGCGAGACGCACGATAACAACTTAAATAAGATGATTCAAATATTGTCATTCTGATGTTAGTTTATGGTCGATTTGGTCCGAATATCTTTTTGTAACCTTAGTTACTTATTTTTTTTTTCTACCGTGTACCTCCTCCACGGAAGAACGTTAGCATTTTGTTATTGCAACTTCTCAGGCGCACGGCGGAATACATTAATACCCTTCCCGTCTGTGTGCGCTGAATAATGGAGATTTTGAAGAGCCCCATTGGCAGTAAAATAATTTAAAGGTGGATTGAGTACAGCGCGGAGTGTTTTTGAATCGAACTCCAAGGCGCGGCAAATGTCGGACCGATGGCGTTGGCGAAATTAGCTCGACGCTTTTGAATGAATGAATGAATGAATAATATTTATTTCAGGACTAGTCCCATATTATGTTAGTAACAAGTTTGGTACATACTTAAATTTAGTGTTAGTGCAAAACAACATAAATAAAATTTATAATTTATAATCTATAATTTATAATAATCTACCTACGTGGAGCGCGATACATGGAGCTGTGTCCATCTCCGCATCAGCGCGGAATCCCAGCGGTCCGCGAACGCGCTCAGGATCCCGTTGGTGCTGCAGCGAACTCGGGCTAGCAGGGAGGCGCACCGCTTGCGCATTATGGCAGCAAAATCGTCGGTCCGCGCCTCCGCAAACATGCCCGACGCACTACAGTGCCGCGGCAACCCCAACAGAACCCTAAACGCGTTGTTATATTGGACTCGCAAGTCGCTATATGCCCGCTGCGTAAAGTTGACCCACAGACCGCATGTATAAAAAGATTGGCAATATGCCTTGAACAATGTAATTTTCACAGGCTGTGAGCATCTTGCGAACCTGCGAGCCAACATATTACAACGGACAGACAGCGACCTGCGCTCCCTCTCCACGTCACAATTATCTTTTAAGTCCTCCGTGACCCAGTGACCCAAATACTTCACCTTTTGCACCCTGTTGAGAGGTGTGCCACTGAGCGAGATACCAGGAGCGTCCGTATAGGTCTTTGACCCTGCCTTAAAAATAATCGTCTCGCTCTTTTTGGCATTGTATTTGAGTCCATGGGTCACAGCGTACGACTCACACATTGCGACCAGTTTTCGTAACGCGCCAATCGATGGACTCAGCAGCACCATATCGTCTGCGTAACTAATGTTATTGACACAGATATCGCCAACGTGACATCCGATATTAGTGCTGCTGAGCTCAACGATTAGCCGGTTCATATAAAGATTGAAGAGCCGCGGCGAGCTTAGCCCCCCCTGCCTCACCCCGCACTCCAACCCATATTCATCTGAGTATGACCCACCCCATCTTACTCTGTTCTTTTGATTGCCGTACCAGTAGCGAAGCATCAAGGCGACCTCTGGCGGTAGTGTGGTTTCATGCTGCAACTTGTTCCACAGCGCATTATAGTCTACTAGATCAAATGCCTTTGACAAGTCCAAAAAACAGGCAAAAACAGGTGTATTTTTATCAGTGTAGTACTGAACAGTTTGCTTGAGACACAATATTGCACTCTCCGTGGACAACCCTGGCCTAAAACCAAATTGTGAGTCGTACAAGTTTAGGTGCTTAGCGAGTTGCTTATCAAGCAAACTGTCCAGAACCTTGGCCAGAATAGTAGCTAGCGAAATCGGCCTGTAATTGGACATGTCAGAGGCATCTCCAGTCCTATTCTTCACTATTGGTACGACTACCGTGTACATTAGTTCATTGGGAAGGTAAGAGTGGGCAATGCACAAATTAAAAAACAAAGCAAGTACTCTGGGTAGGTGGGGACCTGCATACTTTAGATGTTCGACGCTGAGGCCGTCGAACCCCGGAGATTTCCCTCTAACCATATTATTTATCACCGTGGCAACTTCCTTTGTTGAAAATTTTACAGCGAGATTCGTTTTCTTTCGTTCGCTTTTGATTACAGGGCTATAACCGCGAAAATCGAAGTTCGCAAATTGCGGGGATTTTTCTCTGTCATTCTAATTACGCCTTCGTTGGAGTAAAAGAGAAAGATCACCGCAATTTGCGAATTTCGGTTTTCGCGGTAGCGGCTCAGGGACTGATGGGAGACAAGACGGGTCAAGATCGGGATAAGTGAAAAGCGAGGAGAGAGGGGTTTACCCAGCAATTAGTCACTCTAGGCTCATATCGTCATTGGTCACATCATCTGTTGTAGATGCTTGTTGCGGCGCTTGTGGGTTTATGGGATCCCTTATCGCCGTTGATGGCTATAAAGTCCTATAGCAGCGCGGCATTTCTTGCCGCATCGATCGCACACAAAACGCGAGTCCACAGAAGGTGGTAGTGGAGGAAGGTCTAGAGCGCACAAAAACACTAAAATATACTGAGATTTTTCTCTCATTCTACTGAAGAACTAGCATTTGTTATTTCAGCGTCTTGGCCGCACGGTGAAACACTTCCCGGCTATTTGCGTGACTAATGGAGATTTTGAAGCCCCATCGGCAGTAACACAATTCAAAGGTAGGTTGTGTACGCGGATTGTTTTAAATCAAGCAATAAATTAATATATTAGGGGACATCTTACACAGATCAACCTAGCCCGGAACTAAGCAAAGCTTGTACTATGGCTGCTAGGCTACGATATATCTTATGTACGAAGCAAAAAGGTAGGATATTTACTTACCGATAGTTTCGCGTTGGTGATATTTAACGTTCGGTTATGAAGTTAAATCGTCGGTCTCACCTTAATTTTGTCAGTTGTGATATACTGCCGCCGACATTAAACAAAGCCTATTAAAAGGAAAGGGGACAGCCGCTTTTCCATTTAAACGTTGTCCCCATTTACCTTTCTGAATATTGACATTATGGCAAATATTTTTACATAATTTTGATGTATATTAACCAAAGCTATGTCTATCGTGTTTAAATTTTTTGATTACCTATTGCAAAAATAAAAGCGATAAACAGATTTCATACAAATTTGTAAATTTCGGAAAAAATAAAACGTAGGGGCATAGCTGTGGTTAATATAAAATATTCTAAATAATGTTAATATCCAGAAAGGAAAATGACGACTACGTTTGTATGAAAAGGTGAATTCGCAGGGGTCCCCTACTTTCGTCTTCAAATATTCAGCTGGCTCATAATTTACCTCATTTTTTAATTTCCCAAAAACTTTCCCAGAAATGTCAATTTGTTAAAATTGTAACTTTCTCTGGGAGCGGGCAAAACATCCAGGCCCCGGGGCTTAGAGCGACATGGTCCTTAATTAACCAACGTTTGATTGCGCGAGGGACCTTTGTTGCCTAACGTTAAGGTTCTCCGGCGCCTTTAGCGCTAGAATTGTTTGAGAAAATAACAATTTTCTCGTAATTGTTTTTATACCTTGTGAATGGTTGATAGAGTTGTTTTAGTGATGCTAAGCACACCGAAAGGGGTGAATATTTAACCCTTAATCAAATATCGGGAAATTATTTCCCACTTCATTCTCATTTACGAAATATTTTTTATCTTTTTAAAGGCAGCACTCAGCGATACCAACCATACAGATTTAAAATCTTAGTAAGTAATCTTAGTTTTGAATTAAAAAAATGGCAATAAGTATCTATTGGCCGCCATTTGTGACCATACGTCAAAGTCAGTTGTTGTGATTTTTTTTGCAATAACGACAATTTTTTTAGTGTTTTGAGGTTAAGTGCGAAAAAAATCTTGTAAGTGCATACACTGAATACTATCATAAACTAGACTTATTTTCCCTGTGTTTTGTTTGAAAGGAATTGTGATAACGATATGATTTAGCCAAGATTTTAAGGTTTTAGTAAGTGGGTAATTATTTCCCATTGTTTGTTCCTGAACGTACGATTTACAAAAAAATTGGTAGGTTTTATCAAGTGGGAAATTATTTCCCAGTGTTTGTTCTCCACCTAAATTTTAATTGGTTTCCAAAAATAAAAATATATGCCCGTTTGCCTGTTGCACAAAAAAATTTGTGCCTGTTTTTGTTTTCTTTTTTCTTTTATTTATTTCATTGATTTTTGAAGATAACGTTAAAGGCTTATACTTGAATTCCAAGCAAAGCCGGGGGGAGCTACTAACTAGTAAAAAGTTCGTAACCGTATCGGACAATGGGAAACTATTTCCCACTTCATTCAAAATTTTGCTATTCCGTAACGGATAACGGGAAATTATTTCCCACCGCAAAATCCCCCTATCCCCCCCACTCAAATTCTTTTTATATATTTTTTCGCAATCTACGCACCCAAATTACCTAGAAACCATTCTTAGTTTTCAAAAACCTCATAAAAAGTGTTCCGTTTGATTAAGGGTTAAAATATTATTAATATAAAATTTATGCTAATGTACTTTGGTATTCGTGGTATTTTTTACCACTAACGGTGCGATTATTTAAGAACTTTATACTGTGGTCCCAGGAGAAAACCTCTGCAGAAAGCTCATTTCACAGCCAGATACTTCTTGGATGGAATATTTTGAAACCATAGAGTGCTCGTCCATTAAAGCTACAGGGTGTGAGGACGAGCGAAGACAATTAATAAGTGGCAATGTTGAATCCAATCTCAAAATGTCTCCATCCATTTCAATAACATTGAACTAAGTAAAGTTATCGGTTCACATAATACTCTTCTTATTTTGAACCTTTCTTTTATTTGATGCTCCATCGAAACAAAGGGTAAGCAAAATAAAAGGAGCGCAAAAGCAGCCATTGTAGGAGTCGCAACGTTTCCTGAGATCTTAGTGACGGACTTCCACTGGTTCAGTGACAAATCCCGTGCACCGTGGGATCCGTACAGATATAAATTCTTCTCAATAATTATTAAATGCCTTTTATAGAAAATTATCACACAAATTGACTAATGGCGTTTCGACCAAAAAAGTTTTCTTCAAACAAAAACGTCACTTCTGACACTGACATATGTGATTCATATCGTATCTTTAACAATTTTTTAAGTCAATTTGTTTAAGATAGTTACCGCGGGTGAAAAAAAATCACTGATAAACGCATGTACCTATCTACCCTTCTCATTCATATCAAAGACAACCTTTTTTAATATAATTGAGGAACCCTAACGAGTTGGTTTCAAAAGAAATAAAAACCCTCCGAATGATTCGGGACAAAGAAAATGAAGCCATAAAGGACAAATGACTGCTTAGTATTTTGTATACATATCAACCATATTGTGTTGGCGTCAACTCATATAAGTTGGAAGCCAATATACGTTGCAATTTAAATCTTAGAGGGAAGTGTTAAGGTTCAAAATGCAGAAGCATTTTTAAAGCAGGATATTTGGCGAAAATGGAATTTCTTTAAGTTGATGTTGATTTTTGTTGTTCGATTTTAAAAAGGAAACAGGATGAACTTCGTTTTATAAGGAGACAATTCTTATACATTCATTCAAAAAGTCTTAATTTCTGGATGTATTAACCCTTAATCAAATATCGGGAAATTATTTCCCACTTCATTCTAATTTACGAAATATTTTTCATCTTTTTAAAGGCGATACCAACCATAAAGATTTAAAATCTTAGTAACATTTTGAATTTGAAAAATGGCAACACTTTTCTAATGGCTGCCATTAATTTTGTGGCCATACGTCAAAGTCAATGTCAGTTGTTGTGATTTTTTTTGCAATAACCACAATTTTTTAGTATTTTGAGGTTAAGTGCGAAAAAAAATCTTGTAAGTGCATACACTGAATACTATCATAAACTAGACTTAATTTTCCCTATGTTTTGCTTGAAAAGAATTGTGATAACGATATGATTTAGGCAAGGTTTTAAGATTTTAGTAAGTGGGTAATTATTTCCCATTGTTTGTTCCTGAACGTACGATTTACAAAAAAAAATGGTAGGTTTTATCAAGTGGGAAATTATTTCCCAGTGTTTGTTCTCCACCTAAATTTTAATTGGTTTCGATAAATAAAAATATATTCCCGTTTGCCTGTTGCACAAAAAAATCTGGCCTGTTTTGTTTTCTTTTTTCTTTGATATTTGAAGATAACGTTAAAGGATCATACTTGAATTCCAAGCAAAGCCGGGGGGAGCTACTAACTAGTAAAAAGTTCGTAACCGTATCGGACAATGGGAAACTATTTCCCACTTCATTCGAAATTTTGCTATTCCGTAACGGATAACGGGAAATTATTTCCCACCGCAAAAGTCCCCTTTCCCCCCACTAAAATTCTTTTTATATTTTTTCGTAATCTACGCACCCAAATTACCTTTCCCTTACCCTTTTACCTTTACCCAAAAAACCATTCTTAGTTTTCAAAAATCTCATAAAAAGTGTTCCGTTTGACTAAGGGTAAACACGGGTAAAAGATGCACACAGACACGCGCTGTATATGAGTAAAGAAAGTTTTATGTGTAGTGGTCTGTTTACTCGAGTGCGTTTGCAATTTATTTATGTGTTATATTCGTATTTACAGGTATTAGATACAGAATGAGCTCTTAGCTCGGTGTTTCACTGCTTCTCCTGGGTACCCCTAATATCTCTTGATAACCTCGGAAATTATTAGAAAAACTTTATACTTACTATCTAACTGGCTCAGGTGCTTGCTTACTACAAAAAGGTATTTAGAGTAGAGAGACCAAGCTCTCCATAAAAAACATCCTCTCTCCTCCATCGATAACCATCAAACAACGAAATACCTACATGGAATCCAGGTGGAATTGTAGATTTACGGCCCAGGTATAAATAAGATCCGGCCATTAGCTCGAGATAACCCGGCTTTATCGTAATTTTATGCGTCGCGTTAAGCCGGGGAAAATGCAAGGTGCTAATTACTGAGGGGTGTCCAGATAAATTGACTCTATTGGCAGGTAAGGTAGAACGGTCCGGTCCGAATCCGGACCGAGGCTTCCGACACCATGACATACAGATAGATAGATAGATTTATTTATATCATAATACAGATTACCTACATTATATATTGCAGGCATGTCAATCTACAAGAATTCATATTATGAAAATCAAAAACAAGGATGTCATAAGAATATAATCAATAAAATATCAAAATGAAAATGAAATAATTACAAAATGATAAGATTTTAAAATAATGTCAAGATAGTGTCTCCTGCGGTGGATCTTCAAAATCTATATATACATCATTCATAAATTCATTAACATATTACAACGGGTTATTCACCAAAAAATCTCTTAATCGGCGTTTGTTTTCTATGACGGGTTATCAGTGTCAGTGACCATATTGTGATTTATTGAAAACTGAAGTGTTTTTAACAAGCTTTTATTAGGTCGACCTGTATGTAACTAACTATGTAATTGAATCTAAGGTAACTAATTAAAGCATCTTTCAAGGATCAAAGCGTCATGAAAATTGGCAGCTGTATGTAGTTGTGATGACAATTCAATAATATGGTACTATCGAACTGATCTGATGATGGAGACAGGAGGTGGCCATAGGAACTCTCGACCTGTATGTAACTAACTATGTAATGGAATCTAAGGTAACTAATTTAACCATCTTCCAAGGCTCGTAGCGTCATGAAAATTGGCAGCTGTATGTAGTTCTGATGACAATACAATAATATGGTACTGTCGAACTGATCTAATGATGGAGACAGGAGGTGGCCATAGGAACTCTCGACCTGTATGTAACTAACTATGTAATGGAATCTAAGGTAACTAATTTAACCATCTTCCAAGGCTCGTAGCGTCATGAAAATTGGCAGCTGTATGTAGTTCTGATGACAATACAATAATATGGTACTGTCGAACTGATCTAATGATGGAGACAGGAGGTGGCCATAGGAACTCTGTGATGAAACAACGCAACCTAATTGTGTTAGGGGTTTTTAAAATTCTCTCGATGAGTATTAATTGTCTGTCGTAAGAAAAGTACAGTCAGCGATAAAAGCTTGTACCAAAAATGAATTTTTTGCCAAAAACTAATTTATACTCTAGTGTGACTTATACTACTATAACTACGCCTTTAGTATTCTAGTTAATATGTGCAAGTAAATTTACGGTAGGAATAAATAACCGTTTTGTGCTAGGGTGCGACAGGCTTTTAAGGGTCCCAATAATTTAAAAGGCTAAAAATGCTTTCTTCCGATTTACCTATTGGAAATAAATCGATAGTACCATCGCCCACCCTCTTAACTCTCTATCTGTGGTCCTTATGTTTTTAGTAATAAGGTCCACCGATGGACAGTTTAGAGTGTAGCTGTTTGTACACGTACACCGTGCAGACACCGTAGATATTTCACTCGCCCCACGAGAGATCGCAACGACATGGCTTTCTACTCGATAAGACACACTCCTTCGTACATGTTTTAAATTAGATTTATGTCAGGGGTTCAATAAATAAATACAGGGAGGTGAATTCCTTTGCACGGATTTAGTGTGTGCAGGGGCATTTTTTATTTACGAGTAGGTACCATACTTTAAATATTTAGATGTATTTATTTAACAATAGCATTCGATTATAAACGGTTAAGCTATGTAAATTTCCGTAAATATCAGTTTCTCAAAAATAAAAAGACGACCAAGTAGCACGCGATAGATAAAATCTTACCTTTTCTTTTAAGAGAAATAAATTGTTGGATCAAGTTAACATAAAGATCAAAGGAAGTAGGTTCAAGAAATAGACACCTACTTATAAAATAACAATACTAAAACAATTTGATTTCCGTTTTAAAGGGAATTAATTGAATTATATAACCTTTCCTTGAATTTTCATTAAAGGATTTAATCCCACAAAGATACCACGAAACACGTCAAAATGAATTTGATGCTTCTCTAAAAGATTTTATAACTAATTCTTTCATCAGACATTTTAAGTACTTAGTCCGTTGATCCCATGTCAACCATGACACCTGAAGGTTTCGTCTAAAAAATATTATCCATTTAATTTCAAAATTGTAATTTACTTACCGTTTTTAACGGACAAAAATGAATTAAGTTTTACGAAAAATATTTTCCTAACCCCTAATTTCAATTCGCTATATTAAGGGATCTTTTGTTAGTTTACATAAAAGGGGCCCCAAAAATTGTACCTACTTCTAAAATTCTGGACTTTCATTTTGCGAACGTTTACTTTCGTTTTGTAAAGCTAGGTATAGATGGGAGTTGGAAATTCCAAACGCAATACATGGTAATTTGTAGGTGAATTGAATGCTCGCTGTTTAGTTACCTTTGCTCTGTAATTTGACAAATGTTTGTTCGATGCCGGTGCAGCAAGTTACGTGGATGTAAACATGCATTGTTAACTTAACTAACTAAAGCGGCGAAGCAAGGCTCAGCGTTGTACGATTTTAGCCTAATTTTGGATTAGTTTTGTTTCTTGCTTTGCCGTAACGAGCTTAGTTAAAGTTCTATAACTTGTGTTTGTGTTTGTCTTATTGATTATATTTTATTAGAATAACATCTATATATTAATAAATTAAGCGTAAGTAATTCATGCCAATTCTTTCTATGAATTAAAATAAAGGAGGATGATTTAAATACAACAGCAAATATGGATGTGTTTAGGTATCCTTTTATCGAGTCGTGCGATTTGGAACTTCTATGGCATATTATAGGAATTTGATGTGTTGAGGAATGAAAATCATATCACAATAATAATTACTGTTTGTCAACTACACGTCGTCGCCCCCATGCTAAACTAACATAACTGTAAAAAACACATTTTTGAGGAGAGCGATTTGAAGCTCCTAAAAATTCCTTTTTGTTTTTTTTGAAGTAGTCGTTGCAGTTGTATTGATATAGTATACACACAGTGTTTTCAAAATGCATGTATTACATGATCAATTTGTCAGATATGCATTATTTTATTGGAATTGGGAATTACAGCACATTCGCAATTTTGCATCTCCATAGATAGCAAAAAAAAGATAAGATTTTTCACCATAGTGAACTCACGAAAGTACCACTTTCGCAAATTATAAATCCATTTAAAACATTTGGACCGAGGTAAAGTTACGAAAATGACAGTTTCGTGTGTTTACTCTGGTGTATGTGAATGCTTCCTATTCATTTGTATAGAAATTGAGTTGCGAATCTGTATTTATTTTTGATTTCAACAAGAATATTTTGCATAATCAAACACTTATAAGCAAAAAAGAGTAGAAATTAAAAAGTGGCAATACTGTAGTGTCGTCCTTTTCAAATCAATCTAAGAAAAACCTGACCTTACTACAGTGTTGCCACTTTTTAATTTCTACTCTTTTTTGTCAGACTTTATAACCATTACCTACTTACTTGACAAGACCTTATAATAATTATGTCCATTCCAGTCCATCACCACCTAGAATCTGTGCAGCCGACCATCGTGTTTCTTATGGAGACGCAGATATCCTGCCCGGCAGACATTGCATACTTATTAAATATATCCCGGCTATACACTTGAACACAAGTTCATGAGACACGCCGGGATATGTAGTGTATGTCCGGCAGGATGTCTGCTGTCACCACCTTGATGCCTATGTAGACAGCTATTGACCTGTCAGTTCTGTGGGTGTACGTGTGCGTAGACTACAGTGGCCACACTCACGTCTACGCGTGCCTGTACAGGTCTTACGGTGATTTTGGGGGATTTCAACGCCTACTATATTGATTGGCTTGGGTCCTGGTCCGCCGACCACGCAGGAAGGTCTGCTTACGAATTGTCTCTGGCCTATGAACTCTCGCCACTGGTAATTTCCCCCACGAGAAAACCGATACCATACAAGCTCTCTACTAGACCTTCTGCAGACCACACGTCCGGACGGATATTCCGTCTCAGTGAACGCGCTTCTCTTCGTATCCATCCGTTTATAAAATTATGTTCATCCAATCACTGTCTAGTCCGGACACTTGCACCATGCGATCCACCACGGCCAACTAGCTCACGACGCGTACGGCAGTATAAATCAGCAGATTGGAACGGACTGCGTGAATTCTACGCGTCGTATCCGTGTAGGCAGCTCTGATTCACATCAGAATATCCTGCGCAGCCAATATCCCCGAGACGATACTGGTGATTTTTTGGGGCATCAATAGCAATACAAAAATGGATTGTTTCATTCCCAATTCGGTAATAGGTGCGGGAGCAAAGAGACGTCCTTGGTTTAACCAGCCCTGTAAAGAAGCTACAGTTTGCAAGCAAGCCGCTTACAGGGCTTGGACAAAGGCCGTAGCTAATAAGGATCCGAACGTCTCCGATGTGAAACGCAAATTAAATGCTGCCTCGAGGTCCAGTAAGAAAGCCATTATCAGAGCCAAATACGATTTCTTTGGCAGGATTACTGAAAATCTAGCGGGCTACCCAGTGGGGAGTCGCGCGTTCTAAGCACTTGCCAAAGCTGCCGAAGGAATTTTTGTCAGTCTTCTTTACCACCACTGCGAAAAGCTGACGGTGCTCTGGCTCACAGTGTAAAAGAGAAAACCGATCTTTGGTACTCTTTTTGCCTCGAATTCTGCCTCGAATGACAACGGTAGCTCCGTGCCGCCCACCACCCCGCGGTACTCATAGAGTCTGACCAGCGAGTCGTGTCACAAAAAAAAACGTGGGGATTTCAATAACAACTGCACCTGGCAATAAAATTACTATGAAAATAAATGACAGTTTGAAACTGACAGCTTATGTGATAGGAAAAAAAGTTGCCATATAAAGAATTTAAAAAAAATAGCTTGTGTCACGACTCCCTGATCAGACTCTATGCTAGAAATCTCTATCATGCAGAGAGATATTCGGCGGGAGTTGCTATCTTTCAACGTTTATAAGTCGAGCGGGCCAGACAGCATACCAGAAGTTGTGTTTAACACTTCCAGTGCCAAAGCGCCCCCTTCCCAATACAAAATGAACAGTCCCAAACTCACAAGCGGTATTGAGCCTCGGTATTAAGTCTAAGGAGAGACTTTACCTCCTTGTATGTGTTCTACCGCTTCTACGATGGTCTATGCTCTGAATAATAGTTTGACATGATGCCAACGGCCAGCTTCTATCACCGCACCGCTCGCTGTCGGCAGGGTGTTCATCCTCACACCCTAGACTAGTAGCTAAATGGTCGCGCACTGTGCAGTTCAAGAGATATTTCCTCCCGCGGGTTCCGGCTGTGGAACGAGTCCGAGATCGAGCTTTTCCCGATTCTTAAATAAACCGGGCAAGTGCGAGTCTAACTCGAGCACGAATGGTTCCGTACCATGATAAAAAAAACGAAAAAAAATGTAAAAAAAACGGTCACCCATCCAAGTACTGACCACGCCCGACGTTGCTTAACTTTGGTCAAAAATCATGTTTGTTGTATGGGAGCCCCATTTAAATCTTTATTTTATTCTGTTTTTAGTATTTGTTGTTATAGCGGCTACAGAAATACATCATCTGCGAAAATTTCAACTGTCTAGCTATCACGGTTCGTGAGAACCAGCCTGGTGACAGACGGACGGATGGACGGACGGACAGCGAAGTCTTAGTAATAGGGTCCCGTTTTACCCTTTGGGTACGGAACCCTAAAAAAAGAAGTGTACAGGCTGTTAAAGGGTCTAACTCTGAAGCTAGCTACGGACGTGGTATAAAATATAGCAAAAATGCGTTTCAAGTAATCTTGTAAACAGTACAAAAATAATTTTATTATAAACTTACGAAAACGCCTGATTTGCATATTTACTTGTAAGTTACTCTAAAGGTACAAACGAATTATTTACCTTACAAACTCACGGAAATGTAAATTTCGTAAATTTTAACAGGCTAATTTATGTGATGCGGTAATAATGGCCACCATAATAAAGTAAGGAATATGCCCGATTCGCAAATTTGCTATGGCTACTTTGTGGTTATATCTATTTGCCACCATAGTAGATTAACGAATGAGCAGTTTCGCAACTATGCTAAAGGTTATGAATGTAGATAAATATTAAATGCCACCATAGTAAACTGACGTATGTGCCAGATTCGCAAATTTGCTGTAGTCTACTTATGTGGTTGAGTAATAGTTGCCACCATAGTAAAATAACGAATGTGTAGATTCGCAATTATGCTATCGTTTATTAATATGAATGAGGAATAAATGCCACCCTAGTAAACTACCGTATTTGCCAGATTCACAAGTTTTCTATAGGCTAATCGTACCGGTCAATAATAATTGCCACCATAGAAAGTTAACGAAAATGGCAGATTCGTTAGTTATTTACTGGTGTCGGCCAAGGAAAAATACCTTATCTACACTTCGCGAGTCTACCATGGGGTAAAAGAACTATTAAGTCAGATTGGTACAATGGTAACTCAGAAAGCTTAAAAGATAGAAGTCTGAAAATTGGTCACATTGTGCATTGTCATATTTGGTACAGAATTACATCAATAACTCAATTTTGACAAATTTACACTTATGTTAGTTTAGCATGGGGGCGACGACGTATTATAGTCTTCTATAGTTGTGTGAAATATTTTTCGTACGAAATTCGCATTTTTATAGGGAATTTTTAAACTACAGATTGCGTTCTACCCTCGACATGAACAAAATTACCCCATGTCTTTACCTAACATTACCCTCAAAAGGTCCCAGGGACAGCACAGAGGCGCGCGCCCTATTAATAAATAATTTACCGGATCCACGTCTGGGAATAAGGCGTTACGTGTTAAGCCGTACCGTGTGGGAGTTAATTTGATAATGGGGCATGTTGTGGCCGGCCGAGATTGGTCGCCTTTGTGCTGAATTCTTGTTATTTATTATTATTTCTCCTTTTGGCAGAACGTGTCAACACACACGTCTTTAGTTAAAAGGAAAGAAGTTTGTGTCAAAAAATGTGTGTTCTTAGCTTCGCCTTATTGGTAATTCAATTTTATTATTAGGTAAGCTGTCACAAATAATTACATCAGCATCAAAATAAAATTTAAAAGATAATATTGCTCGCAAGAAAAATGGATTTAAAATAGTAATATTTTTAGACGTACAACTTTGTAAATATGGACCTATCCCAAGTTTTTTTATGTAAATCGTTTTATGTAAGTGCCTAAGCTAGCTTAATTACTTTGATAGATAGACAAAGGCATTAAGATAATTTATTCAGTTTGCCTAATTTAATTTCTTAAACTAAATTTTCGGCATTTATTTATGTCTTAGCTTGTCATTACATTTACATAAAAAAATGTTTGTACCAACAATGTATAAAAGTCTAAAAGCACTGGAGCAAACGTCCCTTTGCCATTGTCAAAGAAATAAGACCTCATAAACTTGCGAACTTTATTTTCTTGCTTCCTAATTTCAGGATCAACTTTTTGCATAATTCTTTAAGCCTCAGACCCTTTTCTCTTTACTTTGGAAGCTGAATTTTTGATGTGATATTGAAGTGATTCTAGGGAAGCAGATATTGATTCTTACTTTGTGTGGTTTTCAGAAAAAAATATTAGTTTATCAGTTTTCGATAAGGTTGATTTCTAATAGAATCTTAACAATAGCGTTCTATTATTGCTAAACCATTGAAGAAAACTAATAAATTTGTAAGTAACATTTTGATTTAAAACAGCACCCGGCAACCTTCAAATCAAGAGTGAACAGGCACCTTCTGGGCGAGCTCGCTCCATCGTAGGCCACGTCTACGCCTCGGCTAGTCTGTGGCCATGAGTAAGCCCATTCATAATAAAAAAAAAGCTTATTTTTACAAGAGACGTAACTTTGAGCATATTTCATCTTTTACATTTTTTTATCCTTTTCTACTTAAGACAGACGCTAAGCAAACAACAATAATTACCCGATTAAGACTTCAGCTCCATCTAGTTTATTAGGAACCTAATCCAAGCTCAGGTTGGCGCGGAATTAGCTCCCACTCCGAGGCCATTCGCCATAATTGATTACTCTCTGGTTGCCCATGTAGCGAATATTAAGACGGTATACAGGTGCGGCAGACCGGTTCATATAATGAAACATGAGTATAATGGTTTATTCGTCCATTGCTGGAATATTCAGCGTTTGCTTTAACTGGTTGTCAAAAGATCATTAAAAAAATAGTTTTATTCTCAATAGCTAATAAGCACTTAAAAAAAGATGGTGCTTGGAGTAAACTTTTAACAGGCCTTATTGGGATTATTCCGGTTTCCTCACGATGTTTTCCCTCACCGAAAGCCGAAAGGCGGTGAAATGATATATCGTACATAAATAAGTTCCAAAAAATGAATCCATCGCGAGCCGGAGTTTGAACGTGCACACTAGATTTCGGCACTTCGGATTGAACGTCGCACTCTCTTACCTACCACTAGGCTATCATTCGCCCATTTCGTGGTAAACAATTTGTAATTATGTTTGTATTAAAAGCCTTGCATGTTACTTTTGTATGTACACTAAGTTTATCACGAAAAATAAATGTTTTATGATTTATCAGCTAAGTATCTTAAATCTTACCAGATTTTAAAACCAGAATATTATACTTACCGCTCCTAGCTAAAGTTCGCCTCATGGAAACAAATCACTATCGTCAAGTAGAATAATCTAAACTGCGTAAACTATATTTGAGTGAGATCCGATTATCATATTATTTCAGTTGGTTACTTATGTGATTAATTTCTTTAAGTCCCCTCGACCCTTTTCCGCTTTCGTCCGCAGTCACTGTCACTCCTGCGTTTATCCACTGTCACAGTTTTTGCGGTTTAGAGTAGGTAACATTGTTTATTCTATTTTACTTATTTTAGTGTTACTTTAAAAAATGTTTATTTTTATTTATACACGCTATAATTTATAGACATAAAAAAAAAAAAAAAAATAAGAGGCTAATGAGTGCTTACATTCCGCTTTCAAAATGATGACATTTTGTACCATTCACTCTAATCTTGCAGTTCGGAGGCCGAACCAGATTTTAGTTTCTTGATATGAAAAGGTTATGCATAATGATCTAGAGCTGTCATTTTTCATCATTTTTATATTTTTTATGCATTTTTATGCTTCTCTATGGTATTTTAACAGGTGATTTTTTAAATTTATTTAATATCCTTCACACTATCTGGGTAAAAATAATCACAATCGCCTATCAGTACGCTGGAAACTTAAGACACTCCATAATACATAAAGAATCCACAAGTGATGTTGACAGTGATTGATAGACAACATGATATATTTAACTTCCACACTTTATAGCAAAAAGGAAAAGTTAATAGGAGAAGCGCGACAGTTCAAATTAATGGATTGGCTTAAAAGAAAGCGTTCTTTGTTCTAAACTTCACTATTTAGGGCGGATTCAGACTAGCGTTTTATATGAGCGTACGCAGCGGTTGAAATTTGACGAAGAATCCGACGAAGCTGGGGTTTGAATCCTGGTTAGCAACAAGTGTTTGTGTCTTTATCACAGATATTTATTTCTGAGTTATGGATGTATTTATCTATATGATGTAAGTATGTATAATCATAATCATCATAATCATAATATTTATTGATACTTAAAATAAATTACAGGTCACATTTTATACAGTGTATAAAGATTATATTTATGCACGAATTTTCACTACATAATGTAGGTTGTATTTAATTAATATATTACATCTATTTTAGTACCTTTTAGTTCCTAAATTTTAAAGAACTCCTTATGGTCGTAGAACGCTTGCTCGACTAACCAATTTTTTAATTTGTTTTTAAATACTGCCACGCTTTTGGCAACCACTATTGAATCCGGGAGTCGATTGTATACTTTTGGGCCTAATATGTGAATGAGCTTGTCCGACTTGGCCAGCTTATGCGGCACGGGCGCGAGCCTGCAGAGGGCGCGGCGCGCGGGGTAGCGGCGCGGGGGCGGGGCCGCACGAGCCGATGCCGGGGCGCTATCTGCTTGCGAGCGCGCGTATATTTCCGCTTGAAAGATTAGTAACGACGGCAAGGTTAGGATGCCTAAGGCTTTGAAGTGCGGTTTTGCCGATTCGGTTTGAGCGATTCGGACTATAGCTCGTACGGCGCGCTTTTGTAACCGAAATACACGCTCCCAATCTGCGGCTCGCGCCCACAGCTCGACTCCGTACTGCAGGTGTGCATGCACCGATGCAAAATAACACGCTCTCAGCATATCGTGAGGCAATAACCGAGCTAGACGTTTTAGTGCGAAGCAGGCTGCTGACAACTTATTACACACTTTATCGATGTGGGCCGCCCAAGTCAGTCCTCTGTCCAGTTCGAAGCCCAGAAAAGTTGAGCTCGCGGCTTGTTCGATATTCAGCCCATTTGCGCGCGTTTCCCTTCCCGAGAGGTCGAAGTGAACAAAGTGCGTTTTCCGTATGTTCAAAGTAATGCCATTTTTACTGAACCAGTCGGAAAGAAGCGCTGCGGTAATATTTAACCGGTCGCTAAGTGCGTCACAGCTCTGAGCGGTGACCACCACTGCTACGTCGTCCGCATACATGAATGTCTCACCGCTGTGCACTGCCTCAGGTAGATCGTTCAGCAGCAGTGAGAACAATTAGACATATCGTCATCTAGTAAACACCCACAACACAATCCTTGCTGAGCTTACTATGGTATAGGTATTTATAATAACTACTATTAAGAACGAGTCACTAACGTGTTCGTGTTTCATATGCCCGTGTCTCACCGAAATTCCGTTATTAAAATTACCACTATTTTCATAACCAAACAGACATTCTAACAGAATGTCTATGCCTACATTCAGCATTTCTTTTTTGACTCACAACTCCTTTAGTTTCTTAGACACATCCGAACACGCACGCAATGAAATAAGGTGTTACCAAACCATAGAACATACTTAGCCCGTATAATGAAGATTCCTGGCTCACCATAAATAACGGCCTGCCAACCATACGTTATGTTTTCCTTGCGTTATTAATGCCTCTGTCGGCGCTAGTTATATTTGTTTTGTTATTAAATCAAGCGGATGCAGCTTGTTTATCGTTATCGGCCATGTTTAGTTTTGTTGTTGTTTCTAGAAGTCTGAACTTGGTGCCTTTGAGGGAGCGCAATTGAAAATCAGATAGTTTTCAGTACCCGTCCCATGAGTCACTGACTGTCGGTTTGATTCGGGAAATGAAATAGAGACTAGATATGAAATAATAATCAGAAGAATACAAAAGAATTAATCAAAACTGGTATTACTTAGACTGGACGGAAATAGTGTAATTAATTTGTGGCAGGAGAGTCGATGTGACGAGGCTACAGAGAGTACTAATTGCAAAAAAAGTTTGAAATTACTAAATAACTTGAAGAAAAGTTTTGGTCAATCTTGCAGAAGTAGAACTTGCTATAAATACGAAAAAACGCCTGTCATGTAAGTAATATTTAAAGCGTGTTATTTGCTTGCGTGTTTGTTAGTTTTACATTGGGCTAAAAAAAATGAGTAAGTACCTTTGTTTATTTTTGGAATCTAAAAATGGATAACAGTATACCCATTACTGTATAATATACCTTTGGGCAATGGTCATCAGACACCAGGCAAGTTGTGAAAGAAATTTCAAAGAAACTTGTCCAGACCAGTTGTCGTGTCTGGCAACGTTCGAGCGGACGAATATTTCATTAAGGGGCTAAGTCTGCCAATCCAGCGGGGAACCGCAGCAAGCGTCCTAGGGACGATACCCCAGGCAATGTAAATAATTATCTATTAAATTTACTTTTGTACGTAATAAAAAATATATGTATATTGTATACCTATTAGATATATTTTCTGGTGTAAAACTTCTGCACCATTTGTGCAATCATCTTTTGCTAAAATGTCAACTTCCTCATATTCATCTTAATCCAATGAAACACATCTTTGACGTCGACTGTGCAGAGTTGTATATTTTTTAAGACAAATAAAGTGGTAACATAATTTGTAAGATACCTGCTGCTATAAGCCCAAGTAAGGTCAGGTAAGAATAAAGAAGTTCAAGAGTTGTTTCGCGACGAACAAAAGGCAAACATTTATTAAGTACAACTGGAATGTTTCTGAAAGATTTCCATGGTCAAAGCTTTGAGAAGGAAAGATCTCTCAACGGCAAAAGATAAAAGTAAGGAATGAGAATGGAATAAGTATATACCTACATTCAAAGATAGGATAGAAAGAAGACAATACAAGTTTAGTATTTCTTTATACGATATCATATCTAACAATTAAAGTTAGATTCTCGCCATGAATTCTATTTCTAACAATAATTCATTTTAATTCTAACAACGTTTGGCGCAGTAGCCTGCAGAATTTTTGAAAAATCGTAGTGCTTTTTAAAACACAATACGGTTGACAAAAATGTAATGGGAGTGACTGATATAGCTATTCACCCTTCCATAGTATTTGGCCACTCTCAATAAGACTTCTGTTGCCTTGTTTCTCTCTGCTTTACTATGGAGTGGACAATAACTATCCCCTCCATTATGGAGGGGATGTTTATGGTGCGTTACAAACCTATTTGCGTGATTTTTTTTTGTATCAAATGACAATCAAAAATCAAACTTCGAATCGATGCACGATGAACTTACTAGAGAAGGATTGCTAGGGTGACTGATACAGTAACAGTAACAGTAACTGTATACTGTATAACTGTGACATTTCGCACAAAAGCTATAAATATGAGTATTGCTACTAAATATGCGCATTTTTATTTTTAATCGAACTCATCGGTTACTTCGGTTACTAATAATTATGTATGCAAGGAAGCGATGCGATGGGCCATAAATGAACAACATGGGACTTTTCAAAACTTTATTAGTTTTCGTACAACGGAACAGTTTTATACAGTTCTTATTCTAGGCGTTTCCAAATGGTAATACCAGATTTTTGTAACACATTACAATGACATGCTCACCTTTATGTAACATTTATGATACAAAATAGATTTTTTTGTTATTTGTTACGGTTCTGAGATATTAAGGTGCCTTATGTCATCAGTCAATCAACCAAGTAAGAACTTATAACACGAATAAAGATCGACTTAGGCCTTGGTGTGTTTATTCATTTGCCTTTTTCAACAAAAATCAACGTCCTGTTTCTGTGGGATCTTTATCGACAGAAATAATCTTTACATTGGTGACAATTAGCTCTTCTGCTTACGTTATTTTTACTGTTTTGTACGATAACGAATTTCCACTGGTGTTACTTGTTGTTTTTAGCTTTTAGTCATACGCGATGTATGTGAGGTATATTAAACAACTTTTCATGTATGTAGTTACAAATGAGACTAAACTTTAAATCCCCAAAAAATGTCTGTCTCATAGAAACATTTAATACAACGGAAATATATACTGCAGCCATTTTTACAAAATTTGAGGTTTAGGTACCTATAGCAAAACTTGTTTATTACAACCTTACTTCACAAATACGAGTAAAAACTAAATATAAACTGGGAACAGTCCCGTAAATAAGCGGCCCGGAAACTCTGTGAATGTTTCACAATAGTAACATTCCCCGAGTCTCATGAAAATTTCATCTACCGTATCGAGTCCCATATCCTTTGTCCCTTAAAGGATTCCATCGAAGTACCCTGATTAATTTCTCTTTGATAAGATGGATGCTTTACTTGAAACGAGATCTTGACAATTTACCGATTACGACATAAATCATTGAACTGGTATAATACTTCCTCAGTACAGTCAGCACTCAGCATCAAAGCGGATCTGGAGGCCTACCCAAAATGACAATTGTGCATTGACAAACGTCAAACAAAAAAAAATGTCGAGACAACAAAAGCTACGGAAAGTTACGTGAATTTCCATACATTATTTAAGTCTCGATTGTGTATGGTTTTCTATCAATGATTGTCATCTTGGCATATTAGGTTCCATGACTACGCGTTAAAAATATCTTCCATTATCCAAGAGCTCGACAGAAATATAGATATATCTATATGTATAGAACAATTACACGGTAATTGATACTTCTGAATGCAAATTGTAGATATTTGTCTCTCTGCTTATTTGGAAAAGGGTGGGAGACTTAGGGTGGCAGATAAATTTGGCGTATTTATTCATCCGCTATTATTGATGCTGACTGTATGTACAAACAGATTTGCAATGATTATAGAATCGCCAACTAACCATAAGGCCCATTCGAAATTACATTCCGATATCAAAGTGATTTAATTTTACTATCGTTTGCACGTGCATTACGCCCGTTCGTAGATATATTGGCGTGAACGAGAAGCATGGGCGACTGATAACAATATGACATCATTTGATACCGGAATGTAAGTTAGAATTAGCCTTCATGCCACTTACAAAAAGTTGTGTGCTTTATTTTACGTTATGTGGTTGGCAGTCCTTATATAACTTTTCAGTACACCAAACAAATGCTTGGTGGTAGTTTACGCATGTTGCCGGGAATGCCAAAATATGTTTTAAATTTCGTCGAATTGAGTATACATAATTTCTGTCCCTCACGGGCGCATGTAATACATGGCTTAACGCTATATTAGGTATACTTGATTTGAGCACTTCTGCTTTTTTATTACAAGTTTTATGAATAATAGATTACATTCTCAATAATACTCAAGGTCACTAATATCTGTCAAGAATTGAATTCAACTCTGTTTTTACAACTTTAAAGAATAAAAATAAACCAAACTGTTCTTATATCATCACCATTTAATTTTAATTAAGCCTAATCAGGACGAGGGGTACGTATACTTATTATACAAACGACAATTTCCCCGTGTTCTATCTGATATGACTAGATCTGTGCAAAATTATGTACAGCGAACATCTTAAAGTACCAATAGCTTAACACTGAAAATATATAAAATTCGTAAAGCGAATTAACTAAAAAATACTCATTATTTTAGTTTTTACATCTCTGAGTTTATCCAAACGGCCGTATGATGCGTACCTTTATCGACGTGATAATGATAGGATACTTATAAAGAATCATGTCTCTCTCTCTATCGAGCGGTGTTTTAAAATAACGTTATTCTACCTGTATTATATTCTTATCTCGTCAATAATAGTGTTCATCATACGGCCGCAGAATAATGTCATTTCCAATCCAAACTTTATAAATATGTACTTACTTGTCTTTATTTACATAGTATATTCACTAACTGTTGGTATGTTTCCTCCACATATAGGTAAATAAATTGATATAAACATAACTCACTCCCAACGGAATCGATACACACTTAAATTGCTCTCGATTGTAGTTTAACTATCGCCTCACCTCTTAAACTATTTAATTTTATATTCTCGATCAACATAACCAAAACAATTTCCAACCCATTTACAAACACAACGGCCACCAAGTCTATGTGCGCGCGTACCATCACGCGGCTGAGAGCAGGGCGAGGAGGGGGGCCCAGAGGAGTGCGGGGCGCGCGGCGCGGCCGGCGAGCGGCGGCCAGCCTTCGCTCCATGGGGCGCCGCGCCCGGCCTCTGGTCATATCGTTGTTGCCATGTCTGGAACAGAAGAATAGCTGAAGATCTCCAATTTATGTGAGTCGAGGACTTACTGAACCACTTTCCTCAAATATTCAGCGCTATCTATAGAACGGAAGTTGAGTTAAAAGGTCTAAGCGCTGAACAAAATGGATGGAACTGAGACCGACTTCAAAATAACTCAACTAGACAGCAAAGAGAAACTTCTTAAAATATACCTTCAAAAATTACACACAACAATAAAATTTTGGCTTGGAAATATTTCACTATTCTGACAAACTTATGAGGTTATGAGATGTTCAGCAGGAAGCGTAAATGTTAAAATGAGAGCTACAAAAACAACACGAAGCGCGGTAATTTTCTCATATTTTAACAACTTAAACATCCCCATTCCTGAAGTTTCCGTGACAAAATATTACCGCGGTCTAAAGAACAAATGCAGCCGAGTTACTTACTCCACTCCAAGTTACACATTTGTCTCAACTAAGTCCTTACTTTACTTGGCTGTGAAATGAAATGAAATATAAAGCTTTTGAAATTGAACAGTGCAGGATTCAGCGCGCTCAAGTGTGGAAATAACAAATAGTTTTAAGACGGCGTGGCGTCTCCAATCCCTGCGGTATTATTACGGATTGCTATTGGAGACGGCTTAGGATTTTACGCGATTATCGCTTCTTTAAGACATGTATTTATGTTATCTTGCAGCTATAGCTCTTATTATTAAGATCGTCTGTTGTTTCATCTCTACTCAGGTGTAAATAATGTGGATCATCTGTTCTAAGATATCTTTGTGCAATAACAATAGTATTTTATATTCTGTTATTGTATTTTATTTTTTCTGCTAAAGTTAGATAGGTTGGTATCTATTCTACAACTTGAAAATTATACAATAGCAGCAAATTACTGTCGAACTCGTAAGACTCGAGGAGGTGTATGTATTTATACGAAAACAAACTTAAACTGCATTAACCTACAATGGATTTCAAATATGGCAATGGAATCACATTTTGAAGTTTGTGGAATTTTAATACCAGAACTTAACATCATTGTTGTGTGTGTATATAGAACACCTGATAGTGACCTCGACATCTTTATGAGCAACTTTGAACTACTCTTGGGAAAATTAGTACTGAGATCTCGGACCTTAAAAAGGAAATTAGTTATTGCCGGCGATTTTAACATAAATATCCTCAGCGACGATAAGGCAAAACAAACATTTGTAACGGCTCTAGGTAATTTTAATCTAATATGTACGATTAATGAACCAACTAGAATAACTCCTGGGTCAAAAACTTGCATTGACAACATATTAACCAATTTACATCAATATACTTCTAAAATTATGAATTTGGGTATCTCAGATCATACGGGACAAATAATAGAAATACCTACAAGTTTTAGTTTTGGTGAGAAGTTTTGGTATGTGAGGAAACGTAAAATAGACTATTATCTGGATGTTTTTATGAAATACATAGCTATGGTTAGCTTTGCAGACGTGTATTTGAAAACAGATGCAAATGAGGCATACAAAGTTTTCATTGACAATTTCAGCATGATTTTCGAACTTTGTGTCCCACGGCAAAGAATAAAAATGTCGTACAAAAAAAGGCCAAATTGGAAAACTAAAGGTATACTACAATCCTGTAAGCATAAACGTCAAATACATTGGTCAACACAAAAAAAGAAAATGGGTACTAAACATTTAAATAGCTATTTAAATTACTGCAAGTTACTAAAAAAAGTTATAAAAGCATCTAAAATAATATCCAATGATGAATTTGTAAAAAGTAGTGCAAATAAACCCAAAGCAACCTGGGGTCTAATTAAACAGACGACAAGTTCATATAATTCTATTCCAGATTCAATTGACAAGATAGTTGAAAACGGGATAACTTATACAAATTCAAACGAAATAGTAAATATTTTTAACAAATACTACGTAAATCTAAATAAGATCGATACTTTTCAACTAAATAACTATAAATCTACGTCCAAACGGATTTGTAACAGTATTTTCTTGACTCCTGTTGATTGTCTTGAAATTAAAAAGGTTGTAAATAGCTTAAAAAATAAAAAAAGTTCAGGATACGATGAAGTACCAACACAAATTGTAAAAGCATGTATACATTATATAGTTGAACCTCTCGTGTACATAATAAACTTAACGCTCGAAACTGGATGTTACCCGGATGACTTAAAAAAAGCTATTATAAAACCATTGCACAAGCAGGGCGCAAAAACCGAAATGGGAAACTTTAGGCCAATAGCTTTATTACCAACGTTCAGTAAGATATTTGAAAAGGTCATACATGAACGTCTGACACGGTTCCTATTAAAGAATGATATATTAAACCAATCACAGTTCGGTTTTCAAAAAGGAAAATCAACAACATTAGCCATCTTTTCAATATTTAAAAATATATGGGAGCAAATAAATTCTGGAAACGCCTGCGTTGCCTTAATGCTTGATATGTCAAAAGCGTTCGATTGTGTTGTACATGACATAATGTTACAACAGCTAGAGCATATTGGCATTAGGGGAAATGCCCTAAAATTATTCCAGAGTTACTTGTGTGGTAGAAAGCAGGCTCTACAATTGGATAGATACAACAAGCAAAATAAAACTATAGAGCAATTGTTGTCATGTTATGAGGAAGTAGTTGTTGGCGTACCGCAAGGAAGCGTACTTGGGCCGCTTCTATTCCTTATTTATTTAAATGACTTTCCCACTATAGCGGACAAATTGTGTGTTCTGTTTGCCGACGACGCCACCATATTTTTCTCTTGTGATCGTTCGAATATTACTTTTCAAAGGGATATAAATGTAGCTCTCACGAAAATTATAAATTGGCTTAACCAATTAAATCTTAAATTAAACCTAAATAAAACCAAGCTTATTCAGTTTAGGAACTATGGGACCTCTCCTGTCTGTCTAAGTATATCGGAATCAGGAACCACTATAGAGGAAGTAAGCAGTATAAAATTTCTAGGTGTACACGTTGATTCTCATTTAAATTGGAAGGCTCACATCGAACAAATAAACAAAAAAATATCTAAAAACTGTTACGCACTATCCATACTATCAGAAAATTGCTCTGAAAATATAGTAATTAGTGCCTACTATGGTAACGTGTATCCTCTATTAACCTACGGAGTTATTTTCTGGGGTAATTCTGTGGATGTGAATAAAACATTCATCCTGCAAAAAAGATGCCTAAAAATAATATATCGCATGAATTTTAGAGACTCACTTCGAGACGTTTTCCGAGAGAAACGCTTCCTTACACTGACCGGAATCTACATCCTAGAAGTATGCTTATTTGTAAAAAAACAGCCTAATTATTTTACAGCTCACTCTTCAACTAAGTGCAATGCTAGGACCCAATATAAATATAACATTATACTACCAAAAACAAACACGTCTATATACAAAAAGAGCACTTTTGTAACAGCTATTCGAGTATTTAATCACCTTCCAGCTGATATTAAGGCACTTGAAGACAACCGATTCAGGGTAAGGTTGAAAAACTGGCTATTAGATAAAACATTTTATAGTCTGAAAGAATATTTTGAGCATTAATTGGTATGTAATTATCTTTGCAATGTTATTTAAGTTTAGTTCATAAGTTATTTAAGTATTGCATACCCGAAATGGGTAACTGTTGAAACTAATTGTATCATGATTACCATCCACAAAATTTAATGTACACAGTACTGCAATAAATCATTCTTATTCTTATTCTTATTGGTAATAGAACAACACTACGATTTAACGAATCATAAGGAAAAACCGATGGGACTAGCGAGTACAGTAACTGTTCTGGAGACCTCGACTGGGAAGCCGAAGGGACGACAAACCACGAGCCAGATGGTCGGACGGCATTAGAAAGACGGTAGGGCCGACCTGGCCTGAAACCACTGCATATTGAACAACATGAAAATCCATGAAAGAGGCATAGTTATGTTCAGCAGTGGACGCAAATGTGCTGAGAAGAAGAAGAAGGAAAATCAAGGAACTATGTACAGATTTTGCATCGAAAGGTTGTCGAAGTGTCTCCAAAAACGTCTAAATTAATATAGTGCTTTTTCTTTTTTTATCACTTCAAAGTCGAGTCGCTACCGCCAACATCGGAAAATTGAATATAGTTATCTGCCTCTCTATGCTCTAGTATGCAAGACTGATAGACATCAGAGACCAATTTTCAATTTTCGATGCTGTCGGTAAAGCCCTCAGGGTTAGCTTTGACTCTAAATGGCCCAAATACCCTGGAAACAATCGACAAGAGTGTTCGCTTACCAAGGTTCTGCATCTGGTGTTGGCTGAGCACGATGTAGGGGTCCCCCAGCGCGGGGTCCTCCAGGACCCCACGGTGCAGCTGCTCCAAGTGTTGCTCTACGTCGTCTGAAAACAAGCTTGTTCATTACAAACCCCGTTGTTTGTTGTTTGTTGATTGTTGTTTTGACGTGAAACGCAGGTAAACGTCTTTAAAAACCCGTAGAGGGGCTCGGATCAAAAACCGATGTAACGAAAAAGTGTTATGGCGCGGCGGCTTATATCTCCGAAACTATAATATCTATAAACATAGTTTTGATACAGATGTGTAGAAGAAAGTAGCCATTACTCGGAACAGCACGTGCCGCTGACATAGATGGCGCTGATTCTGCGCTAGACACGACGTATTCGGAGCAAAAATGACCCCTATTTTCAGTGTTCATTTAGTAATGACTCATCAGCCCATTAACCGATTTCGGTAAAATTCATGTAATTTGATAGATCTTACTTTATTTTAATGAAAGATGAGTAAAATAAAGTACGTGGAATTATAATAAGCTGTTAAAAAATAAAAATGTGACAGTTTTTACAGAATTTTTATCACTGCTCTTGTTTGAGGCCACCGTGTGCGAAAAAAAGGGCGCAAAACTGACAAAATATACATGAAATAGTAAGATAAAGCAATAACGGTTCTTTTAATACCCCATTCACCCTAGTAATACATGCTCATCTCCTCAAATAATGCATTAGCATCTATGGCGGCGCAGCGACGCGAGTTACTTTGATAGAACACGTATAACGTATGACGGCTGCTTGACAATCCCGAGTTCCTAATGCTAGTAAGTATATAGTAATCTTAGTTAGGTACTTTCTGATGTAATGGGTAAAACATAATTTAGAAAAGGTCACTTCTGTGGACAATAGGTACTATAAAAGGTAACGACTGTGGTTCAAATATATCCCGTTTTTCTCATTTGAGTCTCAAGTATTGAATTCTGCCTGTAAAGGTGCTGCGCAAAAAATTGCTTTTAGATTCCCTTAAATGTGATGGCTACAGGAAAAACACGAACGAGTTTGCTATAAAACGTCTATTACCCGTATAAAATATCTATTCTCGTAATTTTGGTGTGTTATTTACAAAAAAATTTTACCTAATCGTTACATTCATTACTCCAAAATGAATTGATCATTTAATTATTTAAATAGATGTGACGCTGTAATTAATTATTTTAAAATTACCCATCAAATGCTGTATTCAAGTTCATCTAGACACAGTGAATCATTATGACCCCAAATAATCTTTACAGATAAAATTTAGATATTACTCAAATATGTGCGACTTCGGTATTCAAACACAAGAGTCTAACTAAATGCGAAGGTCGAAGGCTGCGCTCTCGAAGGCAAGAAGCGTCCAGGATGTCAGCGCTTTAACACAGAACAATATTACAAGTGTCTAAATGCGAAGGCCGAAGGCCGAGCTCCGCGTAGGGCCGAAGGCCCGAAGCGTCCAGTCTGTCAGTTCTGTGTTTAACCACTGACATCCTGGACGCTTCGGCCTTCGCATTTATACACTTGTAATATTGTTCTGTGTTATAGCATTTAAATCCTGGACGCTTTGGGCCTTCGGCCCTACGCGGAGCTCGGCCTTCGGCCTTCGCATTTAGACTCTTGTACTATTTTTCTGTGCTAAAGCACTGATGTCCTGCACGCTTCGGGCCTTCGGTCCTACGCGGAGCTCGGCCTTCGCATTTAGACACTTGTACTATTGTTTTATGTTAAAGCACATAAATCCTGGACACTTCGGGCCTTCGGCCCTACGCAGAGCTCGGCCTTCGGCCTTCGCATTTAGACACTTGTACTATTGTTCTGTGTTATAGCACTTAAATCCTGGACGCTTCGGGCCTTCGGCCCTACGCGGAGCTCGGCCTTCAGCCTTCGCATTTAGACGATTGTACTATTGTTCTGAGTTAAAGCACTAACATCCTGGACGCTTCGGGCCTTCGGCCCTACGCGGAGCTCGGCCTTCGGCCTTCGCATTTAGACACTTGTACTATTGTTTTGTGTTATAGTATTTAAATCCTGGACGCTTCGGGCCTTTGGCCCTTCGCGAAGCTCGGCCTTCGGCCTTCGCATTTAGACACTTGTACTATTGTTCTGTGTTAAAGCACTAACATTCTGGACGCTTCGGGCCTTCGGCCCTACGCGGAGCTTGGCCTTCGGCCTTCGCATTTAGACACTTGTACTATTGTTCTGTGTTATAGCACTTAAATCCTGGACGCTTCGGGCCTTCGGCTCTACGCGGAGCTCGGCCTTCGGCCTTCGCATTTAGACACTTGTACTATTGTTTTGTGTTATAGTACTTAAATCCTGGACGCTTCGGGCCTTCGGCCCTACGCGGAGCTCGGCCTTCGGCCTTCGCATTTAGACACTTGTACTATTGTTCTGTGTTAAAGCACTAACATTCTGGACGCTTCGGGCCTTCGGCCCTACGCGGAGCTCGGCCTTCGGCCTTCGCATTTAGACACTTTTACTATTGTTCTGTGTTATAGCACTTAAATCCTGGACGCTTCGGGCCTTCGTCCCTACGCGGAGCTCGGCCTTCGGCCTTCGCATTTAGACACTTGTACCTACTATTGTTCTGTGTTAAAGCACTAACATTCTGGACGCTTCGGGCCTTCGGCCCTACGCGGAGTTCGGCCTTCGGCCTTCGCATTTAGACACTTGTACTATTGTTCTGTGTTAAAGCACTAACATTCTGGACGCTTCGGGCCTTCGGCCCTACGCGGAGCTCGGCCTTCGGCCTTCGCATTTAGACACTTTTACTATTTTTCTGTGCTAAGGCACTGACATCTTGGACGCTTCGGGCCTTCGGCCCTACGCGGAGCTCGGCCTTCGGCCTTCGCATTTAGACACTTGTACTATTGTTCTGTGTTATAGCACTTAAATCCTGGACGCTTCGGGCCTTCGGCCCTACGCGGAGCTCGGCCTTCGGCCTTCGCATTTAGACACTTGTACTATTGTTCTGTGTTAAAGCACTAACATTCTGGACGCTTCGGGCCTTCGGCCCTACGCGGAGCTCGGCCTTCGGCCTTCGCATTTAGACACTTGTAATATTGTTATGTGTTTAAGCACTGACATCTTGGACGCTTCGGGCCTTCGGCCCTACGCGGAGCTCGGCCTTCGGCCTTCGCATTTAGACACTTTTACTATTGTTCTGTGTTATAGCACTTAAATCCTGGACGCTTCGGGCCTTCGTCCCTACGCGGAGCTCGGCCTTCGGCCTTCGCATTTAGACACTTGTACCTACTATTGTTCTGTGTTAAAGCACTAACATTCTGGGCGCTTCGGGCCTTCGGCCCTACGCGGAGTTCGGCCTTCGGCCTTCGCATTTAGACACTTTTACTATTGTTCTGTGTTATATCACTTAAATCCTGGACGCTTCGGGCCTTCGGCCCTACGCGGAGCTCGGCCTTCGGCCTTCGGCCTTCGCATTTAGACACTTTTACTATTGTTCTATGTTAAAGCACTTAAATCCTGGACGCTTCGGGCCTTCGGCCCTATGCGGAGCTCGGCCTTCGGCCTTCGCATTGGCGGTCCACACCACGTTTCACGTCAGCCATAGCGGCTGTGTCCCTGATACAGCCTCTCTCATTTTTTAATTAAGTTTTTATGTCATATTATCATTAGTCCTAAAACTGAAATCGTTAACTTTTCTGGATTTTCGTAAGGTTATCCTATATATAGGTTAGGTTAGGTTTGTTTTATGACAACCCTGAAGTTTAGCGATTCTGAATCAAATAAATTATGACTAACGAAAACTCGGATAAGCAATTATTATGACTTAAAACTTTTTGGGAAACAATAGAGACCCGTTGAGGGATGCCGACAATCTTAAGTGATTGAGCAATATCATATTGGAATGATATCAATCACTTAAGAAGTTTATTAATTCTAATTCATAACGAACAGATCTTTATTAGGTATTGCATTGTTAACACCCTTGACTCGTAGGTGGTATGAAAGTAAACTTTTATTGAAGACTAGGACTCGAGTAGTAATATTATACATGGTGTGTCTGACCATGGAGCTATAAATCCTCGGCTTGATTTTACTCGCTAAACTAAAGTAGCTTAGTTACTATGGGACCAACCCTCAAATCGGGGAAAATTTTTTGGCTTTTCCATAGAAAACATCAATATCTGATCAGCCAAAATGTATGAAAAAGTAAAAAAAGAATTCGGGATTTCGGGGCTGGTGCCATAATAAAAGTAGCTCAGTTTAGCGAGTAGAATCGAGCCCCGGATTTAAAGCCCCATGGTCAGACACACACTGTATCAAAACTTTTAAGGTGAAAAATTTAAATCATTGCTATTTAAATGTTATTTTATCAACTTAATTCATTTATCAGAAGATGAGATTATTTAAAATAATGTGTTAATGTGTTTTGCATTACAAGTAATGAATTTATCCTCTCAATGTGCAATAAATAATTGCGACAAAACGGATAAGTACTGAAATGAATTCATTTAAGTGTTCCATGGTTAACGTTTCGTGAGAAACATAAAAAAGTTCAAGTGTTCCGATTTCATTATAACGAATAGTTTTTTCTTCATACTCAGTAAAATGAAATTGCAGCGAAACTTGAACTTTTTCCACAAACGAGCAAGTTCTACTTGTGAGTTCCCTTTACGAATTCATTTTCAACTTTTACGGTAAACCCCTTTCTAGAACTGTAAGTAAATACTCGTAGGTTCATTACCAGTGAGAAAGTTAAACCTATAGCACAAAAGTCATTTACATTTTGCTCATACTACATATGTGTACATCAACTACTAACAACGTTACTACATACAGAATGTAAGTTTAAGCAACAACTTATACATTACTAAGTAGTTATAGTATTATAGGTAGGTACCTAATTATACAATACTTAGCAGATACGTCGGCAAAAGATACTGCAATTTTTCGGCAAGCGATATTGCAACCAACTGAGCTACTGAAGCTTACTAGCAGCGTGCGAATTGACCATTTTTTATACGGCCCCGACACTATCATGGATACTGACATTACTTTGACGGAATGACGTTTTTAGTGATAGTGTAGGGAGTGTCATGAAGGAATGACGGCAAGTAATGAAGTTAATTTTAATAATTTCCGTCAGTATTGGAGTTATGTCAAAGTAATGATACTAGAAATGACATTATACTGACAGTGAATGGATTAGAATGATGAAATCAGAAATGACAGAAAGAATGATGGACGATAATGAAGTTATTAAACATTTTTAATATTTTTGAAGAAATGTCAAAATAATGACATTATACTGATAGTGAGTGGAGCGTATACTAACAAGAGTCATTACTGGCATTTAAATCAATAAGTGAAGTATACCTACTCTATTATCATTGCTCTAAAGTTTATTTTCACTTGACTCTTAAGAAAAAAGGAAAACATGCAGAATACGATGCATAAAGAAAATCTCTGTCCCTTTCTAAAAAAATTCCATACATGAAATAAAAATTAAAAACCTTTTATTTTAAGTTGTTTACAACAATTTAATTATATTTTTACCGGGAAACGCGAAAATCGAAATTTAGTTATCTGCCTCTTTATCGTTAGAATATGCAAAAGTGAGGATGATGATGATGAAAAGTGATAGAGAGGTTAGATAACGAAATTTCGTGTTTCGCGGTAGACCCCCAGATTGTGATGGATTGTGGGAGTGGCGCCCCCTACGCAGAGTTTCGAGTAATATTCCCTATTCAGGGAAATAGAATAATATTACGCAATACTCTGCGTAGGGGGCACCTCTAGCACATACTGAGGGCTTACCGCGAAATTTCGTTTTCTGCCCCTTTATCACTCTTGCGTATTCGAGCGTTAGAGACTGATAACGAAATTTAGATTTTCGCATTTCGAAGTAGACCCTCTGAATTTGCTAGTGGACCCTACGCTGACTTTTGCGTAATATTCCCTTTTGCGTTTTATTTCGTGCATGGAGTTCAATATATTTTTTTAAATATGGTCAACATCCCTATTTCGTATATTCTGTATATGGCCTTATATAATAACATGTTGTAAGTATGCACCTATCCTATAAGTAAACTCTCTGGTTTATGGCATTATTCATAAACGCGTTAAGCCCCCTCCAGACTATGCGCGTGAATCGCGGGCGAAGCCGCGAACGCGAGTGTGGAGGAGGCTTTAGGCCAAGCGCGCACCACGATTTTAATTTTTGCGACACGATTTTAGAATCGCGCTGTAATTTATCGCAGAAAATTCACTGTGCGCACTGCGATGAAAAGTCGACGATTTGTTCATTCTCGACATGGATTTCGTACCAGTCGCTTGTCGTGAACCAATATGCAATCGCTGTATGACTTTGAGTATTTATACCACAAAGGTGATCTCCTTCTATTTCTATAATTAAACGGTCAACATCTAGCGGCTCATCTTGTGAGTCCATTGGAGAAGCAGGTTCCGATATGTTGATGCTTGGAGAGCGAAATGCCGACTGAGGTCCGGGGTGCGATTTTATTATCGCAGTGCGCGCGGGGCCATACAACTCCGTATGCTGCAATTCACTTTGCGACAATCGCGTCGCGAGCAGTCGCGGAAAATAGTGACAAATCACAATTTTAAAATCGCTGCGATTTTTTTTTTATGCGCGCACTGCCATATAAACACATACGTTACATTTTTGCGACTAAATTATCGCGCGACAAAAAGTCGTGGTGCGCGCTTGGCCTTACTGGCCTGAATTAGCTATGTATAGTTTTCATCTTCTCGTTTTGGTCTTTATCTCTCATTTCGACTTATGTATTTGTAAGAAAGGAATAAAACATATTAACTAAATCAGGCCTGTAAAGCTTAAAATGTTTTATGACTAATTGAGAATGAATAGTTAGTGTTTATGGTTGAATGTTCCATATAAGACTATCCCGTTCGAACTTGCTTTATGACGGACTCTTTTTTTATACCTCCTTACTTCGAACCTCCACAGATATTGTTTTTACTAAACGTCAGGTCAACCGCAGAAACCCCGACTAGTTTTAATCAGCAAAATCCTAACCACTTTTTTAATAATTATGTACAAGTATTAGTATTTCGGATACCCCAAAAACCTGTGTCTTAAAAGTCCTTCCCTCAGCATAATATATAGAATGCGACAGAAAAATGCGGTACTAAAGACTTTTTCATAAGGATCTGAAACGAAAAGAGATACTCAGATAAAGTTCGAAGGAACACAATATAGATCTTTAAGACGAAATAAATTGCATTTAGTTTTCTTCAAAACATCAATTAAATTTCTGCCATAGCCGTTTTTATTTTACTAACCAAATAAAAACAAAGTATTTTTATTATAGGTAAGTTAACTAGGTTACATATCAGGTACCTTTTTTCTTAACCAAATACGTATACATTCTTACATAAAAGAAGAATCCAGTAGGTACAGTCAGCGTCGTATAGTAGGTAGCATCCAAAGTATTCTAATAGTTCGGTACACCATATAATAATAGGTATGTATGGCGTACCGAACTATTTGGATAGGTACTTTGGATGCTACCTACTATATGATGCTGATCGTACTTTAAGAATAGTTTGATTCCCGGTTCGTGGTAAGAATAAAAAAATATATTTGTATACATTTTTTAACTACCAATCTTTCACACAGTCATGACGCACGCACGCACGAAAAGGTTGAAACAAATAAATATTATTTTTATTAGTTACCTATTTCTTTTTCTGCATTTTTCTGGCACATCGGGTATAGAGTTGGCACAGTACATAGTATAGTTACGACAGGTTAGAAATATTTGAATCGATGCTTGAATAATGTCTTGGTTTTATGTTCTTCAAAACGTACACTACAACATAACTAAGAACGGTTAGGAAAATAATAACTTAAAATCCCCGTGACAAGTAATGATGAAAATACTGATAGAAATACTGATAAGTGTGTGGGGAGATTTAAGAATGTCATGACCTGACTGGACCAAACGCTGGAGCGTCATGAAATTTCATGTCATTGCTAATGATAGTGTCGGGGCCGTATTACGTTTATTTTCATGATTTAGGGAAGGCAATCATAGCGACATCTATCGAAAAAAATTTCTATCTTAACGGTACCGGAGTCTCAAGTTATATTAAGAATTCACCAGTACCATTATTCTAACCCATAATTATGAATCTCATACGAACTTCTTCGTACGTGTATAACTTTCTTTCTTCGTATTCAAGCTTACCTAATTTAAATTAAAAGAGATCCTTTATGTGGTGTAAATCCTCCTTTATACGAACGTAGCTTGTTAATTAGGTATCCTGTTCTTTTACGTGCAATAAAAGTGTTTTACTATACTTGCGGGAGAATTATGCAGTCCAACAGGCATTCGCAATATATGGCTTCCATTCATTCTTAGTGCCTTCCTGCTAGTGATGTAGCTGAAGTTATTCCGTACCCAGAAATATTTTTCTTTGGGAATGTTCCGAAAAAGATAATTTATATTTCAGATAATACAAAAAAGGAAACACAAACAAAAGTGTGGTTTCCATTTGCTGTATTTAAGAATTACACTTTACATCACCTTATTACGTACCGTACGTAACGCGATGGATAACGTTGTTGACTGTATTTAAAACAATATTTGTAACACTATCTGTAACATGTATTGTATTGGTTGTTTGTTATTCCCAAAAAATAAATTTAATTTAAATGTTTTATTTACATACCCCTTGTGGCCGCCATGGCATAGCGATATTGCCGGGTTGAAATCCCTACACGAAAATATTCGCAAGACTGAAAATATTCCTATTATTGTCCCATCACTATTTACTAGCAACAGTACGTTATGTAGACATAGTGGCTCATATCCGAGAGTGCAAACAGCTGATTCCATTAGCGGCCGCCTTGAAGCCATTGTGATATTACGGCGCTAGTCACTGTGAGATTGTGACTAGCTTTTAAAGGCACATATTTGATTTTACTTCTGGTCGTTTTTATTTAACAACGTAATTTAATTAGTTTAGATTTTTTTGTTAGTCTATACAGAAGCTGGAATAAGTAACATTATTATAAGCACGAAAGTATTTCCGATTACACGTAGGAAGGTACAATATTTTGATAACTTTGAAAGGCGCATTATGGTTGGCATTGTAGATAGAGGACGGGGCAGTGGACAGCATCCACCGACCCGCTGGGTGGACGTTGTAAAGAAGGCCTGCCAAGGATCTACACAGGCACCTATTATTAAAGGCGGAAAATTGTGCAGAATGGAGAGCATTGCTGCCCTCCTAAGCTAAAAAGAGGTATTTTCAATGAAAATGAAAATACCGCTTTTTAGCTTAGGAGGGCAGCTTGGTGCACAAAATAATGACCTCACGTGGAGAAAGAAGAAGGAACTTCGAGAAAGAAGAGGGATCATTCAACTTACAGAATATAGTGGTTGTGGTGGGTGGCGGCGTGGTGGTTGTAGTTGTCGTTGTCGTGGTTGTTGTTGTCGTTGTCGTCGTCGTTGTTGTTGTTAACGCTGAAACAAGAAGAGGTGTAAGAAAATATAATTACCGCTTATCGTAAAATATGCCTAATTTGCTCCCCACTGGTTATATGCTGTCTAACAGTATTCTGATAATTGAAAACTATATGGAGGGAAATTTCGGGCTAATTATAGGTATAAGTATTTAACGGTAAAATAATTTTCTAGTCGCGACCGCAACGCGACAGCGACAGCGACGCAATTCATCAAGAACATTGAAAATGTTGTCGTCTGCGTCATAGCTGCAGCACTAACGTTCCTGCTGCCTTTCGGATCTAACCTGCAGAGTGACGTCACTTACTGTGCTTTAGTAGTTCAGTGTGTATGGCCAGTCAGAGCGTGACACGCCGGCGACGACCAGCGATAGGGAGTGACGTCACTTATAGTAATGACGATGCACTTACTGTGAAGTAATAATTCAGCATGTGCACGCCCGTAGGCGTTCTCGGCGCCGCAGCGGTAAGCGCCAGCGTCAGCGCGTGACACTCCAGCGACGAGCAGCGACAGGGAGTGGCGGAAACCGCGGGACGACACGGTCATTCTATGCTTGGAACCTAGAAGAAATTTAGTTGAGTCAGTTTGTTAAAAATAGTTTGGAGAGGTTTGTAATTATTAAAGTAATAATAAGGGACGGGTTTTATTCATAATCGTCATAGTTTCAATTCCGCTTGTTGGAGTCGATGTGGCAAAATTAATTAAGGATAAATAAGAGATGAAAGTCTAAAGATTGATATTTTTTCTACAAATGCTTTAGAAACGCTACTACATCAGTAGTTAAGTAAGTAGATACTTCTTACAACTTCATATATATGCAATGCGGGATTTATTATTGAAATCTTTACTTGACATAATAAGTTGGTTGGCATTAATATTGTTGTAATGTATACGAATTTAAATACAACCTAAAATAATATTATTATATTACTTTTCACCTACTTTTTAATTGATTGATAGGTTATATTATAGTTTATTATATTACTTGTTTAATGAAACCTCTGAATTTTAATCAGAAACATGAACAAGTGATTGTTTTTTTGTGGAATATGGATGGCCTTTATATTTTACCTATATGTTAACAATTTTCTCGCAATATATTAAAAATTCACCTCGAAATATTTTGTTTTTCCATTTCTTTACAGACAGAAAATTGTTTACCTCATTGAAATTCGTTTTATTTGATATCTTTGATTTCATTTCGTACGGAACAAATAAAACAAAAACGATAAAACAATGTATCACCAAATCTAAATTGAAAATGATACCTACACGAAAAACAATATGAAACATCACAATACCTCGAACAATAGACTAGTATTACATCAGGACAATACAAATACTTGCCTTTGATCGAATATTCATTGGAGATAAAAGACTAACCCGTTCCATTATTGGACCTCTCAAATCTTTTGACGTTACCTTACGTTACCCTTTGATATGGCTCTGGGGTATTGTACTTGCGTCTTCACTTTCAATTCGGCTTACACGTATATATGTGGTACTCACAGACGTAATATAAGATGAATACATTGATGCCACGTGTAGGTATATTTCACTTTGAAGGATATATCGCTATTTTGATCAGCTACACTACTACAGACAAAAATCTTACTCGATGACCGGTAAAATTGGTTGGTATGGTGGAAATCGGCTAAGATAGGATTGGGCGATTATAACATTATGATTTATGACGGCTGTGTTGTGAAATGTACAAGAAAACGAAAGTGAAATTTAATCAATATGTTTATTCGATCAGTTTTAGGCCAGTTCTATCATTTAAATAGAATATTAAATAAACGCACCCTGTACATGGTTTACTATGCCCTTGCCGACTCATTGCTGAGCTACGGATTAAGTTGTTATGGACTCACTTTTAAAACCTACTTGGATCAAATTAAACAATTGCAGATAAGGCTGATGAAATACTTAGTTAGCAAAAATATAAGAAATGAATGTAGAACTAATTATGAAAAATTGTTCTTGGCTTGTAAAATCCTTCCGATCTCATGTAAAGTAGAATATCTTAATGCCATAGAATGTTACTATACCCAAGATTTTAAGATTGAGAGATCTGCTAACCACTATAATACTAGGTCGAGCTAAAAATTGCCTAGTCCAGAGCACACAGTCGCTGGGGCCGAAATCGGTCAGGAGAGCATCATCATCATCATCATCACTAGGTCATCTAAAAAGAGAAAATTATGTCAAATCACGGCTAAAAATTATTACGGTCAACGAACCAAAGAATATGTAACACCCAAGATTTGTAATAAATACCCTCTCTTACTGGAAAAAAATAAATTAAAAATAGGTAGTCTTAAGGCAAAGCTTAAAGAAATATTGTTAAATAATTATTCTAAAAACCACTGTTAGTATAGGTATAGGTACAGTACATAGCATTATTATTACTTATAGTGTAGTTAAATCGAGGTGAACTGCTGGTATCTAGTTATACTTGTTTGCTTTCTGTGCACTTCTATTTCTATTTGAGTTTGTTAACTGTTGATTTAAGATAAAATATAAGAGCGCACCGCCAACAAACTGTTGTACAGTTTGGCGAAATTTTTGTTACTGTGTATGTATGTGTTTTTTATATAACAATAAATTAAAAAAAAAAATTAATCAAAATTGGCATTATTATCTAATAAGCGACATCGAAACGATTACAAGGACTATAGAAGATCATAACTATTGACATGACCACGAAAAGAAATTGCGTTTGTTCTAAGGTCCATCCACACCGCAGTTTTGTGAAGCAACTCTTTATCTTATGCGTTACCGTGGATGCACCTTTACAGACTTAGAAAATAAGTCCGCGTTCACTTTGTAGAATATAACTCTTAGCTGTTTCAATTTCCCACTTATCAAGTAATAAAGTACGAACCAACGCTTGCCCACTTATCTAAGCTCACTTAATGAGTTTCCTAGCTTCAATATCTAAATTATCCATCTCGTATCAGTTACGCGCCTTTGAAATGAAATTTAATGAGTCAACTTCATCCTATACGCCAGCGATTGAACTTTAGAACTAATTTGGAACTCATTGCATACATTGCGGGGCTGTAGGAAGTTGTAATTAAAAATCCTGCCCTAGATTTCTAATTAGAAGTTTTCTTAACAAATGGGATTTTTAATCTTGAAACGCGAAAGGTTGGAAGTTTATACACTTAATTAAATACGGGGAAGACTTAGTGGTCTTTTAGGTTTTTTATATTAGGTGCTCTGGTATTTAATAGAAATAAAGAGCGTTCGTGACCTAAAGTAAGGACGCTAGGCACAAAGATTTTTTATTTTATTTATTTATGAAATTATTTATGGTTAGCGTTATTGCTGTCGAGGACTAATTCGAGGTTTTCTATGTTATTTATACTTTTTATACATTTTGTCTATGTTTTTATGCTATTTTGTTTTACCTTTTGTTTTTTACACTAGTTGTCATTAAATGCTGTTTGAAAGCCCAGCTTTTTCGTTTGCTCCCAAAATTTTAGCTATCGAAGTGGAAATTGTCCTGATTCCGGGACAATTGCTTTCACTCAAAGGTGCGCGACTTTGAAACAAAGGTCGCGGGTTCGAACCCCGGCGTGTATCACTGACTTTCTTAGAACTTACAACGTTAGCTATGTACAACATAATAAACTCGTATCACGCTATGGAATAAAGCTTAGTTTTATCTTTGGATTAGGTTAGGTTAGTAAATTTCTACTTGTAAAACTTCTACTTGCACTAAATTACTTGGTGTTTCTATTTCTAGCAACGAAGACTACTGTAGTACCAGACATACCTAATGTTACTTGAATATTCATGTCAAATTACTTTTAGTAGATAATTGTAGTTAAGGCGCGAACCACTGGGATATTTTGTTGTGTTCTGCTAATGTGATAATCATGACGTGTCTTTTATTATTTGATTTATACGTATAATATATTGTGTTACACTTCGTGCTGCAGAAGATGGCCCCATCCGAAGACCATCAGCGCTAGCCCAGCCACTCGGGCATTCGGGACCATTTCGTGGATTATATGTTATGTTACATGTTGTTTTCTTCTTTTATTTTGCCTCAAATAAACGCTCTCTATTCTAATCAATTTTTCAATTTCGGGATATTTCAGAATATAGTGTTAAATTCGATTGGATGGCAGCGAGGTACGTGTGGTTCTTAATTGAACAGTTTACATACCTGACGTTTATATTTTGAAGTGAATTTCGCTTTGGACGCAGTCGAGCGCCTGACGCGAAACTAATTTACGATAACGTCAGCAATCCTAAAATATCATTTTCACTTCTCGTGTTCATGATAATTTTGCAAAGTGTCAAGTAATTTCAATGCACAAATTCACCGTAATTGAAACACAGCAATGTACCTAATAAATATAAGATATAGTTATATAAAAAAGTAAATGCGACTTGGCTGCCAACTTCTCTTGAAGTGAGATAAAATCTTTCTCTAGAGTCCGATTCAGATTTAAGAACTTGTTATGGTTTTGATATTTTTGTGATACTAGGTAAATACCTTGTAGATTGCTCAAGCTGAATGCATCCGAAATGAAGTGTAAGTCGTGCGTGAGATGCGCGCCAATCACCAAGACGATCGTCGAGGTCGCATCGAACCGATTATATAACATAACAAATTGTTTAATTGTGTAGTATAGTGTTTGGGCCCGATTCGAACTTTTAGATACGTCAGGTATTAACGTTACGTTATATCTAGACGTAACCTAGTCGGTAGTGACCCTGCCTACGGAGCAGGAGGTCCCGGGTTCGAATCCTGGTAAGGGAATTTATTTGTGTGTTCATCACAAATATTTGTTCCTGAGTTATGGATGTTTTCTATGTATATAAGTATTATATATGTGTATATTATATATATCGTCGTCTAGTGCCCACAACACAAGCCTTATTGAGCTTACTGTGGGACTAGGTTGATCTGTGTAAAATTGTCCTATAATATTTATATTAATATTTATTTAATACTTGACATATCCTAAAGTTCGAATAGGGCTTTTTCTACTCGGGTACTTTTATCTGTCATTTACATAGTCACGAACGAACATATAAGGGCATACATTATTAATACTCCTTAAAAGTCTATAGTCTATTGCCCAAAAAAGCACTTGTGTCGTATTAGAGACATTACGATACGGTAAGCTAGTGCAGGGTAGCAGGTGCCACATACCGGTACATTGCTACCAACGTGACAAACGATTGAATGAATACGGTTTTTATTAAAAAAGTAACAAATTTGTACTGAGTTCATTGCTACCAACATAATAAAAAATACTTTTATACCCTACAGCACCACGACCCTGGTGCGGTGCGGTAGTGTGTAACGGCTTTAAAAAAAACATAACCATAGACATTATTCGTTTGTTTCTCGTTTCCCGGTAATTTCTTGTTCTTTGAGTACTTTGCGTTACTATTTGTTTTGCGTTCATAAAAAGTGTTGAAAATGGACAAAGAGGACTACATTGTTTCTACACCTGAAGAAATATCCGCTGCAGCACAAGCAGCGACCGAAAATTTGTTGCCTAAGTATTAAATCTCAGCACCTATACGACAAATCTTATGGGAAGTGCATGGCGTGGAGATTGGAGCACAAAACTTCGTCATTCTCTGAAAACGTCTTTGGTGTATGTTCAAAGACTAATTGGAAGCACCGGATCAGATCTATCTTTTAAGCAAGGTTGGTATATGTTATAAAATTTTTTGATACTCACTCATTTTTAGGGTACACAGTACAACGAGCTATATTTATGTACATTTTATATTTTTGCATTGAAACTGAATATTATTTAATTCTCCTTTTTCTTGTTACAGGTTGCAGTATTATTTGGTATTATGGGTGCTTGTCGCAGACAAGAGCTACATACATATAGTAATACCTACTATCCAAAATTTACATTGACATTTTCATAAATAAAATTTTGTTTATAATTTTTTGTATTTTATTTAATATTGCTTAGTCATAGAAAAAGCATTGTATGCAACGTTGTATAAGTAGTCAAAAAATGCTCATGGCGTATTTATTAACAATGTTCGCCTTCGGCTCACATTGTTACCCACGCCACTCACATTTTTTGACCCCTCTTATAAAACTGTTGCATAAAATACTATTTTCTCTGAAGTTAAAATCTTTTTCAGGCTTTTTCGTGTCGTGAGTTTAGTTTACATCAGTTCTCTAGATTCCGTGATAAGCCGCTTATCGTCATAAGTATAAGTAGCTAGTGCTTGTTTTAGTTTCAGTTCAAACTTTGTAATCTTTAGTTAAGAATAAGTGAGCTTAGAATTCTTCTATTGTTATAATTTTAGTAAGAGTTTTACCCCAGCGAAGTTGTCATTTCGTTAATATTTAGTTAAATGTCAAACAATAAGTAACTGGTTACTTAGTTGCAGCCATTTAAAAGTGCCTTAGTTGTAAGTTTCTTTAGAAATAATAACTACCTAGGTACTATTTTTTTTATACTGCAATCTTGAAGTTTTGTTTTGTAATGAATATACCTTTAGGCTTTGAGTTGAGAGGCTTTACGCGGTAATGCAGTTGCAATCGGAATTCAACTTACTGTTAGCTAGTACAAGAATGGTTATAAGTAGCGCTTCCTGCAGGCGCGCGGATATTAACACAGCCTACCAAGGCTGCAGCTATGTAACTAAATATTTGACTGTTAGTGAGATTCTGATCGTTGAACGTCCAATATACTAGTGCTACTACAGGGAACGCCTCTGCAGTACAAGTGAGGTGAGGGTTACAGCGCTGCCCGCAGGCGCGCAGATATTAACACACCCTACCAAGACTGTAGCTATGTAACAGTAGGTATATATATCACTTACTGTTAGTGAGTTTCTGGTCGTTCAGCGTCCAATAGACTAGTGGTACAGGGAACGCCTCTGCAGTGCAAGTGAGGGTTACGGCGCTGCCCGCAGGCGCGCGGATATTAACACACCCTACCCCACTACCAAGACTGTAGCTATGTAACAGTAGGTACATATAAAACTTACTGTTAGAGAGTTTCTGGTCGTTCAGCGTCCAATAGACTAGTGGTACAGGGAACGCCTCTGCAGTGCAAGTGAGGGTTACGGCGCTGCCTGCAGGCGCGCGGATGGCGACTCGTCCTGCCCAGATCGAAGGAGCGACTGTAACAAAGTAGACTTATGAGTGTGTTTGGAGATTAAAAATGGCTTTTTTTATGATGTTATGTATATTTTGCTACATTAAGGTGCAAAACAGAACAAGAAGTAGTAGTGGACAAAAGTCTGGTATCGTCTTGGCTCGTCCCATTCGTTCTTCGTCAAATTCTTAAATTAGTCCTATTCTACTTTCGTCACCCATTCTACATTTGTTACAATCGTCGGTGGCTTTCAATGTAGAATGAGTGACGAAAGCAGAGGACTAATTTAACAAGTTGACGAAAAACGAATGGGACGACCCAAGATGATACCAAAAGTCTCAACTATTATGTAAAATATAAATGATGTGTCGGTGTAGCTAATTATTCGATTCAAGTTTACTTGCCTTTTTATTTTAAAATATTGTCTCATTTCCAAAGTTAAAACAAATATTGTGTTTATCACGAACATAAAACTGACTCCCATTATAAGCCTCATTCCATTTTCTTTCCATCCCGCGCGATTCTTACTTTACAGTCATTACATTAAACCCGCTCATTAAAACCATCCGAGCCCTAAATCCGTAGACTCAAGGCCGGGCCGGCCTCACACAGCCGGAATGGCTCTCTGAATTCAGATTCTTAATTCATAATCTAAAAACACACTCTCTGACTTTTTTAGATTATGAATTTCTCAGATCGATGTCTAAATTGTCTAAGAATAATACTGACGAACGTTCTGAATTCAGAATAGGTATGACAACTACGATTATTATAAATTCCTGGCGCACTTCTTTCCATACATTATAGCATGTACACGGGATTACAAACGTTAATTTACGACATTCATGAGACAGCTGATCAATCGTGTGTGAGAATTTATATACAGATTATTACCTAATATAATTACCTAATTCAGACAGACGTTTCGGCTGTGTGATCGGCGGCCTAGGATCGTGCTTAACCGTCACTAGCCTAAATTGGTCCTGAAAAAATGTATCTTTCCATTCTCATTTTAGACAACGCTAATTACTTGATTCTAATTTCTAATACTATAAATATTTCTGCGTAAGCTAAATGTAGTTCTCGTGGAAACAAATATCACTAGCGCACTAATAAGTGTCACTATATCTTGCTTCGACAAAGTATCACGGAGACTGTGCAGAGTTAAACATAAACGGGCTATTCAGTAAACAACTAATGAGCCTAATGAATTTGTACAGTAAAGTTGTATTTTCTTAATTAAACTGGAACTTAAACAGCTCGCTACCCAGTTGGGTTGGGCAGGGGCAGTTACCCGCCATCCACTCAAACCCCGCTCGCTACGGTGTAACTAGTAATTTTTTTAATGTCCATTAAAATGGCTCAGCCTTTTTATACAGATAATGGAAGGACAAATTATGGCAGTAAAGCAACAAGTACTAAGCAACAATCTTAACTAAAAGTGGACCTTATGTCTTTGAAATAAGGCTTATGTGATATCAGAAATATATGTTGCACCGCATAGAATACTTGCGACGGGAGATTATGGCCACCGCGTGATTTGACATGGTGAGTTACACTGAAAACATACTCTGTTTAAAATTTTGCTAGTCAGATTGCTAGACTATGTTACTACATATTTGAATACGATTATACTTCTATGGTATGCAGGGTAGCGATATACAACTGAAAAAATAAGATTTTTTCTATCAAGATAACGTTGAACCTTTAGGTTCTGGTTAGAATCTATTCTTGCAAATATAGGTACCTAAATACTTTAATTCCGATTTTTTTTTCTTGATTAAACGTTTAAAAATTTAATATACCTAAACAACTACAATTTTGCATTAGCTCCCTATTAAGAGTAAATATGTATAGACGATGGTACACCGTGTAAATTTAAACATCAAGTCTTATGGAATCTTAGTCGTAAATTACAAACTCAGGAGTTATAAATTTCATGTAACTTTACTTCCGCGTTTCAAATTATTAAATTATTGAACTTGAGCCCAATTTTGTTAAGAGAGAATGGGTAATTAAGTTATCTGACATTAAATGGCAAAATAAAGTAGAATTTTGTAACAAATACAGGGTGAGATAGGAATATACTTAGCATAATGTTTTGTATAGTCATTTCTATAAGATAATATGTACTCGTAACAATTATTCGTGACATGCACAAACATGTCATCTATTGCTTTTGAATGTTATAAGTATAAAGTTCTACTTAGGAAACTGTAGGACTTTTTAAGACATGATAACGAGTATATTTTATTAGAGCCCTTACATGTTTTTTTTGTGGCCCTCCTCCCTATCACCTGTGGGAGGTGACAGGGCTAGAGGAAGATCGCCAATGAGATGGACCGACCAAATCAAAGCCAGTGTGTGAAGTTTGTTCGCAATGCTAGTTAATACATACTTACACATCATTTTAATGATGATTCTCTTGCTCACAGACGGCGGAACTCCGTTGCTAGCGATGCAGAGGTACGCGCCGGACGCCGCGCGCTCGGCGCCGGTCAAGTTCAGCCACTCCCCGTTCCATTTGGATACTGAAACGAAACTTTTGTTCAAGCGCATCTAAGTTTCGTAGGTCTTAGAACTTTAACTGTGATGTTTATCTGCTAGTTGTTGTTAAAGCCGCTTGTGTCTACAGGAACAAACACTTAAACAGGCGTCTACTAGAACTATTACCTGACTGTTAGTAACACTTATAAGCTGGTAACATTTTTTATTCAAGTAGGCAACTTGTAAGCCAGCACAAGTAATTTATTTATAGTGATTGTAATGTTTAAAATTCCCCAGAGGAAATTGTGACTTTAAGTTTCGTCATAAATCTAGAAATCACATTAAAGTCATTTGATGAATACTTTAGTATGTTTTTGGTTGAAATGTTTTTTTCTTATTATTGAACTGATAATTATAAATAATTATGAAAAATATAGAAAAGGTATTATTTCTGTATTCGTTACAGGGCCTTCCCTATATGGTTAGCTAAGCATTTCCGCTTGTCACATTATATCGACGCCGGAAAGCAAACACGTAGTAACCCACACAAGGGATAAGTTCGCCTTTGTACTAATGACCAATGTTATTTTTCCTGTTTTGTTTTGATTTTTGTACAATAAAGTGTTTTACTACTTTTTTACTACTACAAGGTCAAAAATTTTTTTATTGCATTTTTGGAATCTCCAATTTTTCAGCGTCGATAAGTCGAATCCACGTGCCAATACGATGAAAAATGGAGAAAATAGGAACACAAATTTTTCTCGTTTTTCTTGAAATGTACTCAGCAAACACGCAGTAAATAGCAAAAAAAACTCAATAATTTAAATCATTGTATTTACAGCATTTTGAATTCCATATAATTTATACTTTTGTCATTTACAACCTCCGTTGGTCTGACGCAAGTGTTCGCCGCTCATGAATGTGAATGTCTTGCAGTTACGCTATTTGGTGGGAAATAATGTTTAGCCGAGTAGTGGTTTAACACAAATTCACACACTATTAAAATATGAGAGACATGTCTTTTACCACGTTTACAAGGATCAAGTAAAACTACCACATAATAATTACTTCACTGTTGTAGGGCGTAAGGTTTAAACTTCTGCGCCTTATTTCGTTTTAACGCGGCTATCGTGACCATCACTTGAAGGTTTGCGCCGTCGCTCAGTGCGGTTTGGGGGGTGAAAGTGAGTCGAAGTATTTGTAAGCAAGTAAAATATGACGGGGATTTTGGATAAAGTGATGATTTTTATTTCAGAAAGGAAGTTTTTTTTTTCAATTGTAAGCATGTAAAATTACAATATTTACGGTGTGTGTATCGATTTTGATGGTACTTCAATAAAATTTGGTCTTATGGTATCTGATGAAAGTTTGTTTTGCCTAAAGTGGACTTTTATTTTATAAGAGGATGTAGAAACCACTTTTTTTTAATTAAACGTCGTTGTTATACTTTGGTTAGATTTTGATCTCCCATTACGTTATGTCTTTTCCAAAATGAACTTCTTATTTTTTAGTTAGTTTTACAATAACATTGTAAGATTTAATTATGTTCTTGAAAATTAAACAAAACTTATGTGTTTTGTTTGGTCTTAAGAATGCTTATATTGATTTTAATAGTTCAAATCATCATAATAGATGTGTTATTTTCGTTTATGAATCCCGAAAACATCTTCACATTTTATAAGTATACATTTGAAATGTCGTGAAATTTACTTTAAGATACCATTAAAGTCATTTTTAAGGGTGTGGTAAAATTTTTGGCAATACGTTTAATGCATTCTAAATTGCTTACAAAAAGAAAAACAATACTGTTACAGCATTTTGTTCATCCAAAATTTCTAAACCAAAACGTTTAAGACTTTATTACGGATATCTTTTGTCATATTCAGGTGGATTACTGCGTTTTTGCTGTCCTTACAAATTTTAAGGAAATGCTATCCCATACATTTGGTACTGGCGTTTACTACGAGTTTGCGCACTGTGTAAAAAAGATCAAAACATAGTAACCCACAAAATATGGTATTGTAACAACTTGCGGTTAAATTTATTTAAATTAATTTGAAGACCAAAAAATTTTGAATGTTGCATCCAATTTTGAGTTCGTTATGTTCATAAACAACGTAGTTATGATTTTTTTTCCAAAACTCGAAAAGTCTCTGGTGAACAATTTGGTTTTTGTGGGTTACTACGTGTTTGCTTTCGGGCGTCGATATTAATATTTCAACATCGGGACAATAGGTTCCCAAGGGCTTTTAGTTGCTCCCTTTGAAGAATACGGAGTCAATATAGCGCTCAATGTGGCATATTATGCGACATTGAGCGCTATATTGAGTAACGCTCATTGTAATAAGTAGAGTCTCGCCACAAGGTCTCTGGTAGGCTGCGGAAATTGTTATGTAAACATAGTCCCAATAAACATAATCATTACACTTGTCGTTTGATCTATAGAAATAGAAACACAATAATAATAATTAATGTACATTAATTTTACGATTTCTCGTTACGCGAATAACTACTCTACTGTAAATTTAGTAGTAAGTAGTAGTAATTAAAAAACTTTTCATTTTTTTGTGGCAATTAATAAGATAAGAGAACAGTAATAATTATCACGCAAATGAAACAAGTTAACATTACTTAATATTATTTTATACATACAAAAAGAATATTAGGTACATTTGTTTAAAAAAAACATAAGATTTTGTTACTAATATTGAAACCAATTGCAGTGTATTATTTAAATAACCTATCAATATGAAGTCACATAATGATGGGGCATACAAAGTTCACTTAAAAAAGTCATGTAACAAGAATTATTATTTAAGGCCTAGACCTAAAATATTACCAACGGCTAGTAATAACACCGTATTTCAAAAAAAGATAGGCTTAATTTCTTTTGTCTGCATATTTATCACGTAGGTACTAGATTCTAATAACTGACTTAAGATAGGAAAAACCTGAAAAACTTTACCTTTATTATTTAAATTGCTGAAACTGTGGGTTCTTTTCAGGAAAGTTTTTTAATATCCACACCTCAAAGAATTTGAAATGGGTAATTGAATATTAAAATTTCAGGGTTTACTGTTCAGAAAACTTAAATTCAGGTTGGCTCTTGTTGTCAATATTACTTACTTATAAAAAATGGAGAAATTTTGAGGCCCGAAAAAGAACAATATTGCTATGGTAATTTTTATGAATCATTATCATCGCATTCATATAATACTTTTAAAGTCTCGCGTTTTGTACACATATTATATTTAATTACACAAACGGGTCTATCGCTATATACTTTCATTAATATGTACCTTAAATTCCTACGTTTCAGCTGAGTTGCACCAGCTGTGGTCGGGTAAAGTAAAGACTGATGACGTCCCAGCAAATGTCAATGGAGATATAAATAAAACAACACTGAACTACCCGAAATCAGTTTATAAAAATGTTCGGGGTAGACAAAGACATTGCAGCTACCTGTTAAGTTAAAGTTAAATTTTATTGCCCACGGCACGACATATACTCATAGTATCGTTAACTAAAGTATATACCTACACTCATACACAATACACATCCTTAGTTACCATCCATTTTATTCTCTTAATTATTAATTATCAATCTGCTTTCTAAGTTATTCTGAAAACCCTTGAACTACCAAAATTATCTTTGCTTAATTATTAATCTAGGTCATAAACAAAGACAAACCGTATATCTTTACACAAACGTATAGTTTCCCAAACAGTTAAGCGGCAGCTTGAGTTGCGAACTTTGCACATGTCATGCAACGCTGGAATACGACAAAGTTCTGTGCTGCTGAGTTGTGACAGTTTTTGGCCGTAACGTATGTGCAGCGCCTGAACGGAATGGTACGTCCGTGACTTAATTCTCAAAGCTGGGTGATAAATATCACTTTTTATGAGGTTTTGTGGCTCTATATCAGATTGAATATTGTCTTTGGCCAATTTATGCTTTGCTGCATACAGTGACATGATTTATGGAAATATTCTTATCTTCCGTAACGTGATGTTCTGATCAAACGAATAACGTCGTCATTAGATATATCGGTGCGGCCGATGTGCTCATAAATATCTCTCGCGCCTTGACAATAGTGGCGTGTTCAGATATTTATGAGCACTTTGGCCGCCTTGATGAATCTGATGGTGAGTCAATACTGTAAGTACACAACATGACATGGTAATTGATTTGTTGGAACCTTACAGCAAAGTACCTACGTAAAGGATGCTGATTTTAGCTAGATAATTCAAAGCCAAAAGCTACTTAATTAGGTACGTCAATCTTTGTTGTACATCCAGTAAATAGATGCTAAGCACGCCAGAGGGCCTAGCCAAGGCGACAATCGTTCGAAGAGAAACGAAGGGAAACGCTATCAGATCTGTCTCTCGCACTAATAGGCATGGGAGAGTCATACCGAGACTATGTTATTTTTTTAATTAATTTCAGATCATTTTTACTCAACCATCTATTTCTACGGTTAAAAGCTAGATACGTCAAAACAACACTTACCTAATGTAGAATTGTTAATCCTAAAATGCCTGGAGTCTTCTCTCCTCCAGACTATAGTCGGGGGCGGGGTCCCCGAGGCCACGCACCTCAACGCGGTGTCTTCGCCTTCCTTCATCAGGATCTCGCCACTGCTAGCTTCGTCGTCGATGTCTGGCGGTACTAAGAAGTAATACTCGTCAGTATCACAAAGTTACAATTTCAACTTTCAAGCCTAGTTAAGAATTTAATATCCGTACCATTTCGTACTTAGAGGATATAACCAATGGAGACGCCATGTATAGACATGGCGTCTCCATTGGTTATATCCTATTGACATTGTCATTTGATGTGCCCCTCCCCTGCAAAAAACGGCACACTATTTTGTACCGAAAATTATAGAATTTTCGGTACAAAATAGTCTGCCGTTTTTTGCGGGGGAGGGGCACATCAAATGTATGCGTAACGTCAACATAGCCATGTCAGATAAACGTCAGTCCATACATGTGTTTGACATGTGGTTGACCATTGGCCGCCTTTTTTCGACAGAGGGGAACGCCTGTTAATGACCACTCCGTTGGTTATATTCTCTAAGACTTCGTACCTTGTCACAGAGAAAATAGCATGAGGTCCCTAGCGACTCATATTGATTGTCAAATAAGGTACCTACGAAATGTACGGAAATTAGATTCTTTGACTTTACTTCGGTTATAAATTGGGTAATTAAAAGGTATTGAAAGTGCAATCCACGAAGTATCAATTACGATCGCTAGAATGCCAGGTTTTTTAATTAAGTTTTAATAAGGTATACTTAAGTAATGACCTGATATTAATTTTAATAAACGTCAAAAATTTGATCTCATGATACGATATGGATCGGATCTTTCAGTGTCAAAAATGACGTTTTTGTTTGAAGAAACGCCAGTTTTGACACTGACAAATGCAATCTATCGAGATCAAATTTTTGACGTTTATTAAAATTAGAATCAGGTCGTAAGGCATTGGGTGTCATGGGACATTAAATAATATAATATGAAAAGCGTTCGTTGTGATACTTTTTAATAAACAATTAGTTGAAAACTTGGTCATCATTTTCAGTTACTTGATAGAAATCCTGGTCTTCCAATAGATAATGAGATATATCTAAATGTTGTACAAATGTATTCAAGTAGGTACGCAAGTGATACAGACCAAACGTCAAAAGAATCACCTATTACAATGGTAAATCCTCAAAAAAAACGCCAATATTCATTGTGCCGAAAATATTGAAATAGCAAACCATAACTCACAAAACAAAGCAATGTCAACACAACACAAAGGTTTTCAATCGAGTCATTGTAAAAAAAAAGCTTTGACGTTTCCTTCCTCCACTTGTCTCCGTCCCATTGTTCGACACCATCAGTTTTGGCCCAGTTTTCTGAAGCCCATTATTTTCTTGATTGACTTCCGTGACACCTAATATTTCGGGCGCGTGCAAATAACCTCCTTCGTAATTTATGGCGACGTCATTTTAGACACGATCATACGATATAATCTAGGCACTGTCATAAAAACGGAACAAAATTATCAGCGTTTTTTAACTGACACATAACTTATTAATCTGAACTATTAAAAAAAATGTTTAACAAAAAATCGGCATTTTCGTATCAAGATTTCACATCTTGAGTAACAGAAAACTTTATGAGAACCTACCCATTCAATTTAGACCATCAACTATCATAGTCAATAATTAGAACCGGAATTAAGTATTGGAAAGTACTAACCAATGCCGTCTAAATAGTTGAGCAGGAAAACTACACTAAATTTATCAAGCAGATACGTTTGCAAACGATTCTTCGCTCTCAACCAACTGCAATTCCTTACTTTTTTACATTGCGTCTCTAGTGTCGTTAGAATGTTCTACATATTTTAACGACACTAGAGTTTCAAGTTGTATTAAGATGAGAATTCATTAGTAACAATGTGCTAACCTATATCATAGGAAAACTGTTATTTAAGTAAGTAAAAATCCAAAACCAACCGACAACCTGCAGCCGGTGCGTCTGACTCATCATGGGCTCGGTGTTGACTTGGCACATGTATCTGCCGCCGTCGCTCGGCCCCACGTCCTTGAGCCCCAGGGTCCAGCTCCCGTCGCCGTGCCCGACGCTGATGCGGTGGTTCTTCGTGATCACGTGCCCGGCGATCGTGAGGATGGTTTGCGTGTCTACGCGGAGCCACGCCACCTGGTTAAGACGAAACAGGAGTTGAGTTTTAAATAATTTAGGTAAATATACCCGTCTCACTAACGGAAGCAGCTCCTAATACTAGTGCGATAAGGACAAGGCGAAAAATCCCGCGTAAAAATCTCAAAAATCGAGGTTTCGTACTCGACTGTTTCCTCCTCCAAAACTTAACCAATCATAACCAAACTTGGAAATCTAAATGATTATGAAATTATCTGTGTCGAACCGTTTTGCTTTTTTGGCTAATTGATATCAGTTTTGAATACTACGCCTCTCATTGCGGCATAGTCAATTAGGCCATTTTGTCCATTTTTGAAGGGCTTTAGCGCCTTAAAAAACAATATTATCAAAAAAAGCAAAACGGTCCGACACAGATATTGACAATATTAATCTGTGTTGAAAAAATCATTGCTCTAGCATCAAAACCCACGGAGGAAACAGTCGAGTACGTTTGTATGGAGAAATTACCACTCCTGTTGGCTCTTAAGAAGTTTGTTTAGCGCCACTTACACCATCCCACTAACCCGGGGTTAGCCGGTTAAACCGTTTACTTACGGCGCGATTCGGGAAATGATTTAGAGATGCACTAGATATGAAATAGTAAAGATATGTGACGTTCCACGGCAAAAGGTACCCTTGCCCCGGCTGAATATTGGAGCGGCATTAATAATAGCGTAAGCGCCAACCGCCATAAGGTACCTTTGGCCGTGGATCGTCATATGTCTTTACTATTTCATATCTAGTGAATTTCTATCATTTCCCGAATCGCGCCGTCAGTGTCAAATTGTCCTAGAAACCATAGTATCTCCAGGTTTAATCAGTTAAACCCAGCTTAGTCAACGCTGCAAGTTTAGTGGCCCTTAAGCTGACAGTCCATTTCCAACGACAGCTGCATTACTGTTCATTTTACTATGGAAATTGACAATGACAGCGACGCGTTTAGTACCGGTAGTACAGCTGCGGTTAGAAATGGAATGGTACCATTAGTCTTTAATGGTGGTGAGTCAAAAAAGATTTTACTTCGTATATGGAGAAAAAGCCATTTGGTATCCAGTCGATTTACTATGATAATAAAGTGTAGAATCAACACTGCCTACACTACACGACATGAATAACAATTATATTTTATAGAACGCAGTTTAGTTTTTATATTTATTTTATAGCGATGAATATCGAGCTTATGTCAGCAACGTTGTTTTTTTTCCTTTGCATACGTTCTGGTGTAGTGGAGCGCTAAAATCATAAACCTGTTGTATTTTTAACCATTTCATTTCTAACAATAACGAGATATGATATGGATGGAAGTACCTTTCATACTTACAAGGGTTATTGTGTTAATATCGAAAATGAGGTAATTTTGAAAATAAAATCATGAAAAGCTTCTGGTTAGTAGATATAAGTAATTAATTACCCCGTTTTCGGAGTTATCCTAATGTACTTATTATTTTAATTAATTGTTTTTAAAAATTATAAATCACCTCTTTTGTCTTCCTCATTACTTTTTTATTTCTTAAGAGCCCTTCAACGTGCACACTAGCGCCACAGCTAAATAATCGTGATTATTTAAATTTAATGAAATATATTGAAAAAAGGGAGCCGCTACGTACTCTATTGTGTATTTAAGTACCATTTGAATACATTAAACTAGTTTTTATGTTGCTGGTTTCGTCGATCTAGGAACTCAAAACAAAAACGGCCGTTTTAACTTTGGACGCATAGATTGACGAATCCAGCAACATAAAAACTAGTCTGATGTATTCAAAAGGTACTTAAATACACAATAGAGTACGTAACGGCCCCCTTTTTAGGGTTCCGTACCCAAAGGGTAAAACGGGACCCTATTACTAAGACTTCGCTGTCCGTCCGTCCGTCCGTCTGTCACCAGGCTGTATCTCACGAACCGTGATAGCTAGACAGTTGAAATTTTCACAGATGATGTATTTCTGTTGCCGCTATAACAACAAATACTAAAAACAGAATAAAATAAAGATTTAAATGGGGCTCCCATACAACAAACGTGATTTTTGACCAAAGTTAAGCAACGTCGGGAGGGGTCAGTATACTTGGATGGGTGACCGTTTTCTTTTTGCTTTTTTTTGTTTTTTTTTTGCATTATGGTACGGAACCCTTCGTGCGCGAGTCCGACTCGCACTTGCCCGGTTTTTTTTTCAATATATTTCGTCCAATTTAAATAATCACGATTATTTAGCTTTTGCACTGGTGTGCACGTTGAAGGGCTCTTAAATGCCATTGAAACTTCCTCATCATTTTACCCGGTAACGAGTCAAGTAGGTATTCGAGTTTCTGCAGAACAATGTGGCGAGCAACCGCATTCAATTTCGTAATAGCTACAGCTACTCACTACGTATAGAGAATACAAAATGTAACAATTGGTACAGTCGGCGTCAATTAGTAGCGGATGAAATAACGCGCCAAAAGTATTAAATTTGCCATCCTGTAGGTAATACTCTTCTAAATAGAGACATAAATATGTATTTTTACTTACAGCTGATTGCGTTCCCTTTTTTTTTGTTATTTAGGAAAGCTACGTTTGGTGTGTAATCTGACTTTTGATGCTAAATGTATTTACCTATTAAATAAATACGTCCAATAAGTACGTAAGTAGGTATTTTGTTTTTATATTTTCGATTTAATATTTTCATATTCCTTTTTAAACTCAAACGAAACATTCAACGCCTAACACAAACATTAAAATTTCATGCAAACTTTCAAGTGGCAAGTAAAACACGCAATTTCCGGTTACCAAACAACTCGCAAACAATTTTTAAAAATACTTCTAAAATGTATGGGCACAGTTTAATGTTCCTACACCAGTGACCTACTTCAGCTGGCGAGCAACCGAACGCGATGGAGATTAGGGTTGTCCCATAAAAATAATTTATCAGTACTCATAATTGTATGAGGATCCTTTTTTATTTCGTAGGTACTCGTACCTATTTAAATCTGCTGGGGAATACGAAATTACGTTACGCCCGTTTATTTAGAAAGGCACAAAACATAAGGCAACTCATTTTAATTTGGCAAATAGGTAGGTAAGTTAAACGTACTAGTGATGGACATACTATTGTCCAATAAATGACAAACTGCTGCCACCTCTATTGACAATTCTTCCCTCTTTTTTCATTAGGTTAATTTAGTGTCCCACTGCTGGGCAAACTAAAGACTTCCACTCGTTTCCTCCACTTTACCCTGTTGTCTGTATTTTCCCACTATTTTGAGTAGAAAGCGTCCCAATCTCCTTCTCGGTCTATCTGCATTTGGTGTTTCGTGGGTCCACTCAGTTACTATATTTTATAAGTTGATATTTGTCAAGTTACTGGCAAATCTTAGTTTATTCAACTAATTCTATGACAAACAAACTAGTACATATATACATAAGCTTAGTAGCTACTTGTAGTAAGTACACATATTATGTTTTGTACTGTGTACATTTGGTTTTAATTACTCCATGTGGTTTCAACCTGCATCATTACTTATTTATGTAATATCAATTTCATTTTATGTGTAGATGTTCACACTCAAAATGTATATTAATTTACATCAATATGAACTCTGAAAAATTTTATTAAAATTATCATTCCCAAGCTTTTATATAAATAACTCATTTTCATTTTACCACCGAACAGGATCAGATTATTATTAAATGTGAGTAAAAGTTATTCCGCAAAATAAACAATTTCTTAAGAGCAGTATTTTTCCCTCCCCATTCATTCCAATCTTGATAAACGTCTGGACTTATAATATTATTTCGCTGGTTCCAACTTGGATTTTGTTTTTCCCCAGAAACACCATCGAGATAGGGAGCGGTCATCCTTTGAGTGCCTTATTGTTTTCCTCTAAGAGTGCTTTGACTTATGTTATTTTTAACGCATTCTGAAACTTAACAAATCAAAAATTTTCCCCATCGTAGTGGTGTTTTGATTGTATAAGAAGAGTAGAGCCCTTACGTACAATGAAATATAATACTGGATGTAGAACGATTAAAATATATTGCAACAGATAATTTTCGCTGAACAAAATATATTGGTCAGTTTGAGAAGTACCACAGAATAACTAATAGTACTACCGTAGAAGTACATCCTTATTTCATTGCTTCTGCTGCAGGGCCCACTCGGTATAATTGAATATATAGGTATCAACGCATTTAAGAAATCTCTCAAGTCGGGTTTACAATGCATTGTTATAACTCAACTTTAAATACATTAGGTCGAGGTTAAACGTGTCATTTAAACCCTAAAATAAACTGATAGAACAAAACAACTGATTAAGGATAAACCCAGACAACAGTCGATCTTATTGTTAAAACGCTTAGCGATCTCTATAAGACAACGTTAAGCCTACTCGTAAGCTGGCACCTTTACAGATAAGTATTTGTGGAACGTTTTTGTATTTAAGAAGGCTTACTTGATTACCTACTCAATGACACTATTTATTTACCACAAGAATGTATAGTCTATGGGCCTTTGATGCTTGACAAAAAATGTTTTATTTGATTTGATTCTTCCGTTAAACCATCCGTTCTGATTTCTGAATAACTATTTTTTCTTTCCAAAGGAATTGTAGAATACCTACTCATGTTACTTATAGTACTTAGGTTTAGTCAAACCATTATTTACTATTAATTATGTTGGTACCTTAAAAGTTTGTAGGTTGTCCACTCTACACGTGAGTGCCGCATCTCTGCCCACTGCTACCGTCACGTTGGACCCTGGACCCACGAATGTTGGCAAATCTGAAATAACAAGAAGTGTCCATTATTTCTACTATCTGCGTTATATGGTCTTGTTTGTTACGCAATAATGACAAACAATGTTGCGCTTATTAAGTATGCCGTGGTGACATAAAGGACTACATGGTAACGGGACGGAATCGCAGTGACGCACCCGTAAGCATATTGGTTTTATCGCATGCTATACATGCCAATAAGATGGACAGACCCGATGATCAAGGCCGCAACTAAGTGCTCGGTTTACGAATGTATCCGGAAAGCTGCAGTTCGCGACGAATAGCGCCGTATTAGCAAGATCATCACTCATCGAGATTCACAATGATGACCACGACCACTCTGGCAAGAGTGTACCGACTAAAAAAGACGAATACGTACCGCTGCTCAGAATGCTCATCAAAATCTACAGCTAGTCAATGAAACTAAAAATGTTTTCAATGCAATAAACACTAAAACACAATGTTAAACACAATAATGCTTAGTTTAAATGTTCATAAAACGCATTCTATCCCAATATTATATCAAAAGTGTGCCAATTTCACTAAATTTATGGCCCAATTTGACTTGGCTCATATTCTGGCTTCGCTTGATTTATGCTCGCACTAAAACGAGTTCTACGAATGCATTTTGTGCCATTTCCGCGTAATAAGGACGTTATGTCGCCGAAAAGTAATAATGCATTAGTATGGAGCTGTTGTCATTGTAAGAGGGTCATATCCTACGTCATTATATCCAACGTTATAGGATCGAATCGTTACATTATTGTGCAGTTCAACATTTATTTAGCCTAGAGTGTCCCACTACTCGGTAAAGTCCTATACCTCCTCCCTTTCCACGTATCCCGGTCAGTTCAACATACGAATTTAAAATGTTTATTCTGCTTTGAGGTAATCTCGGTAGAATCAAAAAATATTTGAGAATCTGTCCCTGTTTTTACTTGTGCAATGAAAACATAATTACATTACAGAAACGAACCACAAATGGGGCATTATTTAGACAATTTGGAGAGACTTGAAAATGGGTGTTTTTTTATGCAGAAGGCAACTAAATTTAAGAAAATAGCCATTAGATCTGCACCAAGCAATTTTACGACCAGCCTGCCAAATAAACTTGTTCTAACTTGTTCTTTTTGTGTTAAAATATTATTTGTTGGAACAAAACCCAGTCCCGAAGCTGTCCAACAAGTGACAAGTTAGCAATTTTGTTATAAAAACTTTGAACACGTCCACGGCAGAATGGGTTCCGGGTAGCTGTAAATCAGAACCTTTTTTTATATTTATCCCGTTTACACACACACGTATCTATACGTATATTTGTACTTACTCGGACAGTGAACATCAAACGTAGCGGATAAGACTACGCTGCAAAAGTATTTACCATGATCTGATAGCTAAACAAAATGTAATACGTCTTATTAGACTAACGGTACGATTAGGGAAATGAATTAGAGATTTAGATATGAAATAGTAAAGATATGTGACTTTCCACGGAACAAGGCCTCGGCTGAACATTGGAGCGGTGATAATAGCGTAACCGCCAGCAGCTGCCATAAGGTACCTTTTGCCGTGGAACGTCAAATATCTTACAATTAGTGTTGAGATTACAATTTAAAAAATATTCCAGAGTGGCAGATTTTTTTGGTGCGTTGTTTCATCCGTTAATATTAATTCTGGCTATTTAATTACGAGTATTTCATTTAATTTATTTTTAACATTAAGTAAGAACTAAGTATATATTGAATTACTTTTTATTTTACTAAATAGCGTCTTCGCCATATTTAGGGTAAACACAACAAAAAATAACACAGTAATTTGTAAAAAGCGAGTTACGATTTGATTATACGAATTTTCTTTACTAGTAAAAAATCTCGCTGACACTTTACACACCAGAGAAAATAGTTCTGTTGTCCGCTAGTCACTCTCTCTCTCTGCCGTGGGTAGACGGTGGGATTCCGAGCCGTTAGAGTGACATTCCATTTCCAACTGCAGCTGCAATACTGTTCATTTTACTATGGAAACGCGTCGCTGTCATTGTCAATTTTCATAGTAAAATGAACAGTATTGCAGCTGCAATTGGAAATGGAATGTCACTTTTAGCAAACTGCAATTTTATCAAATAAATATATAGTTTATTCAATAACAAAACTTATACAAACTATTATTAAAATTAAGTATAGACTAAATAAATTAAAACTAAAACTAATAAAATCTCTCTCTAATGTTTCACTAAAAAAGAAATTTTAATACAAAAACAATGTATTTGCTAATGAAGGTTCAAGTAAACACAGCAAAGATGTTATTGAATGTTGTTTCCTTGAGATGCCTATGTTTAGAACTTTCAAGTTAAGAACTGCTAATTAATTACTAAGCTATAAGGAGGCACCTTCGTAACATCAATTACTTACCTGATAAGATATAAGGAAACAAGGAACGCTGTAGGCGGTGAGAATATTTCGTCCTCACAAAGTCAGTAAACATAGGTACATACCTACCGCTGTTTCTCAAATCTTTAAAGGCCAAATTAATTTGTTGTAAGTAAACTTAATTATTCACGTCTTATTTACGTACACATAATTTAAAATGAATGAAGACTAATTAAGCAAAGTTAAATACACAATCTTGGGGGCCTTGAAACAAAGCAGTGCCTTTGAGAAAGTAATTTACGTTGTAAATAAAGTAATATTAAATCATACAAAATTTACTAAGTGGATTCTATTGTCAAGTGCCAAAACGTTAAATATATGTACATATAGGTAGGTACTTTTGATGACAGAAGGGTGATGAAGGATACTAAATAGGAAACAAAAAGAAACTTTTATACTATATACGAGCCATTATATATAATTCCAACTTTTGTTTAACAACAGTCGAGAGAATACGCTAAATTATGCATTACCGATCTAGCAGTCTGAGCCTGATACTTAGCTATGCAAGCCCTGAGTTAAACTTTTGAAATGTACCTAGTAAACATGACGTGTTATACGAATTTTTATATTAAAATGACAAGCTTAATAATTATGATAAGTCATATCTTGATTGGAGTTTCCTTTCCAATGCTTGAGCTGTTTTTAATTCAGATTACAAGATTACATTTATTTCAAATAGGTACTCGTACTTACAAACGTTGCAAGTTTTAAATAGAAACTTGTCCAAAACAACAAAATATCCCTTCAAATGAAATATCTCCCTAATTTACCTTTTAAGAACGTCAAATAAATTTCGTTTCTCAAACTAATTTTAACAGATATATTGAAATGAATATTTATGAGTAGCTAAATAAATTCATAAGATGTCAAAATATTACCAACGCCTCAAGTATTACTAAATTCCAACATTAGCTACATTTCGAACATTTTTTCCTGCCCGGCGCCCACGGGAATTCCTGACAATATTTCCTGTCGGAGAAATAGACAGCCTCACAAACTTAAAGATGCAGTCAGCGAAACTGTAGTGTCTTAAGAAATTCAAATTCAGTAAGACAGTGCCAGCTTGGGCGACGGTAAAAGTAAATTGGTTTGTGTTAGGGATGAGGTCCGGGTCTAATCGTGCTCGAGGGACCTGACTTGGCCATCGCATGATGTGCCAATAAGAGTTTGGGGATATTTTATAAGTTAGCGATATGACATGTTTGCTTTAGGGAGTGCAAAGCCGTGAAACGTTAGTTTCTAAATGAAGAGAATAATATGTCATGTTAATAAAACGATGAGGCAAACTACGAGTAAGTAGGTATAATAACTTAATAAACACATTTTTTTTTATAAATAATATTTCAAATGCTACGCTACGAATTATCAAAACATTTCCATCGCTTTTATTTTCTTCATCATAATACTTATTAGTAATTTACGTCAATCCTTTCTTACTTAGTTACCTTTAACAGCTCCATGAGATATTAGATTTCACTGTGTCACTTGGATTATATTGTGTAGGTGTTAGCACCTCTATATTTAGCTGGCTAAATTTAAACAATCAATTTGTACGGTAGCAAAAATAAAATTATTATAACTTTGAGAATTCTACTGAATCGACATTATTATTTTCCTCCTCGAGTTATTATATCTACGAGTATTAAAAGTAAAACATTTATTTTTCACAGGTTTTTTCCTCTGAAACTACAAAGCTACAATATCTAAAAATACGATTGGGCCAAAATCGTCCCTTTTACCAAAAAATATTTGTGAAAAGTAATGTTACGTAGACGATGTCCCACCCATAGTAGTACAAATATCACAATACTATATTTAATACTGTATGGAAAAAATTAGTTAAACTGGCAACTTGCCTTATAAATAAATATAATGTATGAGGTACCTGTGTAATACGAGTAAGTATGTGACCTACCTGGGATATGTACTCGTCATCAGTTTTACGCGGCCTTATAATATAAAGGCTAAAGACTGCGTCAACTTAAACGCAGCCCCTTTTTTTCTTTCTAACTTTTATAATAATTAAAAACACAAAAAAGTCAAACGAAGCATAGCTATGGTTAATATGCGTCAAATTGTTGTCAATATCCAGAGAGGGAAATGACTAATGAGGTCTACATTTGTATGTAGCAGCCAGCGGTCGACCACTTTCCTTCTAAAAGTGCCCCAAACTGGGGTAGGAGTGACAATGGGTAAAGAAATATGCCCAGCCATGGCAGGGGTGTTGACAGCCCTGTCCCTCGGCCTCGGGTCAAGTTCAGTGCGGGCATGCGAGGCACGTCAGCAATTCTATCGAAAACTTCGGAAATAGAAATCGTGTCCATCTCAAAATAGAAATCATAAGAAAATAGAAATCGAAATCTTACGCGTCATCTAAACATAAGAGGATGCAGACGATGATGAATAGGCGATAACTTTACTCTTAATTTTATACTTACTTACTGAAAGTTTTGGGTGCACGTGGGTATCTATGATTCGTGTGCGTGATTAGTACTAATGTGTATTAAATTAACAGCAAGGCATACTTCAAGGAGCTAGTAGTTGAGTTAATTTGCCAAAAACAAGTTCGACCGGGGTAAAAAAACATTCTCACCCGATTTTCGTGAAATTTTCAAAGAAGGTTCTTTTATCGATTTAGTTTTTTTTTTATGGGGCCATACATTTATTCAGTTTTTAGTTATGCTTGCGAGATTTATTTTTCTTACAAAGCTACTTATTTATTAAGAGTGGCAACTTATAATCAAGTAGGTATTCAGAATAATACATACTATAATAGAAACCCGACGAGCCTAATAGCAATCACACTTCACGTCAAGCGCGGTCGTGATGGATGCCTCGCATGATTGACTGTTAGTCGTAGATCACGAATATATACAACGCGGGTAAATGTTATTTGTGAAAGTAAACGTACACTGTGTTTTGAATATGTACTAGAAATATGGTATATTCTTATAAGAGCAGCCTAATAGCTAATGCCATAGAACGCCTAGTTGTGCAGGGAAGAGTGGGAGGTGACAGGGCTAGAGGAAGATCGCCAATGAGATGGACCGACCAAATCAAAGTCAGTGTGTCGGCCACAGTAAACGAATGCTCACGGAAAACAGCTCTACGGGAGGAATGGCGACGTGTCGTTAAACAAGTCACTCAAAAGTCTACATAATGGCCACGACCACTCTGTCAAGAGTGTAACGAAGAAGAAGAAGAGAATAGCTAATGCACTGTACAGGTACCGTTCTGATTCAGGCTAGAACAGCATTAAAGTTGCAGTGTTGCATTGTCGCAAATGTCAAAAATCTGGACAGTAAGATCAGTTTTGAAATATCTGGCAGTAATAGTCGGCAGTAATATCACGCTGCAATACCCTAGTTACTGGTGCAGTAATGCAGTAGACTGCAGTATTGCTATGAAACGTCAATGATGTTAGTTATTTTATCTAGAATTTCATATTTCACATTCGCGGCAGTAGGTCATGCAGTTGGCAGCATAGCTACAGCAGTATTTGCAGCGCGGCATTAGGGCCCCCCCACATCTGGCGTCTTTCGAGCGTCGGCATCTGTCGGCGTCGGTCCAGCGCTATGGACAATGTCGTCGCTGCGACGTTGCGTCGACGTCGGCCATAGAATTGTAGACGCCGACGCTCGAAAGACGCCAGATGTGGGGGGGCCCTTACTGCTAACCGCATAATTGCCGCAAATGTCATTATTAATATTCCTGCCCGGATTTATGAAGTTGCGCTGCAATACTGCAGCAGTAATGATGTTGTTTGAATCCGCACTGTACCTTAAATTGTGTTTTGAATAATATATAAGCGAAGTATCTAATGCATATCATAATATAAGCCCTAAAAGCCGATTAGTAATCGCACTCCGCAGTACAAAGGTCTTGATTGATGAGGTCTCACATGATTGACTGTTCTAAGTCATTGGGTACTTAGGTAGGTATGATAGTGGGGCTACTAAACCTGTGTGGAAACGTCGAAAATAAAGGCAAGGAAACCCGAACATAAATTTAGTATGTTTTAATATGTGTTCAAAACGTGAAAGTTTTAAATGTCATTCTATGTATTTAGGTATCATAAATTAAATAAATATTATAGGACAATTTTTCAAAAATTTACAAAACGTACTCTGACAGTAACTAAGCTACTTCCATTAAGGATTGTGTTGTGCCTATTTACTAGCCGACGGTAAACATATGTAATAGATATATAAAATTAAATATGTCAACAGATAGACAGGTATAAAACTAGAGCGCTTCTTACAGTATAAATATAAATAACAAATGGCGATGCAATTAATTGCATTTAAACCCGTCGATTTCTCGAACGATCTCAAATTAACGAAACCGATAATCAGAAATGAAACTTGTAAAATACGATTAAATCGCCATTTTACTTCCACCGCATTTGAAATCTAAAGTGGTTTGATGTAATTAAAAATTCAGCGAACCTTTTCTGGTTGTCGCTTCATCTTAGACAAATATAAGTCGGATGTTGAATGAATTGATTAAAATGTTGAAACTCATTTTAAACTGGTCAGTAACGGATAATTTTATTATCTTTACATAAGGGGGAAAGGCTTAAAGCGGGTTAGGCTAACGCTGAAGACTTGCACGTTTTATTTTTCTTTGATTTTAGAAACGTATTTCACTCCATTCGACAGTAGAATTATCGTATTACAAAACATAAATATAGGAGAAAATGATTGTGTCATTGACGTCATTGTATACCTAATAATCGTTTATTAAAAAAAGATAATGGCTGACCTAAAACCCGCTTTGCTTTACCTTAGAGCGAGTAGGTATTATTCACTACAAAGTAGGAACAATAATTAATAAAACAAATTTATACGCTTTTTTGCCCTAAATTTGAAGTTTGACGTTATGTTGACAAGACATGGACATCAAGACGTCTTTGACGAAGGAAAATATTCATTGTACCGTCAAAGAAACACTAAAACTTATAGATCGTTTTCGCTAGCTTACCCGCTATAGGCCTCCGTTCCCTACTGACCCCATCCTGTAACCCGTACACCCACGATGCCGTTCAGAAATGATAGATGACAGAAATGATTGACCGTCGGCTAGTGGCTGAAGTATAGCTGGCGGTACCAAATGGAAAAGAAAAACGAGTTTATATTTGTTTTAATTACAAGGCAACTTAATTTTCACATCATCTATTCGGAAAATAACTTTTTCATCACACTTGCTCGGAAAAGATGTATTTACACGTAGGGCTTGCGGGCGGGAAATTGAAATTTTCGCCCTAGGGCGGAAAAAATCTTTTCCGAGCAAGTGTGATGAAAAACACTTATTTACACGTAGGGCTTGCGGGCGGGAAATTGAAATTTTCGCCCTAGGGCGGAAAAGTGTTTTATACAGAAGTTTGTTTTTATTAATTCTCCTTTTTTTCCTTACAAGTGTGATGAAAAACATTGTGTGTGCCACGGGCGGTAAAGAAATTCCGAACTCGTGAACATTTTAAGCCCTCGCTTCGCGTCGGGCTTAAAATTGACACTCGTTCGTAATTTCTTATTTCCCGCCCTTAATACACAATGTACTATTTCTTCCCTGTTTACAGGGATCATAGTGGCACTTTCCTGTTGTAGGACATTTTATTTATTGCCAGTATAGTTACACAATGGACTATGAAAATAGTACCTATGCATAATCGATTACGTAGGTACATACGTATATTTAGCATAAATAATATTGTGATACAATTACATAACATTTTTCTTAAAGGCGATGTGCAAAACAGTGACACACGGGAGCAAAATTATTTCCACCTTGGGCGTAAACACTAGAATCCCTCACCTCACGCATCCTCACATTTTAATTTCGACATAATCAAATTTTGTGAGATAATATTTCGGCCTAATTATTAAGAAACAGCTAATGAAGTACCGAAAGGTCCGACATATAATTTTAGTAGGTAATTACGTCCTTTTCATTAAGTGTGACATCGGCCCTACCCTGTTAACTACCAGTTAATTTAGTTCAGCTGTCGTCAATTACTTAGCCCACCGGCGGTAATCCAGGTGAAGCGTGAGTGATTATTCCTTTGTGAGTATAGTCTTAGCCGGTTATAGCCTTAGATGGTTATATAGACTGGCTTATAGTGGAGTGATTTAGCGACTTAAGAGTAGTGATGGGATGATACAGAAATATTCCTTAGGTGAGAATATTCCTTAAAGTACTCGTATTTTCGCAATAGGTTTGTTAGGCTGTGTTTTAACTGTATTACAATTTATAGTTCATCACTATCTGGCAAAATGGTGTGTGTTTTAGCAATGCTGGACACTTAAATTAATGTTGGTTATTTCCAAATTGGAAGTTGTAAAGTGACCGGATAAATTGATAACATCTCAAAATGTTGGCAAATTATTTATGTTATTGCTGCATGTTTCTAAATTCTTATAAATAAATTCTTATCGGCTAAAAAAAAGCTACAAAGTTATTTCACCTGGCCAGGGCTTGGAACCGGTATTTTTTTAAAACCCCGAATTAGCCCAATATTTTGAATTATTTTATGCTCTTTACGTAGGACTGAATCATGTATTTAGGTAACAACTTTGTGTTATTAGATTGTCCCATTAAAAATGAAATAATAAACCAAAGAACGAAAAAGAACGTAATAATACCGGTATTTTTGTATGGAGCAAATACCGGTTTCCGACCCCTGCACCTGGCATCCACGTAGGATCTAGTTTCTTTCTTGAGTGAAGTCGATCAAGTCGATCACTAAAAGTTTTCATTTATTTATTCTGAGAATAACCCGCCTATAAAGGAGTACTAACGAGAATATTTCCATGGAAAATATTTTTGAGAAAAAGAATATTCCTATTTCACATCTCTACTCGCAAACGAGGATTACCTACCTCGTCTGTTTATTGATGACTCAACTACTGGCTTGGGAGCAGTTTTACTACATTTCGACTGGATGTAATAAATATTGTTAAATATAGCCTTTGGGAGATCACCGTTAACTATCGGAATATGAGGTGATATTTATATTTTATTCTTATTTTCGGCTGAATATGTTTAAGTATTTGATACGAGATTTATAAATATCATTATTAAATATAAGCAACTAAGTAAATAAAAGTAAAGCCTAAGCTGAAAAAAGCTTTTGTCGGAGATAATTATCAGCAATGCGTAATGATTTTTCTTTTGTGATGCATTCTATTCTATATGACGCATTTTAAAACTACCTATTTTTAAAATTTCACCTCGCTGAGTGGGAGTCCTTTTTTCGTCTGTTCTTTTTATAACCTGTCTTATGTAACCAACCATGATGAGAAGTAATAAAAATTCTATTATATTATATATAACTTATTTGTAGGTTTCTCTTGATGTCAGATTGCTGAATGTTGCTGCCTCTGATTTCGTAATTTTGGTGTCAATTCATCAATATATAAACGTGGAGCTGATCTCAGAAAAATAGTTCACAATAGAAAAAGCAACCAAAGGAATTTTTTTAGTACGGCTACCATCAGTTTGGCATTGACATAAACGCTATCGTGAATGTAATTTACTTTCTATATATCTCTTTCGCACTAATATGTCAGTACGAGCGAGGTGCATAGATAGTAAATTACGTTCACGATAGCGTTTATGTCAATCAATGCCAAACTGATGGTAGCCGTATAGGTCACATTTAAACCATCTCGATGCACGATAATTGACTAATACATTTGACAGAAACGTGTTATAATAAATCCGATACAAGGTGTATCAAAAATAGTGGGGATCTGTTTATTTGGTATTGTGTTCTGATAAGGAAAAAGAGGAAGAAAAAAATTTTGGAAAAAAAAATTTTTTGCCTTTAATAAAGCCGAATATGCTCTTTAATGGATCTCTACTAATTTGTAACACCTTGTATACAATTGTCACCCATAGCTTTTATTCTAAAAAAATAAACAAAGGTACGTAAAGGTTACTTTCCAAATCAGACAACATTGTATAGAACTAGGACAGTAAACTTATCCGAACAGATATTCCCAGTCAATATGCCCAGTTACAACAGTCCATCATTCGAGCCAGTAGTTTATCACCGCTCGACAGCACAGCTCTGATAGCAGCTTGAATATTATAGTAACATACACAATAATAGCTTCTAGTACACAATAGGATACTGAATGTAGGTACCTAGCGTACAATAAATAGGCCATTCTATAATCGAATGTAACATAACATCAGGTAAATTTAAGATTATAATTGTATTACATAGACATAATTCATAAAAATAATTTTTAAACATTATTTTTTGAATAAATCTTCACATTCCGCTCCACTACATTTTTCTGTAAATAATTTAATCGCTAAGGGGGTGAAAATCGGGTTGAAAGTTTTTGTCTTCTGTGCAGCCGGTTGTAAAACGCCAAATAGAAGTTTATATTTTCTAATGGTACGCCCAAGTCCCATGGCCACGAAGACGCTACCTATGCGTTGTGAACGTACCAGTGCGTATGTTTATATTTTGAGTGATTTCAACCCAACGAAATAGAAAAATAAGTTAGACGGATAGTTGAGGCTTCAGCAATGTTTAATTATAATTGACTAAGTTTATCCAATTAATTACAGGCTCAAAGCAGTTTACTCGAGTTTAAAATGCTATTAATTTAAATCGCAAATTAGTCTCTAATTATCCTGTTACTCATTAAGTACCCGAGTAAAAAACTAACAACCCCCGTTTAACAGAAACTTGCAATCTCCGCCTTTAATTAAACCTTTAATTTTGTTCTGCTTTTCAATATTTAACTAGTTTAATTGCAACGTGAATTTAACGTGGTTTGTGGAAATGGAATTAAATTATTGAGTAGCCCTTGAACTGGTCACATTATACTCATTATAAGTGAAAAACGAATACAAAGTACTATTTTCACTTCAATTATGAGCGCGTAATTGAAGTAAACAATGATAATGAAGGGAATAAATTATAAAGCTATTTCTTATTTATATATAACCTACTATAACAGGAAAGTCAAAAAGCAGTCTAGACACATAAAAAGAGTCTAGAGTTAGAGTAGAGTAAAGAGTAGTCTAAAAACTTCTAAAAGTTTACTAATAAATTCCTTTTGTTTCAAGACAGGTATATTTTTGAATTTCGATATAAGGAAAATGTCTACGTCCAAGAAATAAAATGTCTTTTTTTAGATCATGGGTAAATAACTACTTTCTTGTATCAAATAACAAATTATTATAAGTTTTGATTCAATTTGTATCGTATATCTTGATCCAAGAAATTAAATTCTTATCACAAAACTTTTCAATCTTGAATTTTGAGTATTTAATGTTTTTGAACGGTTACTAGGATTATTTTAGTTTAAGGTATACCTATGCTAACCATATATCTTTAATCAAGGTATTTCAGTTAAGACATATCTGGTTCTTCTGTATACCCTGAAAATACATACGTGGCTGAGTTTACGTCGCATATTATTTCAACGCACTGAAAAACGACTAAACCCATTTTGATAATTGAGAAAGCCATCTACCTACTTAATATCGTCTTTACCCTGCTTATTACTCGTATGTACAGGCTACATTTAAACCTATTTGTCAAAAGTGGACGTTCTACCTATACAAATATAGGAAACTTGTTACATCTACGAATATATCAATTATAATAACATGTATGCAACACAAAACGGATAAAGAAATACTGTAAACCCCCAAAAAAAATCACAAGCATCTCTCTAACAAGGTTTCAGTTGATCTACATTCATCAATATATTTAACAAAGAAAATGTTTAAAATAGAACCCTGTAATGCCATGACTATTCTCATAAATTTTATACAAAGGCTCAACCATGTTTACGTTGCCATACAATTTCGGGGGTTAATTTTATAGGACGATTCCTTATAATACATTTCAGGGGTCGCCCCCAGGCGTTTCCTTCTCGAAGTTATAGTATTTGTTTAATCAACATGAAATATGAGAGTGTCCAAGTAGACGCAGTGTTTTCTCGTTGGGTTTAGTGTAGCTATGCTTTTAACTGTTTTGAGAAAATTGTTTATTTAAATTTTGTCTTCAGCTGTTTCATATTTACTTTTAGTTATATTTTTATACGAAATAAATTTAATATGAATTACCTACGCGGTCAAATCAAATATCAAATATCAACATTTATTCAGCAAATAGGCCACAAGGGCACCTTTACACGTCAACATTGAATTTACATAAAAGCAAAAATAGTAACATCAACAATTTTATAAAATAAAACTAACAATTCAATCTAACGTATTACAATTACTAAGAGATGTATTTGGTCTCGTAATGAATTACATACAAAATACAGATAAAAAAACACACAAAAAAATCTATAATATTTAGAGGTGTAAATGTCTCTAGGTGTCAGAACTATAAGATTATATAGTTTATCAAGTTATCCTTAGAGATGTATAGGGTCTCCAAGAGTCAATATCCTGTGTAGGTAATTAATACATTCATTAAGAGAAAAGAAACATACGAGAACAGAATGAGGCGTCTCACTGTAATTAATTAATAAAAATTAAGTTACTAAGTATAATAGCTCGTGTTAGCTTAAACAGACCAGTCTCCACAAATAGCACCCGTTCACGAGTATGACATGACGATATGGTATCTCTGACATTATTGTACGATTTTCAAAATATTTCCTTTTATGGGTTTTCCACCTTAACTGGTTCACATAAAGAGTTGCCTTCTTAGTAAGCTAAGTATTCCAGATACTTAATATTTTTATTGGAAATATTTACAACCAGCACTTCCATAAAGGGGATAATTATATCGCCCGAAACACAAAATTCACATCTTACCAAAATGAATATTCAGTCATAAAGCTTTAGAACAATAACGGTCACGAACTAAATATTTACTGCGAAGTTAATCCGTCGAAAAGGAATTACGGCAACAATCTAAATCACTGTCTCAATGATAATCAATCCGACGGGCAGCTTCTAATCTCAAAAGGCCTCTGATTCAGCTGCAAAATCTTAACAAAAGGGGGCGGGCATACTGGATGTTGCAGACTCTTTGAAGCATCAGGCTTATTTGTCTATTTTATATTTATTATCCTCTTTATTTATTTGTCTTCTTAAGTTAGGCATTTTGTAATATGAATATAAAGGTAAAATAAAATAACATTTACAAAACAATCAAAAATACGTATAAATACATTACAAAAAACCTAACCTAGGGTGCTGCCAGCAGCGGGGCCAGCCCAAGTTGCCGGTGGTCAGGGCCGCAGAGCGAGGAACCGACGTACTATACGCGCCGTGTCCTACTCGTAAATTACCGCCTTCTGCATCTCAACCAAGATCCAACCACCCAGCGAGTCTCTCTAGGTGTTGGTCGAGACTCTTTGCTATGAGACCGTTCGCTATTACATAAGTATATTTTAAGATCATTTTTATAAATAAATAAATTTTAAGAAAATGTCTATCTGATACCAGGTTGTTAATTCATAATGGATTGGTTGTTTTCATTGTTGTGGTTCTCCGAATTTATTGTGAATATTTATTTATTTATTTCATTGATTTGTTTCGGATTACAGCCCACATCCATCCACTTTACTGGCAATAATAATAAGAGTGTGTTTTAAGTGATTAAAAAATTCAAGGAAAGTTATTTTAACTTTTAATGTCATCAGTTTGTTGGGCATAAGACTTGAAACGAGACAGATGACCTCTGTGCTCGTTCATCAAAGTTATGGGCATTTAGTTACATATAAAGATGTTTTTACATAGAAAAGAATTATTGGGAAAAATAAATTTATTCATAAAAATGTTCTCTGTCATCATTAAACTAATTAATTATAAGTTTGATTATATGTAAAGATGTTTTATATAAACTGTAAACATAAATAAATTGATAAAAAGATATATGGTTTACATAAGACATTGTAGACATCACTTATGGCAAAGTATGACAATATTAGTGTTCGCTTGATATAAAAAAACTTAATTTTGTTAATTACTACAAAACTAGAGAACTGATATACATAATTTCATTGTAAAATGAGTCATTATATGTGTATGGTACATAGGAATTTAATAATTAGTCAATCCATTAAAATAAATATTTCCTTCATACATATATGGAATAAGCAAATAAATTGAAAAATGAGAACCTGTTCTTGCTAATAATTGTTAAAACTATAGAAGCATATCATGATTCATTTATGTAGAATGTAATTAAGTAAGGCATTGAAATTTTATAATGTCTTAAAAGCTAAAATTTGCATATAATTCTTGAGTGTATTTATGTATGAATATAGACCAAGAAAAGCTAATTTTGTATGCCATTGTGAGACCAGGGGAATTTGGAAGTATGAGAGTAGTGTATTCTAGTCAATTTATAAAGCATATTGTATATAAAAATGGGACATTTAAATAATAAAAGATCACATTTTTACTAGTACTAATGGAATTTTGCAAGGAAAGTTCAGTTGTAAAAAAAAACATGAAAATAGTGATTGTATTGTTAAATAATGCCATAGTAAATTAGATTATAAGCTTAAGAATTAGTTTTAGCCATAAATAAGAGTGGAAATACTAAAAAAACTCCACATAAACATGCAAATAAAATGTTAGATTGTTTTTGTCCATTACTTCAAAATTATAGAGTTTTGATGGAAGAAATTTATTGAAAATCGTAGATAAAAAATAAATACATCCAATTTTGCTTAAAAAATCAATTGGAAACTAGTAATTTTTGTAAAAAGTAAGAAAAACAATTTTCATAGGAAAATTTGCAGTATACGGGGTCATTGAAAAATGGACCTTAATTTCATATATATAAAGTTCAAATTTGCTTGCACTCCCTAGCTAAAAAAAATGCATGTTGTGGTTGTTAGAAGAGTACAAAGATATTTTAGGCGACGATGGTGACGATGGTGACGAAGTCGACGATTGTAACCATGGTTACGAACAAAACAAAATAATACCAAAATTTAGGGGGTATAAATAGACGGGCCAAAAGCCTAGGAGATTCATTCAGTCTACAGCAGCCAAACCAAGAAGAGCTCCAGGAGAAGAACCAAGAAGAAGGAAGAGATCCAGAGAAGCCCCAAGGACCGAAGCGGAGCCCTAGCAGAGCCTGCGCAGCCCGGGACGCCAGCCACAGAAGACTGAAGACCTTCAGCGGAGTCGAGTCGCCGAAGATCTACGGTGGCGCCTCTGGAGTCCAGAGGAGCCCTAGGACATCAGCTGAGCCCTAGCGGGCATTCTCCGAACAACTTCGGGCAACGGGAGCTGCTTGCAGAGCTACAAGGGCCAGGTAGCCGAGCATCAGAGCGGGGTCCAGGGAATCCTGAGCTACCCACTTCATAGAAGCCTTCAATTCTCCGGGTGAGTGTTTATAAATTCATAAAGTTGTGTTTTCTTTTAATTTGAAAAACTTAATACTGGTCTTTACTTTAGAATATTTTGGCAATGCGAATTTTATTGTAGTAGTAGTAGAAAAACACTTTATTGTACAAAAATCAAAGCGAAACAAGAAAAATAACATTAATCATTTGCATAAAGGTGAACTTATCTCTTCCAAATAACTTTTGAGCAAATGAATTGTTTTCTATGATCATCTTTAAAATAGAGTGATATTAAATAAAAAAGCTTCAACTATGGCAATATGAAATTATGTGCTATTGATATTAAACATGGAAATTTTGATTCTAAAGAGATTTGATACTGAATTAATGAAAAATAATGTGCTTTTGCTCAAGAAAAATTGAGTGATTCATAAAATGTGAATAAAATTGGAATGAAGCCTTAACCAGAGAATAAGGCCTGGTGTAAAAAAGTATGCCAAAACACCCTGTTCAGATTTCATGATGTGGTGAACGACGGAAAGCTGAAGCGAAGCCGTAAGTCTGTGGGGGTAAGAGAACCTCTCCTGCATTCTGTGTTCAATACCATTTATAAATATTGATTGAAACTTGAACAGTTTATAATTTATTTGTATGTATTTATATATGGGCTTTAATCTGGTTTTGTTTGCGGGTAAAATTTGTAATAGGAAGCATGTTAAACTTAGGCATTGTCAGTCAGAATACTACTGCTTAGAAAATTTACAGGATCTATGCGGTCATGGAGCCTTCGCTTCTGCAAGCCTTCACGTCAAAGAAATTCAAATGAATTGATTCTGTTTATATTCATTTTTAGTAGGGACACCTAGTTTTGCAAATTTTTGTACAAATAGCTTTGAATTTAATCAGAGATTTTAGTCTTTTAGTATGAGAGTTAGATTTTCGTTCCGTCATAAAACAAATCGCGTTGATAGGCTCGCTGGTTTTTTCTTATGGATTCTTTTCCAGCTTATGTAAGATACGAATCCTTGGTCGAGACTGTAGGGTAAGTCGAGGCAGGCAACTTCTTAGGGACTAAATCATTTAAACTAAAACAAAACCTCTCAATCAAAATAATATAAAATCAATTTTTCAGTTAATAAATGCCTTAAAATCTATTCTGTTGTTTGCTTTAGTAATATATCTCTCTCTCTCTCTAAAGAACCTGAGTTGCTACTCTTCACAGTGTAGAGTCCTACCACTTGATCACAAGCCTGGCCAATTTAGTTTGTAAGATAAGCCACACATGCATGGAGCCCTGGTCCTGATAAGGTTAGAATTAGGATCTTCAATTATGGTAAGTATTCAGTTTAGGGAAACTTTCAAGTGTTTTATTTTAGGGGTGAATGTTGGGGTATTATTGGGCCGTCATCGTCTAGATAAGTAGAGTTAAGGCTGGGGTTCGTTTCAGTTGGTGCCCGTGACCAAAATAAGGGGTTTTACCGGTGTTATATGGGTGTTATGATTAGGTTATTTTCAGTATTGTTGGGTCCTTGGCTTTATGTGATGTGTGGCTTCAGTTGTTGTACGTGTTAACGGAGAGAGAATGAGAGGTGTGTTATTGAAGCTATTGGGAAGGAGAAAAGTTAAATTTGACTATTTTGTACCTACTTGTTGATGACTTTAAACACATAACTTTTTCCTCACTTTACACTTTGCACAGCACTTAACTAGCACTGCATTTCCATTTAGTCAGTATAATTACTTTCACTCACGATTTGTACGATATTTAAGAGTTTATTTACTATTAAACTAAACAAAAAAACAACTTTGCAATCGAATGCAATTTAGCGGTAAAAATTGACAACTGATTTTTTTAGGTTAAAATTCGTTCATGTATCAATTATTTTTTGCAATTGAAAGTATTAGTATTTTCAGTTTAAATAACTTAAAGGAATTAACTACTTAAAGCGATATTCATTTATTTAGATACAAACATTATATGCGTTTTACATTCAATTTCTATACAAGCGGGGATTTTGAAAAAAAAAACAGGATTACAATACGGTCTAGCGAGCTGATAATTGCCTTAAATTTGCTCCAATTTATAGGGGTCTGCATTGGAAACATAATGCCATTTTATGGGCTACATTGGCCATTCAAACTTCACATTTATTTATGCTTTACATCAATGAGCCTTGCTCATTGATGCGAGCTTCTGTGCAGCCCTCTATGCTTCATGAATGATCTCTAAATTATATCTAAACTAAGTTGGTTATATCAAAATTTGTTCAGTCGTATTTGGGATACTCATGAACATGTCTATGGGCAGATAAATATATTGGGAACCACGTTTCATACTGGGTAATGATAATTTTGTGAATTAGTCTTGAGCTTTATATATTTGGCAAAAAAATAAGTGATTGTTATCACATTTGCCACATTTTATTCTGTTATTCTGTAAAATCTAGATACATAATGTGGAAGTAATACATAGGATGAAAAAGTTAAAAGAAAGGGCTTTGATTATTATAGAAAAATATCAGTCAGTTATCAAGGCTAGCACACAAAATTATAATGTATAGGGTATGGAATAATGTAAAATATCGTTTTTATTGATGTTCAGAAAACAATTTTCAGTCACATATTACAGACATCATTAATTGCTTAACATATAAAATAAATTCTTCTTTAGTAGTCTGCAGATTTGACATTTTGTAGTAGTATCAAGTCAGTAGACCTTAGGCTGGTCATACTGGAACAGACGAGTTTGCTCCTTTGCAGCCTTGTTGATCAATACATTCTGAAATCAGAAAAATAAATTAAATTAGTGTTTATTGCTTGAGTTAATTGGTCTCAGTATTTGGTTAACAGATGACATAAAACTAGAGTAATAAGTTTGGAAATAAAGATTTCAAATATACAGTTTATAGGGGGAATTCAGTTAGTAATTTTCTGCCATTCCCTGGTTATATACATAGCATAAGGGCAGCTATTTACTAGTTCAAATTTAGTCATTACAAAAAAATGTAAGAATGTATGTATGCATGTTAGGTTCAGTTAAATTTAATAGCATTGATAGAGCATACGGTCTTACATGCTTATTTTTAACTTATATTTATATAAATAAAAAAATGTTTAATACCCTTTTGGATTACATCAAACTTGAGTTCTGAACATTCTAGTTATGATATTAGTATTCTTCTTTGAGATAAGTCATTTTATTCATCTTCATTTCTGTCGCTGCGTTTGTTCTGACTTGAAACACAGGTGCGTTGCGTCATTGATAAGCGTTTGTTAGCATTTTATTTCACAGATTGTTGTTGTTGTTGTCCTATGGAGCTTCATTGATACGGCGGACCTTTGTGAGACAACACCATCCTCCTCCTCTCCTCACTCCTACCTCGCGTTTCGCATCCCTCCAACTCAGATCAGCTGTTTGTAGCTCAGGCGTCGACAGTATCTTGCCAAGTTTCACAGGACTTTTGTTTAAATGGTTTGGATCAGGAAGATGTGGAGAGTCAACCTTGATGATATGTTGGCGTAGCTTGAAGGGCTAAAATCTTAGTCACTTTCCACATTTTGTAGGCAAAAGGTAGCGCAGATTTACAATGGGTTTGAAGAAGGAAAGCAGTCACGTGACAACGGACAGGATTTATGGAGCAGGAGCAGCGCAACATTCTCTTTATCTTTCAGTAGATGTATCTATCCATTCTAGGTTGCTTCAATTATTTTAGACTGTGTTCCTGCCGCACTGCATAAGCTGTACCATTGTAGTTCTTGTATTGACACGAAAAGGTGTTGTTAGCTTGATGTTGTTGGAGCGAAGGGAAAGGTGTCGTCAGCACGAAGTTGTTGGTGTGCTGATGGAGGGTGTCTACGGCTTGATATCATTAGCGCAGAACAGGATCACCAAAATGATTTTCAGTTTGAAAGCTTGAGACGCCGGCGAATGGATGTTCTATCAGCTTATGTTGATCTGAAATTATGTAGTAAAATAAATGATCAAGGTGTTTTAAAAAGGTACAAGATCAAAGAGTTTAGTGTAAGAATTTTATATCACGGGGTAACAGTCCATATAACAGAATAGGGTAATGAGGTTTAGTAAAATAATGAACAATAGAGTTCATCTTGTCATACTAAAATATCGTTTGATTTTTAACAGCTTGGTCTTGGTACAATTATATTGTTTTTTGTTGTTACATGCTATATAATTTCAGATATACATAGATGTTTTATTTTGTAACATTTGACATCATGAAGTTTTCTTGACTCAGAAATCACTTATTTACAAGAGGTATAGATAATTTTGTACTTACATAAAATAAATTCCATTTGTTCCATACTATGCTGGTTGAAGCACAATGTAGACACACTTTAGCGGATCAAGTTTTCCATAGGTCATATAACCTAAAAAAGCAAAACAAGTTTATAAAAGGCAAAAGTATGAGTGTTAGAAATAAAATAAAGCTTGTTTATTAATGGGAATTCATTTATGAGGTTAAACAGGTAATTTATTTACAATAGTTCGGTTTAGATAATGTTTTACAATGAAAGAAAATACGTACCGGTCATTTTCACACTTTTGATTTTGTAGTCATTTTAGCTTCTTAGACAGCATTTTGTAATCATTATCCTAGTAAAATAGATACTATTTCGTTCATTGTTTGCTGCAAAATCGTATTGTAGTCATGTAAATAATATTTGAATCTGGAATCAAAACAAAAACCAATCATTGGAGGTTAGGAACAACGTACATAATTTCATACAACTATTTATACGGATTTATTAAAAATTAAGCAATATTCAATCTCTAAAATGTATACTCACTTGTTTTTTCCCAAACGTTTTAACACTTTAAACAAATATTAATTTAAACAGAAACTTTTTATTTCTCCATTACGACATTTGACATTTGTATGAGTGGACATAATTTTCTAGCGGTAATATCATCACGATACGTAAATCAAAATTAGATTCGGTAGTATGTAGTCACGTCTCTTTCTTCAGTACGATAAAAGAAAGGGACACACTGAAGTCAATACAATCTCAAATTGACGTTTTAAAGTGGCGAGAATGGAATAGGAAACGTACCATAGATAACAAGAAACAGAATGGCGTTTGCGTTTTGTTTCGTTGTGTTGACGGTTTACATTTGCGTTTTATTTCGTTATGTTGGATTAAAGGGCTCTACAGTTCTTACATCAAATTGCGTCCGGTTTTAAATTATTATAGTTCGAATGGTGTGTTATATAGTGATTATGTGGCGAAAAATATATAAAAGAAGAAGAAACAATAAAGAAAATTTATATAGCAGTGCATAGAAGAAAAGAAATCATAAAGGGAGAATTGATTGCGAAGAGAAATGTAAATCATAACAAAGCAAAATTGTTGCAGTCAAAAATGAATACTAATCACTGTCATGCTTATGTATGCAAGAAAGAGACATGTATAGAGGGAGAAAGAGAAGAACGATTCTTAGAGCGCTATTGTAAATAATAATTGAATTTGACACAAAGATTGTAGGAGAATAAACATGGGACAAGGAAAACTCTATCTCATAATAATGTTGGCGTCTGTACAAGATTTTGTGGTGTTTAATAAGTGTGAAAAATAAATGCGATTTTGTATTTGTTTCTATCTTCTTCTAACAAAGACCATTATGTAATTAATAGATAAGGAAAAATTACGTGAAGAGTGTTTATCACATCAATTCTAAAAATGTATTGTAACAAAAGTGTAGTGATAATAGTGTTAATAGTGAGTGATAGTGATTAAGATTCGTTCGCGAGTGTGAGTGTATAAGTGTGTGGGTGTGTGTGTTCATGTTCATTTCTATTTAGTGTAAAATATTAAATTGTGTTTGGAATTGTACTTATTAGAAAAAAAAAATATTTTATCAAGATTTTTACGTCGTAACGTCTATAGAGGTTTTTAAGACAGTAGACAAATGGAAACTTGATTGGAGCTTAGCCGACCAATGACGAGATATGAAGGTCTATACTCTATGGTAGGCCCTAACAAGAAAGAAATGAGACATAAGTTTGGATTTTTTTATGAGCAATGCGTAATAACGATTAAATCAGAGCAAAATGAAGAAGTGAAGGAAAAGAGCAATGACTGTGAGAATATTTTACTACAAGGACTGTAAGTAATGAATCTTTATTGAGATATTCGAGGTCTAAAATGACGACTCCATTATCGAAACTATGTTATCAACTTATCACTGTTTTCAGAGGAGAGCGAAGTGCCGCGATTGGTTCATTCAAACGACGAACGAGTTCGCGGACCTCACACAAAAAGAATTTTCAACTTGAGCGTGGAGTAAAATTACTGTAAGCATGACGGCAGGAATGGCGCGATTATGCTCAGTCTGGAGGATGTTTTATCTGTGACTATAAACAAAGTGGCCATCTTGATGTAAACATGTCACGTGTTTTCTTTGTATGTAAACAAAAACAAATTAATAAAGGGAGTAACCATTAATAAAGGGAGTGACTATTAATAAAGGGAGTGATCATTAATAAAGGAAGTAGGTTTGGAAGGAAAATCTCTATATAAAAATTTATATTTGTGATGATTTGCAAAATCAAAAATTTTATGTAGTAAAACTTTTGTTATAGTATGGGTTCGAATCCTAGTGAAGTATTTATTTATGTGTAGAACACAATATTTGTTCTTGAGTTGTGGTGTGTTTTGATGTAAGATAATATGTGGTGTTGAACTGAGATAGGACAATAATGGGTTTATTGGTATTTACTAGCATAATGTGTGTAATTAAGGTTGTTGTGGGCTTGTCCTGATTTGGTTTTATATATTCATTTATAAGTAATCTGGTTCAGTTTGGCTGGTTGCGAATCATGTATCATTTATTAAGTATTGTAAATGCATTACTGATACATACCAGTGTTTCAATACTATTCAGTAAGCAAAATTGGAGAATTTCTTGAGAGCTACAAGTTCATGTGATTTGCAAACAGTCATGTACATTTTAAATTGTAGGAGTTTGGAAATGTTGTTGTGGGTGTATGTTTTGAATACTTGGTATGAAATTTATAGGGTCAGTCCTTGGGTGTTTATGAAAATAAATCATCTTTGGTCCCCGTACACTTGTGTAACGAAGTGCTGGAGTTGAGGAATATTTTGATTGTAATAATCTTGTGATTCTTGCAAAACAATTATTGGCCTCCATGCATGGGATGAGAAATCTGGGTGTTATCCATTTGCCATTACAAACAGGTTTTGTTTCGGAGTCAATGGAAGCATACAGACTATTTGGTGATTTGACTATAGTCCTTGTTTTTCATAGATAACCTAACTTTATTGAGTTTTTACCTTGGTGGAACTCGGTATTGTGGACAGCAATGTGTATATTCTAGCATGATTATTTTTGGAAGCAGGCCGTGTTGCAAATGTTTGGTTTATAAGTTATTTTATAATTGCTTAAGTTCATTGCGTGATTAAAATACTCTAACGCATATAGGACTTATTTCGTAAAATTTTGGCTTATTTTATCAATAAAAATTCTGGCGTAACTCACAATAGCATTTTATAAAAGATTTGTTAGGGTTAAACTGAGTATTTTGAAAGTTTTTTTTTATGAGGTTTATTCATTTTAGGAATAATATCAATTAAATATTGTTATTCAAGAAATAGAAAATACTTCGAGTTCAGAAAACTTGTGTAAGTAGTTGATTTCCTTTTGTTTACCATATAAATATTTCATTCAAACGAGTTTTCAGACACGAGTATTGTGTAATGTAATATTGTAATGATTGTATTGTGGGGTTTGCGGAATGTATATATTAAAGGGTGGATATTACAATGGTAATTAAAATATATATATATATATATATATATAAAAAAAAAACAAATTAGAATTTTTGTGTTTAGGGAATTTTGTTTATCTTGATCATGTTTATAATGACGTTGGGTTTTTGAACAGAACTTAGACTTTGAACAGACTTGAGAGACAGAGTGAAACGTAAGACAAAATAAAGGTAAAAGGTTTTGGTAAAGGTTAAGGTAAAAGGTTTTGGTAAAGGTAAAAGGTTTTGGTAAAGGTAAAAGGTTTTGGTAAAGGTTAAGGTAAAAGGTTTTGGTAAAGGTAAAAGGTTTTGGTAAAGGTAAAAGGTTTTGGTAAAGGTTAAGGTAAAAGGTTTTGGTAAAGGTAAAAGGTTTTGGTAAAGGTTAAGGTAAAGGTTTTGGTAAAGGTTAAGGTAAAGGTTTGAAGGTAAAGGTATTGGTTTAAAGGTAAAACAGAATGTTCTGAGGTAAATCAGAATATTCTGAGAGACACTGAGAGACTGAGAAAGAGAGAAAGTTTTCGTTCAAAAACACAAAGTTAAAAATATGATCAACAAAGTTATGGATATTTCGAATATTTGAGATTAGGTCTGGGGGGAACAGGGGATCGTGAAGGGATTACAACGATCATTGTCAAGGAAATTTTGGTGTTAGGCTAGTTTTAAAGATACCAGTTTTAGGTATATTTCTTTGATAATGTGACACTCTACATGATGCAAATTTAATTTACACACCTGTAATCAATCTCAGGGTAAATCAATGAAAGATATTTTGAACTTTCAAGTATTTATTAGTTGTTTTGCCTTAGATTGGATATGGACATCACGCCATGAAAGGTAATTCTGGTTGGATTGCGAAAAATTGCGAGCTGGTTATTGGAACATGGGAATATTATTGTGGGAGGTTATACATAATAAAAGGAATAGTCATTCTTGGAGAAGACTGCCTTGTCTCCTCGTCAGTCCGTGCAACGTGGACGTGGTATCTGTATGTTAAGAAAAGTTAGCTTAAGGATACCAGGCGATTGGGCATAAGTAGTTTCTATTAGAGAATGTATTGATTCACAACCAGTGCACTTTATCCGAGAGTGGAAGTTCTGGCCTCTTTATAATTTTGACTCATGAATTTAATTTAATCGTTAAGGTTTGTAATTTTTTCGGGATTGACTGGTTATTACTGAGTAATGGTCATTTTTACAAATCACACTTATAATTTTCTCTATTTGATGATACTATCAACTTTGTGATTGGTAGTTATTCAGATTGGGTGAAATTACATCTTGGGGGGAGAAATATCGATAACCTTATCATTTTGGGGTGCGAATTGTTTTCTGTTTATAGAACAGGCGTTCTAATCACGTCAAACAACTTCGAAAGGGAGAACTGAAACGAGACAGATGACCTCTGTGCTCGTTCATCAAAGTTATGGGCATTTAGTTACATATAAAGATGTTTTTACATAGAAAAGAATTATTGGGAAAAATAAATTTATTCATAAAAATGTTCTCTGTCATCATTAAACTAATTAATTATAAGTTTGATTATATGTAAAGATGTTTTATATAAACTGTAAACATAAATAAATTGATAAAAAGATATATGGTTTACATAAGACATTGTAGACATCACTTATGGCAAAGTATGACAATATTAGTGTTCGCTTGATATAAAAAAACTTAATTTTGTTAATTACTACAAAACTAGAGAACTGATATACATAATTTCATTGTAAAATGAGTCATTATATGTGTATGGTACATAGGAATTTAATAATTAGTCAATCCATTAAAATAAATATTTCCTTCATACATATATGGAATAAGCAAATAAATTGAAAAATGAGAACCTGTTCTTGCTAATAATTGTTAAAACTATAGAAGCATATCATGATTCATTTATGTAGAATGTAATTAAGTAAGGCATTGAAATTTTATAATGTCTTAAAAGCTAAAATTTGCATATAATTCTTGAGTGTATTTATGTATGAATATAGACCAAGAAAAGCTAATTTTGTATGCCATTGTGAGACCAGGGGAATTTGGAAGTATGAGAGTAGTGTATTCTAGTCAATTTATAAAGCATATTGTATATAAAAATGGGACATTTAAATAATAAAAGATCACATTTTTACTAGTACTAATGGAATTTTGCAAGGAAAGTTCAGTTGTAAAAAAAAACATGAAAATAGTGATTGTATTGTTAAATAATGCCATAGTAAATTAGATTATAAGCTTAAGAATTAGTTTTAGCCATAAATAAGAGTGGAAATACTAAAAAAACTCCACATAAACATGCAAATAAAATGTTAGATTGTTTTTGTCCATTACTTCAAAATTATAGAGTTTTGATGGAAGAAATTTATTGAAAATCGTAGATAAAAAATAAATACATCCAATTTTGCTTAAAAAATCAATTGGAAACTAGTAATTTTTGTAAAAAGTAAGAAAAACAATTTTCATAGGAAAATTTGCAGTATACGGGGTCATTGAAAAATGGACCTTAATTTCATATATATAAAGTTCAAATTTGCTTGCACTCCCTAGCTAAAAAAAATGCATGTTGTGGTTGTTAGAAGAGTACAAAGATATTTTAGGCGACGATGGTGACGATGGTGACGAAGTCGACGATTGTAACCATGGTTACGAACAAAACAAAATAATACCAAAATTTAGGGGGTATAAATAGACGGGCCAAAAGCCTAGGAGATTCATTCAGTCTACAGCAGCCAAACCAAGAAGAGCTCCAGGAGAAGAACCAAGAAGAAGGAAGAGATCCAGAGAAGCCCCAAGGACCGAAGCGGAGCCCTAGCAGAGCCTGCGCAGCCCGGGACGCCAGCCACAGAAGACTGAAGACCTTCAGCGGAGTCGAGTCGCCGAAGATCTACGGTGGCGCCTCTGGAGTCCAGAGGAGCCCTAGGACATCAGCTGAGCCCTAGCGGGCATTCTCCGAACAACTTCGGGCAACGGGAGCTGCTTGCAGAGCTACAAGGGCCAGGTAGCCGAGCATCAGAGCGGGGTCCAGGGAATCCTGAGCTACCCACTTCATAGAAGCCTTCAATTCTCCGGGTGAGTGTTTATAAATTCATAAAGTTGTGTTTTCTTTTAATTTGAAAAACTTAATACTGGTCTTTACTTTAGAATATTTTGGCAATGCGAATTTTATTGTAGTAGTAGTAGAAAAACACTTTATTGTACAAAAATCAAAGCGAAACAAGAAAAATAACATTAATCATTTGCATAAAGGTGAACTTATCTCTTCCAAATAACTTTTGAGCAAATGAATTGTTTTCTATGATCATCTTTAAAATAGAGTGATATTAAATAAAAAAGCTTCAACTATGGCAATATGAAATTATGTGCTATTGATATTAAACATGGAAATTTTGATTCTAAAGAGATTTGATACTGAATTAATGAAAAATAATGTGCTTTTGCTCAAGAAAAATTGAGTGATTCATAAAATGTGAATAAAATTGGAATGAAGCCTTAACCAGAGAATAAGGCCTGGTGTAAAAAAGTATGCCAAAACACCCTGTTCAGATTTCATGATGTGGTGAACGACGGAAAGCTGAAGCGAAGCCGTAAGTCTGTGGGGGTAAGAGAACCTCTCCTGCATTCTGTGTTCAATACCATTTATAAATATTGATTGAAACTTGAACAGTTTATAATTTATTTGTATGTATTTATATATGGGCTTTAATCTGGTTTTGTTTGCGGGTAAAATTTGTAATAGGAAGCATGTTAAACTTAGGCATTGTCAGTCAGAATACTACTGCTTAGAAAATTTACAGGATCTATGCGGTCATGGAGCCTTCGCTTCTGCAAGCCTTCACGTCAAAGAAATTCAAATGAATTGATTCTGTTTATATTCATTTTTAGTAGGGACACCTAGTTTTGCAAATTTTTGTACAAATAGCTTTGAATTTAATCAGAGATTTTAGTCTTTTAGTATGAGAGTTAGATTTTCGTTCCGTCATAAAACAAATCGCGTTGATAGGCTCGCTGGTTTTTTCTTATGGATTCTTTTCCAGCTTATGTAAGATACGAATCCTTGGTCGAGACTGTAGGGTAAGTCGAGGCAGGCAACTTCTTAGGGACTAAATCATTTAAACTAAAACAAAACCTCTCAATCAAAATAATATAAAATCAATTTTTCAGTTAATAAATGCCTTAAAATCTATTCTGTTGTTTGCTTTAGTAATATATCTCTCTCTCTCTCTAAAGAACCTGAGTTGCTACTCTTCACAGTGTAGAGTCCTACCACTTGATCACAAGCCTGGCCAATTTAGTTTGTAAGATAAGCCACACATGCATGGAGCCCTGGTCCTGATAAGGTTAGAATTAGGATCTTCAATTATGGTAAGTATTCAGTTTAGGGAAACTTTCAAGTGTTTTATTTTAGGGGTGAATGTTGGGGTATTATTGGGCCGTCATCGTCTAGATAAGTAGAGTTAAGGCTGGGGTTCGTTTCAGACTCCATTTTTAACCGACTTCCAAATCCCAAAGGAGGAGGTTATCAATTCGGTTGTATGTTTTTTATTTTTTTTATTTTTTTTATTTTTTTTATTTTTTTTATTTTTTATGGTTGTTACTTCATATCTCCGTCATTACTGGACCGATTTTGAAAATTATTTTTTTGATTGAATGTATATGCATACAGATTGGTCCCGTTTCTGTCAAAACCCAGTTCTGATGATGGGTTCCATGAGGAATCGAGGAAACTCCTCAAATGTTAAAGGCACACATATAGTGATTTTTGGGTTTTTATCATCAAATCAAGCATATACATCCAAAAGAGTGACATTTGATGAAGTGGAACTGCTGATGATGATCAGAACGGAACTCCTCAACGACGCATAGTTCACGGTTTGCGATTTGTCCTCTTCGTTATGTTTGTTAAGCAAGTTCAGTTTTTAATGCACATTTTTGTCAAGCTCGAGTTCTGATGATGGGATCCATGAGGAATCGAGAGAACTCCTCAAATCTTAAAGGCATGCGTATAGAGATTTTTGTATTTACATCAGAAAATTAAGCATTTTCATTAAAAACTGTCGCATTTGATGAAGTGGAACTGCTGATGATGACCAGAACAGAACTCTTCAACGACGCATAGTTCACGTTTCGAGATTTTTCCTCTTCGTTATGTTTGTTAAGCAAGTTAAGTTTTTAATGCACATTTTTGTCAAGCTCGAGTTCTGATGATGGGATCCATAAGGAATCGATGGAACTCCTCAAATATTAAAGGCATGCGTATAGAGATTTTTGTATTTACATCAGAAAATTAAGCATTTTCATTAAAAACTGTCGCATTTGATGAAGTGGAACTGCTGATGATGATCAGAACAGAACTCTTCAACGACGCATAGTTCACGTTTCGAGATTTTTCCTCTTCGTTATGTTTGTTAAGCAAGTTAAGTTTTTAATGCACATTTTTGTCAAGCTCGAGTTCTGATGATGGGATCCATAAGGAATCGAGGGAACTCCTCAAATATTAAAGGCATGCGTATAGAGATTTTTGTATTTACATCAGAAAATTAAGCATTTTTATTAAAAACTGTCGCATTTGATGAAGTGGAACTTCTGATGATGATCAGAACAGCACTCTTCAACGACGCATAGTTCACGTTTGACGATTTTTCCTCTTCGTTATGTTTGTTAAGCAAGTTAAGTTTTTAAGCCACATTTTTGTCAAGCTCGAGTTCTGATGATGGGATCCATAAGGAATCGAGGGAACTCCTCAAATATTAAAGGCATACGCATAGATTTTTTTGTGTTTTCATCATAAAATCAAGCATTTACATTAAAAACTGTCGCATTTGATGAAATGGAACTGCTGATGATGACCAGAATAGAACTCTTCAACAACGCATAGTACACATTTGGTGATTACGAATTTCGATTTTGACTTGGACTGGGTCCCGGACTCGGACCCAGAACCGGACTCATACCCGGATCCGGTTCGGACCCGGATCCGGACCTGGACTCGAACCCGGGCTCGGACCCGGACTCGGACCCGGACTCAGACCCGGACTCGGACCCGGACCTTGACCCGGAAAACCACTAGGATACCTTAACTAAATAAACCACTATGATTACCTACCATAAAATGTGTAAGTATATAAGTATGATGATGCCAATCTTACTAGCCCCTCCCGCTTAAACCCCCGTACACCGCACCGTATGGGCCGTTAAGTGGGTTAGGTTAGGTTTGAACTGCGATCCTCACAGAACTGAACTGCTATCAGAGAAGTGGGTTAGGTTAGGCTAGAACTACGACCCTTACAGAAGCGAAATGCTAGTAAAAAAGTGGGTGGTTTTACCTCCTTTTCTACATAGTGTACCATCTACAATAATCTTTCACCGGCCCCCATAGAAGTCGGTTTTTTTTCTTAAAAATTATACTATATCCATATTCATAAAAATGTCATGTGTTTTATGTGATCATCAGAATATGAATATACATTAAATTCCCAAAATAAATTTTCTCTCTAACCTCATATAATAAATGAATGAATGAATAAATTGAAACTACGGTTAAAATACATCAAATCGTGTAAAATGGTCTCTATAATGTAAATATTCAGGAGGAAAATGGGAACGTTTGTATGGGGAAGCAGTCGTGCAATTTCTTTTTAAAATTTCTTCGTAGATAAACACAGATTCCTTCAGGGTGTTTTCTTTACGGTGGCAATATCTTCATTTAAAACTAGTTATTATGATTATTGGTTTATTTATTTATATCTAAAAATTCAAAATAAACAGCAAAAATCTATCAACGCCACATAATTACATTCATCACATTCTAATAAGTACATCATGTGTTTTTATTTACATAAATTTAGTGCGACAGTGAAATGAGCTGCAGCGACACCACAATACGCCTTGCTTGCTCTATCTCGAATCTCAGAAACAGTGCCAGTATGTCAACGGCCTTAGGATTGATATCCAACCAAACTTGGCTAGAACAATGGCGGCTCTCGAGACGTGCAATTAAGCTGACAAAGGTCTGATTACGCGAATTTAAAACGGCATTGTCTGAGTTTCGACAGTTCACTGTAGTGACGGATTGTTGAGGAAAGTTTAGTGCGTGGTGGAGGACTTTTGAGCTTTAAAGGGGCCAACAGATTACCAGTTCGTCTGATGATATTCGTCTGTTAGTTACTCGCAAAAGGTCACACACTAACATTTCCATTTCAGGTTGTGGTCTGACTGAGAAGTTACCCCCAAAGTCCCCTACCTGACAAGGGCCATAAAAGATTGATGTTTTGTAGGGTATTTTAAAAATCAAAAGACATATACTTCTCTTAAATAGAAAATGGAAAGATGGTTTTTAGAAATACTTAGGAGATTTCATTCTTAAGTTTAATTCTTGTGAAACCAAAATCACTAACACTATTGATATTTATGTATTGCGCTGCATAGAAATAAAAGTGCAGAAACATTAATCACAACATTACACATTTACTTCGTTTCCCTCTCCATTCAATTAACACTCATTCCATTCTTCTTTTCTTAAATATTGAGACCACACTCATCAGTAAACCCATACCCGTCTTACTTTCCACAATCTGAACCCAACCCCGCATCTGACATAAAAAATCTCATAATAGAAAACGGCGATCGAGCGTTATTGTCTCAGCAGGAATCCAATTTACCCCAAACACTGTTTCAGTCACTGATTCTTATGTCATATCGTGTAGGGGCTATTATGCAATAACAAATTACTGGGGTCAAGGCCTTGTATTAACCCAAAAAGGATATCGTCCGCTAAATTCTTGAACCAAGATTCGTGTTGACTCGCGAATGAGTGAAAATTATTGTGGCATTGTTGTGTCTAAATTGATAAAGTTTTCTAATATACATTAGTGTTTTGAGTGTAAGAAATCGATGGTTACTGGAGTCATCGAGCGCGAAAATTTCGATTTTCTTGTCCACCCACTCTGAGTTCCCTTAATATGTAACCTACAATTTTATCATGCTTGTCATAGTTCAAAACATTACATTTTCTTGGATACTTACATTTTAAACGTTACATTATCTTTATTCTGGACTCTGGAGTAGGAATTAAAATATAAGTTAAAATAATAAATATAAATCCACATAACAATTCAACCACATCAAACAAAGTTTAATATAACTCAATTTATGAGTAATAAATACGTTCATATGTTCTGTCGTGACATATTCACATTTAATTATGTGGCATCAAACGAACACATAATAAAAACAATTCCAATATAATTTAAAAATATCCAAAAAAATACAAACTACTTTCCCGCTTTAAAATAAAGCTTATGAATACATATATCAAATATATCGTCATTATTATTTAGAAAAAGCAAAGAGCAAGCACAGCAGTTACGTATCATAAACCTTAAGTACCATTGCAGAAACTGTCACTCCAAGCATTCACAGAACACATGATCATGATTACCAACTCCTTCCCAATATTACTTGATCCCACGACCCATAATAGTCACGTCAGTCACGGCTAACAGTTTTACTGGTTTGGTTTGATCGTTCAGCATTATATGAATGAGTATCTTCGAAGGGATTTTGTGTACCGTACATTGATATCGGAAAACGATAATAGCGCGCGATTAGCGCTACAAAGGCGTTATCGTTCGTTCGTTCCGGGTCGGTGCGTAAATTGTGCGCAGCTATCTGCTCACGGCGCGGCGCATCTTCAATTAGCAGATATGCGTTTAACGCAAATTCGTAACAAAGGCTCGAACATTATCAGAGCTGAAAACGCGATTGCTATTTAATCCGTTACTCGATTTGGCTAGCAAAACGAAATCGAGGTGTGCATAGTTTAATCATCCACTGCAGTTGTTGCGATTCTTGTTTTAAATTTTTTGAAACTAAAATAAACAGCGTTATATAAAAGCAAACAACATCTAGGTACTAAACATATATGAATTAGATTATTATTAAGAGCCCACTGTGTCCCACTGCTGGGTAAAGGCCTCCCCCTCTTTTTCCAGTCGTGCGATCTCTCGAAAAGGAGTCTTAGTTATCCCCCCATCGCCGATTACATAATTTTCTTAGGATGTAAGAATTTCTTTGAATTGCAAGTTATTACATGTACATGTTCTAGTTTCAATTTATACATTTGATTAAAACCACTCCACTTTAACATTGTAAATAATACGCTAGTTTGCGACGCTCATCTTAAAAGCCATCTCTCGTAGGTATCTCTATTTCTCTGGCGTCATGCGCTAAGCAAGCAACAAATTTGGTTAGGAGAACGCAAGAATATATAAACCATATACATAACAAGCAGCTACCTTACATTCAAAAGGTTACATGTTTCTATAAAACTGGTATAAATATGTAATGTTTTGGTTAGAGAACGAACTAGAATGTCTCTACGAGAGACTTAATGCATACATAATAAGCTTTCATGTCATTCGTGCATCGTTTTAGCGGGAATGGATTTAAGGATTTTGGATACCTAGTACTCGTAAAATGTTGGTTAGCGGATTAAGCAAACTTCACTTTGAAAATACCTAACTTTAATTACACGTTACCTTACTTCAATTATATATATATAACATATATATATGGGATATTTTCTGCTTGGCCTTAAGGTTGACTGGTAGAGAATGCCTCATGGCATTAAGTTCGCCTTTTGTACATTAAGTTATTCTTTTGTGCAATAAAGTTTTAAATAAATAAATAAATAATTATACGTACAAATAAATTAATCAGGTTCGAATTTACTGTTTCGGGAGAATGAGAAAAGTAAGGTTTTTGTACGTTCACTGGACGATTTAACCAATTCCAAATATGATACGGTTAATTTCTGTTTGTGTAGTATACACAATATTAACCATCAATATGGCAAGACATGAAGTAATGGCATCAGTAAACCCATATTTTAAATTTCATACTATTAAAATGCGAAATTTATATTGAAAAAAATACATACAAATACCTGCTCTACTATACGTTCATACGTACCTATTGTACTGGACGTACAATAATTTTTGGTGAATGATAATATTTTATAATTTTTCGGTCTTTTTATTGCAACTACATACTGTTTGCTTCTGACAGTCTTCAAAATGTAAAAATCAACTGACGTAATGATATTCTGATTCTCGGTTTATTCCCCGTATTTCGCGGTCCAAGAAAAGGCTTGCACCTGGCAGCTGCCAGAACCTGCTTATTATTTAATACCTTGATGCCTCCGACAGCGAACATACCTTTAAAGTTGTAGGGAATTTTAAAATTTAAAATTCCGTTGCACTGGCAAGGTTTTAATTGTACTTTTTTGTAGGTTGTTTTGAACGAGGGTTCACTTTTCCCTAAACAATCTGTTGTGTGTATGATGTTGTGGCTTTGATAAAGGTACCTGTAGTAGCAAAAAAACTGTTTTCCTACTTATAATTACAACAAGGCCTTCTTTGAAGTAATATTATTTATCGTATGGCATTATGCACTATGTTTTTAAATATTAAGCTTTGTTTTTACTTAAGTATCTAGAATATTAAATTATTCCAATAAAATTAACTTTTCCCTTGAAATAAAAAATGAACGCTGATCAATTGAAATTAGAAGAGACAATAAAAAAAAACAAGTAAAAAAATTTCCTATCTAATTAGGCACCAAACAGTCTGATTACCTATATCATTACTAAGTATGTAATTATTAAGTATTTTACTACTACTACTATAGATATGACATCTTTTGATTTTTAAACAGAATTAAATAGGTTCACTAAAGAAAAAGTCCACTGGTGGCCAAGGTGGGAATCGAACCCGCGTCTTCAGCTTACGCGGCTAACGTCCTTACCTTACCACTAGACCACCCGGCCACGGCAGTACTCATCCCAAATTATCTAGTGTATGCTATTTTTGAAAAGGCTTGGCGCCTTTGACCTATTTACTCTAAGGGCGAGTAATGTGTGCTTGCACCTCCTATACGGATCCTTTACTGGTTTACGCTATAGCGAGAGAGATGGTGCCCTAGTTGGATCTTTTGTTTTGTCTGTCATTTATCTTCTATTAGTTCTTATTATTCTTTCTCATCCAAATAAAATTTCCACTTTTTATTCCAATCATTAATACCAACGATCACTAATTCCGAATTACTCCGATAAATCACCTCAATGTTTAACCCCAGCGAGACGGATGGAGTGTTTTTCTATAAAGTACCAGAGAATTGCCAGTAATTTAGTGAACACCGAAAGGGTGGGCCATGGCCATTTGTTATGGGCCCATAGCCGTTTTTATGAAAGCACTCTCGAGATAAACCCTCCGGATGATAAATAATACTTGTATGCTACGACCGACTTTATTCCGCCTGGTTGACATATGACTGACTGTTTTTTAGGAAAATAATGCGAGTGCCAGTTTAATAAAATGTCTGCTTTATTATGTGGGTTTTGTTCTGTTTTATTCCGTTTGTTTCAATTAACGGTTGTGTTTTGTTATAATTAAGCATGCAGTTTTCGTAAACATTATAAATGGGTGCATTAAAATTAGTTGCTGAGGTTTTGTGTGTTCAACACGTTATTTACCTGACACAGTTATTATTGCTTGCGGAATCACGTTTTATGTACTTACCTAATAGTAATTACACAAGTGGAAGTGAAAATACAATGACTAAAATTTAAAACCACGTCTTACTAGACCTTATACTATTTACATTCTTCTTCTTCCTCGCGTTATCCCGGCATTTCGCCACGGCTCATGAGAGCCTGGGGTCCGCTTGTCAACTAATCCCATGATTTGACGTAGGCAACTAGTTTACATTACACTACACTACTAGTTACTACTAGTTACTAGTAGTTAGTTATACTATTTACATTAATGACCAAAATTTCGATCGTCACTATTCACTTCCCTATTCATTCTTACTGTCCAAAAAATCTAATGTCTCAAATGACTCTCATCTCAAACCCCTTACGTTAGTCAAAGACTACCATAACGTCCCAAGCCATTGTAACATAATGTCGGGAATCATTCTCGGCTTGCGGCGCGTCACCTGCCCACGGATAGATGGCCCTCGTCTGGCGATTGATGCTGCGAGTGCTACGTGACGCCGTTGGTCGTGTTCTCATTGCTGTGATGACCGGCGAGAGTTTTCCGACAAAAACCAAACAGTTTCAATAAATAAAGTAATATGTCATATGTATTTGTGTGTGTGTGTGTCTGTGTGCGTGTTTAAATGTAGTATGTGTGTGTATGTATAGTGTAATATGTCATCGAGATAAGTTGAAAAAAAACTGCGCTAACCTGTTGTACTTACTTGCGTGGTTTTTGCATGTAATAAATTTTTCCAACCTCTTACCGCGGAAACACTAATACACAAACAAATGTACGACTGGCACGTATGGAGGACCAAGGGGGAGGCCTATGTTCAGCAGTGGACGTCTTATGGCTGAAATGATGATGATGATGATGAAATGTAACGAATCACTACTTATATAACTTGACACGCTTTTCACCTCTCGACGAGATATTATTATGTTCCTACAATGAAATTGTACACAATCTTGAAACAACTATCAGTTTCTCTGTATCTTGTACCTTGTCTCTCAAATCTCGGTCTCTCTTCCACCTACAATCGTTAGTTGATAATGAAAAAGGCGGCTGAAAATTAAATACGTGCCGGCCATACAGAGTAGCTTGATGTAATTAAGTACAGATTAAAAGCTTAGAACTTTTATAAGTATTGCCGTTCTACTTAGCCCTTACTTAGCTTATGTATTATCACAACTTTTGAGGCTGGATGTACCTACATAATTATCACAGTTATCGCTTAACCATCTCATAAAATATACCTACCTATATATAAAAAAATATATAAGTACGTAAAGATTATTTTTATGAAAAACAGCCGAACGAATTTATTTCATAATTGAAATAATACATAAACTAAACATAAAACTAATTAAAAAATAAATATAAATATAAACTTAAGTAATAAGTATAAAAACAGCACAGATTAGGACTTATATTGAGAATACCAAAAAAGCTTAGGTCTTTCGAAGCTGCAAACTTATACGGTACTGGTTGTGGCCCTGATACCATAAAGAAATCATAAATAGTTGTTAGTTTGCGATTTTAATGTTACAGGGTAGACTGAGATACACATTCTTCGGATTTAGTTGTCGGTAGTGAAAGTGCTAGCAAATTTTGCCTTCCTCGTTGTTTAATTAAGTTGAAGCGTCTAACAGAGTATTGTAATTATTAAGACGTGTATGGTAATATATTATTAAAATTAAGTTTACGTTGAAATGAGGCAACGCTTGATAATTTGATTTGGCTTTGTTAGAAAGCTGTGTACATAAGACTTAATCAAGCCAAATTGATGAATAAGATGAAATTAAATTAAATTGTTGAACAATACTAATAAGTTTTAGTATTATTTTTATAAACAGCGAACATTCAATAAAAGTTCATTGTTTAAACGAATATATTTTAACAAACTTTTAATTTACTAACATATTTTTGGTAATTCCCGTCTTTTGCTGACGATCACATAAATAAAATTGCGATACATTTTTTAGAACAAATATTGCAATTAAGTTTTTAACGAGTCCTTTAACTTCCTATAACTTACCGTTAATGAAAAAAGTGACCTATGATTTCTTTTACAAAATTATATTTTAACATCGACGGTGGAAAGGAGAAACCATGTACCTTTATAAAGTAAGGACGCTAAGCACGATGAAATTCATACATTGGCCTGCCATTTCCTATTTCTATCGTGCATAATAATATAGCTGTCTCGCCGATGATGCCAGCGGTCAATGTCACTGTGTCGGCGGGAAAGCAAATATAACTGATGCACGTGCGATAGATATAGGAAATAGCGAGTTAATGTACAAAATTCTTCATGCATAGCATCCTCACTTTAGTATATTTGGACTATCATAGCTGAGTGTGAGTGAATTAAATCAAATTAATATATATATTTCTCGACACGATTTTATTCCAAATTCCATAATTTAATTCCTGAATATCTCCATGTGAAGGACGAGCGAAAAACACTTAATGATTTCAATTTGCCCGTACAATTTCTGCAGCTCGGTAGGAACCAATATTTATTAACGATTATCGAGCGGGCGTCGGCAATGGGATTCATTAAATTTTCAATGTCCAATTTCGTTGCCTGCAACGACAATTTAAATACTTTCAGTCCTTTTATAAATCTTTAAATATTTTCGACGGCACCATTGATTTTATTCACACGTGTATAAAAGGCGTAATTAAATTTAGCTATCGGGATACAGTTTTAATTTAATTCATCAGAAATGTAGTTTATTTTCTTGCTGCTTGAAATTATACAAATAAGTATTAATCTATAAAAACGATACAATAAAATGTAGGAGGTACCAGTCATTGAAACCTATTTTTGTAGAACAGTCACCAGAGTAAAGAAAGGATGGTTAGCACGAGTAATTTTGTACATTGACCCGCCTATTCCTGTCTCTATTGCACGCGCATAATTTTACTGCTGTCCCGCCCATGATGCTGGCAATGTCTCTGAGCGAGCGGAACAGCAATATAGTTATGGTTACTTTTCCATACACTTTTCGTCGGGTAGATGCACAAATCTCTGTTTTGACATTTTGCTGGGACATCAGTCAGCCGCGACCACGACCAGTGAAACCTGTGTCGAAACGTCGGTAAATCAAGGTAATTGAATATAATTCGCGTTAGACCCGTCTATAATGTGAGTTAATATAGTTATGAGCGTGCGATAGAGATCGGAACAGGCAGGTCAATGTACAAAATATTCGTTCTAAGCGTCCTTTCTTAAGAAAAAAATCCTAGTACCTAACTGCAATCCCGCAGTCATAAAAATAACAGTAAAGTACCAGTAACAGAGCAGACTAGGGGCATATTTCACCCAGAAGTTAAGCTTAGCCATACATCAGGGCATTGCGGCCAGTATTTTGGGGACAATGCCCAGGCTTGTCGACGGTTAATTTTATAAATTAGTTTTTTTTGTGCGATTTTTAGTTAGTTTCACAATTACAATTAATTACAAATATATTAGTACGGTGTGGACAATAAAATAATTATCCCATAAGGGGTCATCCATTAATTACGTCACACCAATTTCTAGGTTTTTTGCCCCTCCCCCCCCCTTGTCGCACTTGGTCACATTTGGCAAACCCCTCCCCCCCTAGTGTGACGTCACATTTTTTCTACGAAATCGCCAAATCGAATTAAGTAAGTACCTAAGTATTATTAATATTTTACCAAAATATTTTTGACGATATAAATATTAGTAATTTTATAACCCAAAACTGCTTAGGAAAGAAAATTAAACGATTAAAAACTATTTTCGTTTTAAAAACTTGTTATTTAAATGTACAGCGAGCTAAATAATTTAAATAAATTTTCGGTTACTGATGAAGTTAAAGTGACGTCACAAAGTTTGTGTCTCCCCCCTCCCCCATGTCACAATATGTCACATTTTCTTGACCCCCTCCCTCCCCCTAAACGTGTGACGTAATTAATGGATGACCCCTAAGTAGTAACATTGTATCTTTCAAATTAAAACGCAAGCATCTGTAAAACAATATCAGTGGCTGTTTAACCTAACCTTGGTCGTTCCATTCGTATCTGTGCTATTACGTATCGCCATCTCCAGTAGGACATCACGTCAACCGCAATGTTACGACTGATACTGTGACCGCAGGGTGAAATAGGCGGACGGTATAGCTACCGAGATATTAGATATATACCTGGACAGGTCAGGCTTATGAATAGGTGGCTTTCCATCAGAGAAGGGTCCTCCATGCTCCATTAGCATAAGAAAGAAAGAAAGCCAATTATGATTTGGATTTGTTATGGATATGTATGTCAGCTGTCAACAGTTAAATATAGTTTAGGTACAGAAAAGAAAAATATCAAATGAGTTTTTACTTAAAAACGTGTGCTGACCATTTAGTGGAAGTGATAATTCAAACTATAATCAGAAGCGTTAAACATACAAGCGCAGTAGGTATTGAATTAATCATTACCGTAAAACGGGGTGAGTAGGTTTCGCGGGGAGAGTTAGGTTATGAATGGGGAGAGAAGGTTTGAGAGGGGGGTGAGAAGGGATTTTAAGGCTACTGCTACAAAAATAATGTATTCCAATTTAAAATGGGGCTATAGTAATACGCATAATAAAAAAAAATCGATCCAACAGTCTCCCAAAATCACCTTTGTATGAAAAACCCTCTCACGCCAAATACGAGGCACTACGGGGTGAGGTGAGTTTTCCTCTTTATCGTCAAAGTTATGAAATGGAACTACCCAAAATAAAATACAAACTAAAATACAAACGTCCTAACCACTTGTTATATACACCATTCAGTTTTCACATGTAAAAATAAAATTTTATCGAGGTTTGAAAGTCAAATTTCACCCAACTTGCCCCATTTTACGGTCTATGGGACTGTATTTTCTTTCCTCTATATGCTTTCAGGAGGTTTATTCTGAATGCAAAATCTGATTATGAATCTGATTTGGCTTTTTTATCACTATTATTAGGATAAGTTTTTATTAATCACTGTTATCCAATCAAATTCTGTTCAAATTCGTAATCAATAGATACTTTGCTAGTTACTAGAAATTACGTTAATGTAAGAGAACGTAAGATTATTGACCGTGTGTTACCGTTTCAGTTTGGGCACACATCCTTTCGTATGTCTAAATGTTGTCCTCTGTATTAAGTTAGATATAATTTTTCTGTCGTTTCCTTTTTTACTGGAAAATGTTCAAAATTGTGGACATTGAAAAAAAAAAAACTTAAGTGTCAGTGGGGTCTATGGCACTTAAGACCATTGTGTGTGAGTTCGCTGTGAGAAGACTCAACGAAATAGGTTTTTTTAAGCTTATGAAGCTTATCACGAAGTCTACTACAGCTCACAGATTCTCTAGTTATATTTTCAACAGTTTTCATTTCTAAGTTAGAACGTAGAAATTGTAATAACCTTGCTCAATAGTCGCCCATCCGAAATAATACCTACTTTAGTATGCCCCGGAGCATATTTCGCAACAAAATAAATAGCGGTCTTACCCAAGCACTCGTGCTGCGCCTTGTTTTGCCAGAATGTTTGCCGACGGAACTAGAACCGTTCGTTGCTGGCAAACATCAAATTTCGATATTATCGTCGATATTGCTCAAGTTAATTTACAATATAATAATATGGAGTTAGGCAACTTTTTCAGGTGTGTATTAATCAAAAATGTAAGTATTTTTTATAAGGTTTAGGTAACAATAACTTACTCTCGGTCTTTACTGTTAAGGGTTTCGTTAGATTTATTTAAATATTTATGGGCTACTAAAGTTGAAATGTTGGCACTGTAGTGGGTAAGAAGAAAAGTGAAGCATTACGAGTAATAGACGCAAAAAAACGTTTTCAATTTACCAAAGCATTATATTGCATACTCTTGCTACTCTTAGGTCAAGTATCTACATATATCAGTAGACATATACATACATGTACTACGTGTCATCTGGCTAGCGCTATTCAGAAAATCAAATTGGTTAGCCTACTAGATCCTAGCAATACGTTAGTCGGTCATATAGTAGAGTGGTCCCCGATCGAGAGGATGGACTCAATTCCCGGCGGTTCATTTCAATGACGATATCGGGCGGATGGAGATGGCTGCGTACACTGGAGAATGATGAGAAGAATCCAATCTATTCTTTATTCATACGTTCAATGTCTGTTATACAATTACTCACATTTAGCTTGATTTCATTTAATGTAAAGTACTTTCAATGGAATTGGACAATCGAAAAATGGTTTGTCAATAATCGTGTTATTTTTTTATATATTTATCCAATCACCTCTTATAAATGGGAGTTAAATTAAAAACCATGACAAAACTATAAAGTTCTTTGTTTACTATAAACTACAAAGCAGCAAAAAGTGGCTAAAAGGTAATTTAAATGGAGAAAATTAAACTGAGAATTTAGTTTCATGCAAGTAGATTTTGGAAACCCGTGTTATTTTATAAAAATCTGTCCACACACGCCCCACACGAAGATCAAGAGCGTAAAGTTAGCAAAGGCAGAGCGGTAACTTGGTGTAACTTAAGTTATATGTTTATTATTTATCCCAAAAAAGACCGAAGTGTCTAAAAGTTGTCAATTAGAGAAAATGAAAAGTTGTTAAGTGAAAAGTTGTTTATACATACCTAAGTATAGATATATATGTGTTCTTTATAGAACTAATAACACGCTTCTTAATTTAATTAGCTGCTCGCTATAAAGTGTTCCTTTTAGCGAACTTAGTTAAAACTCGTCCTCTTTGCCCCAGTTCAAGTTATCTAAAGTCAGAAATTTCGGCGCCCGCAAGCTGGAGTTAGTTAAAAGTGGGCTAAAAGGGGCTTGACAGATTAGATTGAAAAGTTTTGAACTGTACACACAAAACAAAATGCTCTCTTTGCTACTACTTAATAACTGCTACGTCCGTAGTATGGAGCTTCTTATGAAAGTGAAGAAGCGATACGCTTTTCGGAGAACGTTTATTACACACTTAAACTACTCTAGGCGCAACAGTAATATAAGCAAAGAGATCTAAACATGCTTAAATAGGATTTTTACACATTATTATTGTTAGAATTAAGCCCCTTTTAAGTAAATAATAATGCTAGATTATGATTGATGTCATCACAGTAAGATTTAACAAAGCAAGATTGGTTGTTAGCTTTTTATAATAGGTAATCTTTTATTTATTGTGTGTTGTGTGACTGTGTGAATGAATCAATGTGTGTTACCAGTGATGACTTACGGCTCCAAAACGTGGTCTTTCACTATCGGCCTAATCTCAAAACTCAAAGTCGCTCAACGAGCTATGGTGAGGGCTATGCTCGGAGTTTCTCTGCGTGATCGAATCAGAAATGAGGAGATCCGGAGACGAACTAAAGTCACCGACATAGCCCACCGGATTAGCAAGCTGAAGTGGCAATGGGCAGGCCACATTGCGCGCAGAGAAGATGGCCGATGGGGTCAAAAAGTGCTCGAGTGGAGACCACGGACTAGCAAGCGCAGCGTAGGACGTCCACCCACAAGACCTTGTTAAGGCCACCGGAAGACGCTGGATGCGGGTCGCTTCCAACCGGTATGAATGGAGGTCCAAAGGGGAGGCCTATGTTCAGCAGTGGACGTCTTATGGCTGAGATGATGATGATGGTGTGACACCGTGGTGAACTTCTTTATAACTTTACCCCTACGTATTATGGGCTAAACTTTTAATTGCACTACAATCCGCACAATGTCTCCATTCCTAATGTGCCTATGCAGTTTTGCAGCTAGTTGTACACAGGAACCTTGGCTTGTGCTGTTGCTTAACTTGTGTGTGTAACTGATTTGTGATTATATTTGTTCTTTATTTACCTACTTAATTTTTATAAGTGAGAACCTGTAATTGGCTCTGTGAATCTATTTTAGTTTTTAGAAATGTTTATAGCTGTTGGTTTTCCATGTATGTAATAAAAATAAAAAAACAATTAAATCATTTCAATCTTAGCGATCATAATATCGGACGATTTAAGCAAGTAGTCCAAATATTGTGTTTTTTTTTATTGTGGTCTGTAAGATATAGGACAAATATAAATGTATACCTACTGAAGCATTAAGTTGTACGCCATACTAAAGACATTATTCAACGTGTTTACGTGACAACATTTTACATTACAAAAACATTGAATCGCTTCCAACATACGTTAGTCATACCTTCATAACGGACAGCCCATGACGAAGCGTTCTTGAGATTTATGACTAGCCCCATACCATATTGTTCACTGAACCTGAACTTTATTGTAAGGACATAGAGTTCAACGATGGTCAGTAAAGAGGGTTGCACGATGGCAGGCTTCCAACTATGATTATGGAAGTAAGAGCTTAAAGCGAACGACGCTACAATCTAGACACGTCAGTGTCGGCCCAAGTGGGAAGAAAAAGGCGATGCGGCACTGCAGATGTTTATACTCTGTATTTATATAAACATTATTTTTTTAATTCAGGCTGCTAAGCTAGAAAGTAATACGTTACAACGCAAACTTTTTACTATCCTGTTAATCATTATACCTAATGTTAATTTTGTATTTGAGCAGTAAGAGAAAAAAATAAGTTTGGGAATAAGAATCCAAATGTCAGTCGTCACAATATACTATGTTCTGTTAAAGATTACGCGGTTTGAATCATTTCGAGCAACGAAACCGTTAAAAAAATTGTATGACGAGGTCTATTAAAAAAACCGGCCGAGTGCGAGTCGGACTCGCGTTTCTAGGGTTCCGTGCATAAGTCCGACTCACGCTTGACTGCACATTTGTAATAGGTTTTTCTGTCATCTATAGGTAAAGAACTATTTTGTGTATTTTTTTCAAAATTTTAGACAGTACTTAAAGGGGGGAATGGTAATTTTTTGGGTATTTTCTTAAATAACTTAGAACCTATGTATTTTAAAATTATAAAAAAAAACATGTCCATCGTTCGGTCACTAATTTACATTATGTGTACCAAATTTCAACTTAATTCGTCCAGTAGTTACCGAGAAAATAGCCTGTGACAGACGTACAGGCAGACAGACGCACGAGTGGTCCTATAAGGGTTCCGTTTTTTTTTCTTTTGAGGTACGGAACCCTAAAAACAACAAACTAACTCAACACTTACATAACAAAGGCACATGTTATAGGTACGATATTCCACGACAATAATCATGGAGAAACAATGCCATAATTCTATTCTATTTCAGGGGGGTCACGTGACGTACGTCACAACAGTCATACGCACTTTTCGTTCGCTCCGTGATATTTATTGAAAAACTAAATAATAAGTCGTTTTTGACACTCCATTCGATATAAACGCTATAGTCCTAGTATCAGTGCTTACTAAAAATAAACAATTGTTTGGTGTGCGAATGTTATAGCAGCAAGAAATAACAGTTTAAAATCGGTGTAAAGTGAACTAACTGTAACTTTTTGACAACATCTGTGCGCGTCAGCTGACCGCCGACAGCGAATCAGCTGTTAGCATCTGCGCGTGCGCATTATCGTTGTGTCAGTGATACTCACTGGAAATTGAACTTTATTCAAAGGGCGTGCAGTTCGAAATTACAATGGCAAGCTGTGGAGGATGTTTCACTACAATAACCGACGGGAGATGTTTGAAATGCCGCAACTGCCAAAAACTGTACGACCTTATTTGTGCGAATGTCTCGGAAGACTTATTTAACGGCATGGGACCGGACCAGAAATACTCTTGGAAGTGTGTGGAGTGCAGAAGTGCGGAGCCCAAGACGGACAACTCAAACACGCCCGTACGCGTTGGTAATACGACACACGGACACGCTAATGTCAATATGTGCAGGGGTGCGCGGACTCAGGTCGTCATGAGCCCCGTGGAGGACGAGGGCAACAGTTCCGTCATGGAGGTGTCGTACACTGACGGCAACTTTCACAACACCACCCCGCGCGACAACGGGATGGACTCGACCCGCGTCACCGACACGCAGCTACTGATCACCGAGCTCCGGCTCTTCCGCGAGGAGTTACGCGCCATGAGCCAGCAGATACACGCTCTTCGCGCGACCCTGGCGAGCCTGACAGCTAGGATCGATGGCTGCGATGGGCGCATCGACGAGCTTTGTGCCCGTGTTGAGTCGCTGGAGAGCAGGCCGCGGTCGAATGATAGCGGCGCCAACACATCTCTCGCCGAAACTGTGTCGCAGCTTAGGTTAGAGCTCAACGACCGCGAGCAGGCGTTGTTACTAAATGACATCGAAATATCAAGTGTGCCAGAGAGTCAGGGCGAAAATGCGATGCATTTGGTGACAACCCTGGGCCAAAAGTTAGGGGTTGAACTCACCGAGCACGACATCGTCGACGCTACGCGTGTGGGGCACGCGCCTCAGCTTGAGGAGGGTGTCCACGGGCCGGCAGCGCGACCGCGGCCCCTCGTCGTGCGCCTGGCGCGCCGCGCCGTCAGGGACCGCCTGCTCCAGGCTGCGCGGGTGCGTCGCGGTGTCACCACGGAAGGCACTGGCATCCCTGGGCGAACGTGCAGATTTTATGTCAACGAGCGGTTGACGCCCCACAACCGACGACTCCTATACAAGGCGCGGGAGCTGAAGCAGCAGTTCTCCTGGCGGTATGTCTGGACCCGCGACGGTAAAATCTTCGTACGGCAACAGGCTGGGACGAGTTCGCCCCGATACCGCATACGCACTGAAGTAGACTTGGAGCGTGTTTTTGGTCGATGATAGGTTTGTTCGTAACATTGGCTTCGTAACATATTTGTCTAACGTCACTCACGTCTGTCTGTCATTGCCACTGTGGCCGCTGGTATTTTTTCACTTGTTCAAAAAACGTGCACTACGTGGATGCAACACATACACACCTTACACTGGCTATTTTAACATGAACTCATTTTTGCACTTTGTTTACTACATATTTATTTACTTGTACTTTATATTATATTTACACGACACTTTACTCATTTTATACAACCGCACGCTGAGATTCACTTTTACACAAATAACCTCAAATCCACATCGCTTACGGTCCGCGCGCTTGGTTGCAATACTTGTACTGCAAAACCGGTTCTGTCTAGCTAGCTGCCCGCTTATCTTTAAGCGCTATAAAAGTGTCTAGAAATCAACTACGAATCGGTTTGTACAACGCAGGCTCACTAGGTACAAACCATGATAATTTTATAGCAACCTGCACTCGATTAGACATGGACGTGTTAGCTGTTAATGAGACGTGGCTGAGAGGGGGGGATGAATGCCGGGCTCCTGTGCTCTCGGGGTGCAGGCTTCGCCACACTCCGCGACCACAGGGTTCGCGCTCACGTGGTGGGGGGGTCGGGTTCTACGTTAAACGTAATTTCACTGCCCGCAATTTGCCACACCCTGTAGACCCCAAACACAAAACGGTGGAACAAATGTGGTTATATATAACAGTTCAAGGCAAAAAAATCGTAATCGGTACAGCGTATCGCCCACCTTGGCAAGATGTTGACCTATTCTTAGACGCCATTTCTGACACGATTAGCTCAATTAGTTATGACCACTTAATACTTATGGGTGACTTTAATATTAACTTATTTAATACCAATGACATCAAAACATCAAAGTTAAACAATTTTTTATCTAGTTTTAATTTAGCACAAATAATAACAGAGCCAACACACTTCACTAATACCAGCCAGACATTAATTGACGTGGTTTGCACCGATTTAAATGCCAAAAAAATTAATACTGAGCTTGTAGGGTCGCTCTTTGGGCATTGCATTATTATGTGCGAATTCGCATTTAAACGGGACAAACCTAAGCCGTACACTATACTGCACAGGCCCATTAATAACATTAATCTCTCACTTATTGATACCGATTTGCGTAGTGTGAGGTGGGATCTGATGTCTGTATTGCCGAATGTTAATGAAAAGGTAGAAGCATTAAGCAGGCAAATAGTTTATGTATTTGACTTGCATGCACCCATGAAAATATCTACAATAAAGGGCCCGTCATATCCTTGGATCACTGATACAGTAAAACTAATGATGCGTATGCGTGATCAGGCTGCCGCAGAGTATCATAAAACCGGTTCTGAGAATAAAAGACTGTATTATAAGGACCTAAAGTCAATTGTAAATGTAGCTATATATAATGAAAAGTCGGCATTTTTTAAATACAATATAAATAACAAAATTAAGGAGCCGAAATCCCTTTGGAAAAATCTAAAAACTACTATTCTGCCTCAAAATAGTATAGATTTGCCAGCTACTCTCAGCGACCCTAATAATATTATAAATAATCATTTTTTAGACTTACCTATTGTATCACAAGTATCAATTTCTCAGCTGACTTACTTCGAGTTCCACAGGTACGACAAGTCTATGTTTCATATTGAGCCAGTTACCCCCGATAAATTGCTAAAAATTGTTTCAAAACTCAAATCGAATGCGGAAGGGCATGATCTAATTAATTTAAAAATGCTTATTATGACATTTCCATATACCATAGATTTAATAACTGATGTGGTAAATACTTCCATTCTAACCTCTACTTTTCCCGACATCTGGAAAACCGCCATTGTGCGCCCACTGCCTAAAATCTCTAACCCTTCCGAATTAAAGGACCTGAGGCCCATCAGCATATTACCGTGTATGTCTAAGATTCTAGAAAAGATTGTATGCACACAATTAAATGACTACATTGAGAGCAACGGTATCTTGCCCGATGTACAATCAGGTTTCAGGAAGGGACGCAGTACAGTGACAGCCCTGCTTGATGTCACAGATAACATACTCTGCGCACAGGATAGAGGCATGTGTACACTGCTTGTACTGCTTGATTTCTCTAGGGCATTTGACTGTATCCATATAGACCTATTACTGTCAAAGCTAAGCTATTATGGTTTCGATACCAGTGCACTGCGCTGGTTTCACAGTTATCTCACTGAGCGGCACCAGTATGTAAAACTGTGCTCAAATGATGGAATAACTAAAATCTCAGCAAACAAGGCCCTCTCACAAGGCGTACCTCAGGGATCGATACTCGGCCCAATCCTGTTTATTTTATATACAGCAGACATCAGAACTCGCATTACACACTGCAAATATCATATTTATGCAGATGATATTCAGATATATATTGCTTGTAAACCATCAGAAATTGATAGTGCTATAGAAAAACTAAATATGGACCTTGCAAATATAGCGTCTTGGGCATTCGACAATAATTTAATGCTAAACCCATCTAAAACAAAATACCTTATCTTTGGCACCAAAACCCAGTTAAACAATATCAGACCCACTAGGGATGTAATGTTATCCGGTGAACCAATAGAAAGAGTATATGAGGCTCGAAATCTAGGCTTAATCATGGACAGCCAACTAAGATTTGAGAAGCATGTTGCTCAAACTGTTAGTAACTGTTTCTATAGACTTAAACTACTCTATAATATACGACCATTTATTAATGAAACCTTGCGCATTCAATTAATTGAAACACTTGTTCTGTCCAAACTAAACTACATGGATTTGGTGTATGGCCCACGTCTCCTATCAAAAACAAAACGACTCATACAGAGGGTGCAAAATGCTTGTGCTCGGTACTGCTTCAATATCCCGCCACGAGCCCATGTTACTCCATATTTAAATAAACACAATATTCTTAAAATGCTGCACCGACGCAAGCTTCATCTGGCAGGTCTCCTTTTTGGCGTAGTAAAATACAAATCCCCATCATATCTCTTCGAGAAGTTGTCATGGATGTCCACTCGCAGGTCACTTGGGGCTCGTAATTGCAGTGTGCAATTGATGACACCTCGTCATGCGTCGGCGGCTTTCCGTGGGAGCTTTAGGTATGTCGCAACCAAGTGCTGGAACATTATTCCCCCCCCTCTCAGGAACCTAAAAAGTGTAACAAGTTTCAAAACCAAACTCAAAATACTTATACTTCAACACCAGCAGTCACAGGAGGCATTACGGCATGATACGAGTTGCTTTTAATATAATTTAATTTTTTTATTTTTTTTTTGTTGTTTAGCCGAAAATGTTACATGTTTTACAAACAAATAGTCAACTCAATAATAATGTATACCTGCTTTTTCTGTCCTTTCCTCACGATCACACAATGCGTCTGTACTTGATCTGTACTCTGTATGTATATAGTGCGTGTTGTAATTTATTTCTTCGCTTCGTCCCACATTACAATTGCGCGTGTGGTTATCTTTTTTGTCTTTATGTAACTATCTTATGTTATTTAATTTAATTCCCTTAGTGTACAGTATAAACTTTCAATTGTGTAAACTTGGCATGATCTCCATGGTCAACTGAGGAACTTTCACATTGACAAAATAAACTTCACCTCTTTAGTTATGTTGTATCAAAGTTGTATTTGAATTTATCACTTTTGCTGTATATATGTTGTCACCGGATATATGTAGTTATAAAAGTTATTTTCATATGAATGAAAGGTAAAAAAAATATATATATATATTTATCGCGTTGTACGGCATGGCCATTTTTGGTATTGTCTTGTCAATGTCAAATGTCATTTTCAGCTACTGCCATAGACAGTAGTCAAGATGGCGCCGGTCGCTGCTGCAAAGGCTGCGTTCAGCTTATGATAGGGCCGTGTCGTACGGCTGCGTTCGTGGCCCACAAATGGTCTTGCCGGAAGATCAGCGCTGGCCCTCGGGTCAGTATTATGCTGAGGCGAGCCCATTTCGTGGTAAACTTTAACGCTTTCCAACTTTATTAATATTTGTAGTTTTTAGTTATACTCTTGTATGTAATCTTAGTTTTAAGTTTATCACGAATAAAATGCTTGATTCTGATTCTGATTCTGATTCTATCAAATTACATGAAAGTTAACGTATCCCAATTATAATTAACCTAAATATTCCAAATAATTTGATTATTTTAGCTTGAACAGTTCGTTGGTTAAGTCGCGTCTCGTTGGTTAATTACTTCCTCTAACTTTGTTAATTAACCATATTGCCGGGTTATTAATAGAAAATCATTATATTATTTGATTATTTAGTCATATGCTAATGCTATTTCTGGACGTATTTATTAGAGATATAATAAATGTTAAAATCGGATTTTAATATCAGAGCGCTTCATGGTCGAAATATAAATAGGATAAGTAACTCAATACTTATGATGACGCTACTAACTATGTACTTACACTATGTACTACAAATTTCCTTGATAAATTTCATGTTGTTGCCGCATTGTTGTCCGGATAAAATGTTCAACGCGTCAGTCGTCTTAAGATCCAATTTACGTAAAAACAATCTCAAGGAATTCATACAACCTTTCCCTGCTATTAATTAATTATCAATATAATGGTGCAATCTGTTTCGCAAATCGCCCTCTAGGCCTACAGCGACTGGGACCCAAACAACACAATACCGTGTTTGACGTACTATTCAGGCCAACTACTAGTGAGCCTTCGGGCTTACAGAGATTCAACTTGCTTGCCGAAGCTTGGCGAAAGTGGGTGAGATTTTATAGGTATATATATGTTTATGCAAAAACATTTGCAATCAACCTTATTATCAAGATACTGGTATGTACAAATTAAATTCTTAAATATTATAGTATAAACCGATCTAGTCCCACAGTCAGCTCAATAGGGTTTGTGTTATGGATACTAGACGACGATATTAAACAGAAAATATTCATATCTCAGGAACAAATATCTGTGATGAACACACAAATAAAATAATGCCTTTGCCAGGATTTGAACCCGAGGAACAAATATCTGTGATGAACACACAAATGAAATAATGCCTTTGCCAGGATTAGAACCCGGGAGCTTTTGTTTCGTACGGCACAGGACATTATAAAGAAGAAGATACAATCACAAAAATGGTATGACGAGGCTGCAACAAAATTGCTGTGCAGCATTACTGCCGAATGTATTGCTTCAAGAAAATGTAAATTTTCTAATACTTCGATAAACTAATATTCTCTGCAGAAGCATTTGATAGAAATATGACACTAAGAATACAATCTTTCCTTTTACTGGTTCTCTTGACCTATTTACAGAATTGGGCTGTTTTCGCTGAGCTGTCGCAATAACAGTCCAGGGCGGGGCCGGGACGGGGGAGGGTAATTAGTACGGGTAGGATACTTTTTGCGGCAACAATGTGGAGAGCTCGTAAACTGGAGATTCTGAAGAGCGGTTGACTTGCATTTTATCTTGTCGGCACAGATAAGATCCTTTTATGCTTGAAATGGGGTGCTTGATGCTTTTGGGTTACAAAAAGCCGCTCTGTTTCATGTTTTGGCGAAATCTTTTTTATACACGTAGGGATAACGTAAGGACGCTTAGCATGACTAATTTCGTACATTAACCCGCCATTTCCTATCGCTTTCGCACGTGCATAATTATATTGCTGTCCCGCTCGCACAGTAGCATTGACCGCGGGCTGGAGAGCAATATAAAAGCGTGTGCGATAGAGATAGTGACAGGCGGGTTGATACACGGAATTCTTTGTGCTTTGCGTCCTTACCTTACCTTACCTCCTAGTTTTGAGAAAAAAAGTGTAGTCCATGGTAGGTCTACAACGCCTAAATCCAATGTATTATTAAAATTTAACAAAATGTTACCATTATTGATCTTTCCAGCATTACTAGTGGATATCTTTTTAAGTAAGTGTTTACAAAATATAAAAATGCATTTAATAATCTATTGTCTACAATATTTGCGTGACAGATTAAATACCATCAATGAACAACAAAAGTGGCTACTTTAACGCGGGAAACGAGGAAAATGCTGACAACAAAGACTTCTCGCTTTTAAGAACTCCCTTTTATTGTTATATGGAGACGCGATTGATGGAGACCACGACAAGAAGCTTTCACATAAAGAAATGAAACAATGAAGCTTTGACATGTATTGTGATATTTGGGTCGATGCGTGGAAAGAATTAAATGTAATAAACATTCGTTTTATTTGGAATGTTTAATACCCAAATGTGTCATACTTCTTGATGGCAGGTAGGAAAATGTATATTCGTAATCAACCTATTGATATTGATTTATTACCTACTGTATTTTGTCGACGTATATAATAATATAATAAAACACTTAGAGCTTTTGTAAACTGCTTTTAGGCTTAGATACTCTTAGGCCCACTTGCACCATCCTATTAACCCGGGGTTAAGCGGTTTAACCGTCAACCTAGTGTCAAATTGTACTGGTAACCTTGGTAACTCCAGGTTTAACCGGTTAACCCCGGGTTAGTGGAATGGTGCAAGTGGGCCTTATAGTATTAAAAGTCGTGAAGTATTATAATTTATTTACTCCCTTGGTCTAAAAGAAAATACCATAAGACCCTTAAAGTTAGCAACGGACTCCATTATTTGTGCTCTGTTGCGATTGTTTGTGCTTACGAATAAATCTATTCTATTCTATTCTATTCTATTCTATTATTAATGTTTATTCATTTTATTATTTTTTGTGAGGTTTCCTTTATACAAAGCTACGATATCAATATTACGAGTTGAGGCTGGCAACTAATATAATAATGGGGCTTAGTCCTAGGCGGGCTTCAACAATAGTAGGCTTTTTGCTCCTTTGTTAAGCTCGCCATTATAACCGACGTGAATGGTACTAAAAAGACATATGACGATGGCGAAACCGTGGCGCTTATAACGTTTAAGCAAAAACTGAGAGTCATTGTAGAACGTCCTTAGAAGGGATAAGTGCTTGCGCCCGATAATTTCCTAGATTTATAATATTTATAGCCTTGGAAGGTCTGATAGCTGGAAGTATGTTAAGTGTGATAAGAAAATATTCGAATGTTATGTTGAATAAGTTCCCAGAAAGCCGATGTCAATTATAAGTTTTATTGTATAGGTACAGAGTATTTACTTGGCTTTGATGTTTTTCTATTTTTGTAAGTGAAACATCAAGGTTTTATTGTATCAATCAATAAAAATGGTAAGCAATACAAGACCTTTTTACCTATTAACTGCGATAGTAAGTAATTAGCAGTTTTATATTATAGGACATTTTTTTCACACAAATTCACTAAGCCCCATGGTAAATCTCATGGAGGCTTGTGTTGTGTTGTGGATTTTTAGATATAACATTTAATTTAAATTACCCAAGCTATCAAAAACAAGTATAGCAGATATTGTTACTAAATTCAGACTTAAAGACGATAAAATTACATCTCACGCCGAATTACTTACAACTCCATAATTTACAAAGAAAAAGGCTACAAAGATTCATTGTTCATGTCAGCTGTCCAGTGATTTGAGCACGGCGAAGGAATTTCAAAAAGGTAGACGTGATTTCAATTATTTTAGTTACTTTGTTTTAAACGATTTTCCTGAAATAAATTCTTGTTAAAGAGAATTGAATGAGGGAAAAATTATATACTCTACTACAGTACGTAGAAAGGGGGAAGTTATTGTAAAATAGTAGGTAATAACTACCACCATGTTAGTCCACAGAATTGCGGTTAAGGATTATACATATAAGGTAAAAATATTTAACAAAATTTTCATGGAATTTCAGCTTTTTTCCAGTTCATTTACCAGTAAATTGTGATGATTCAAAAGTGGGGAATTTACTAAAATATAACGTGTTATTAATTAATCGAACAGACATTTTTTTAATCTAATAGGAGGCAAACGAGCAGACGAATCGCCTGCCAGTAAGCAATTACCGTCGCCAATGGACACCCGCAACACCAGAGGGGGTTGGGATTGCGTTTCCGGGCGTTAAGATAAAGAGAACGCTCTATTCTTGAACGTTTGAACGACCGTGTCGGTCCGGAAATATGACGAAAGTTCTGTCCATTCAGATCAAACATCAGTACTTAATTAAAGGGGCCCACGCAAACGCAAAATTAAACGCACGTAATTAAACGCAAAATTTGACAGTTCTGAATAACTGACAGGCTGATATCGTCCGGCGAACTGGTAATCTGTGGCCTCTTTATAGTTTTTGTTGATAACTTTATGTTTCAAAATAATCTCGTATTGTTTAATACGTGTGCTATTACAGTTTTTGCATGAAAATTCACTTATATCAGAGCTATAATAATAAATCGAGAACATAGCTCCTAAACACCCAGTCAAGTCGTTATGACAACCGGTTAACTCAACCAACTCTCAATAAATATCATCACGAATACCGCCTAGCCTCTGAAGACGTCATTAATAGTTATAACCTATAAACGTTATGCGTCGTAACATTAATTTATTCGCCATCACGCGCCACTTCACTGAGCAAACAGAAGAAACGTACGGAATTATATCTTATAAGTGCAGCTTTTCTAAGAGCCGTAAGGATAACATTCTAATGCTCTAGAAAAAAACAAAAATACTACTTAGCCAAGTAGTGAAATAATAATGCTAGTGAATCAGTGCTACACCGT